>NC_091284.1:830637378-830937378 GCF_032444005.1 Ranitomeya imitator | reverse complement strand
TAAACCGATAAGGCAGAGATGAGCCTAGCAAATCAAACTTGGAATGTCAGGGAGTATAAACAGCAAACAGAGGGCACAGTACACCAGAGCCAGAGATGAAACAGAGACAAACCAAAGAAACCCTCACCAAAGAACTACCAACCGTACCACTGAAATGCAACTGAGTAATCAGCGGTGAGTAAATAAAAAAGAACCTATACATGTTTGGTTTCTACGAATTCGTAATGACTATCATAATGGTCAGCTTTAGCATCTAGTGAACCGCACTGCACGTTTAAGATTTTTCCTGTTTTCAGTAGACTGTTTGGTGAAATCATGTTGTCCAAAAGTACAACTCTTACCGCAAAAAACAAACCCTGGCATGGCCATATTGATAGAAAAATAAAAAAGTTATAGCTCTGGGAAGAAGGGGAGCAAAAACGGATTTGCAAAAGTGGAAACAGCCCTGGTTGTTAAGGGGTTAAGCTTTCAGCTTGCTGTTGGAAGCTTCTAG
Source organism: Ranitomeya imitator (assembly GCF_032444005.1). Taxonomy (NCBI): domain Eukaryota; kingdom Metazoa; phylum Chordata; class Amphibia; order Anura; family Dendrobatidae; genus Ranitomeya; species Ranitomeya imitator. The sequence goes on along the minus strand of NC_091284.1, from coordinate 830,936,885 downwards.
AAGTAGCGTTGTGCTTCCCTGGTTTGGTCGGTGTCTTCTGCTCTTGTTTGGTAATTCTGCTTTCCTGTTTTGACCTAGGGTTCTTATTGACGTTTCTTCTTGACGTTTCTCTTACCTGACGATTTTGTACCTTTGCTGCCCTCTTGGTTTTGACTTAAATACCTGATATCCTTCTTGGCATCTTGCACCACCGAACAGAAGCTGACTGTATGGCTCTTGCCCAGGGACCCCTGTGTAAGTCCAGATCTCAGTATAGGGGTTAAAGAGTGAAGGCCATGACAACCCCAGGACTCGGGGAAATGGAGTAGCTTGCGCCAAGCCTGTATGTTGCAGCCATTTTAGCTCTGCAAGTCGACCACTGACAGATCGTATATGTACCATTCAATTTATTTAATATATATTGAAGTAAGTGTAAAAAAATAGCATTTTATATGTATGGCCTTTCGAAAGCAATACTGAAAAAGGTGTAAATATTTAGTTATTTTGTCTGTATATATGCTCCCCTTACTGCTGTGCCCTAGGCCATGGTCTATGTGGGCCTCAAGGGAAATCCTTTCCTGCCTCCCATCTAAAGTCTATTTATGCTGTTTTTTGAGCTGACTTGTCCTCATTGTTATCCTGAGAAGTAGGCCATCTTCGGATCTACTGGGCTTCCCTTCGTCAAGATATACTTCCCATAAAGACATTGATGGGAATTTTAGTATCTGGGCTCGGTGGTGAAGTTTTATGTTTGTGTAAAACATGCACAGCGTATGTGCATTACTGCAGGAACATTATGTTGCAAAAATATTGGCTAAAAATGACCCGGAGATATCAGTCTCTGAGTCTTCCACAGTGAAGAAAACGCTTCATATTCTCCACCTCCAATTCTTGGATATGGTGGTCTTCTCAATAGATAAAAGGTAACGGCTCAGCTTAAGGCACCACTCCAGAAAAAAACAAATTTCAGCGCTGGACTGGTGCATGAAATGTAAGCCATCTGCTCCTCTTCTTATACTTCACCTTTTACCGACTCAACTCCAGGCCCGCAGCGCCAAGACGTGCCTGTAACTGTGGACTGGCCGGAAGTCAAAAGTTATGTCACAACAGCTAAATGCAAGTCTATGAGAGCCAGAACGAGGCCAGAACGAGGCTTTCATAGACTTGTATTGAAAAGTGACCTCTGCAGGGCTCCATGAAATACTGGAGCTGCCGACCGGTCACTTTTCACCAGGGACCAACGAGAGCGACGATGGAAACAGATGAAGGCGGCGGCAGGTGAATATGAGATAGGCGGCGAGGAATTCCATTTAAACGAACACAATATATAGTAAATGACAAACATAATTCTAATAAGGATGAAGAATCCCTAGAGAGGTTTCTGAATATCAACCAAATGAACTAATTAGAAACTTTAAGAGTCTCGGTCCCTCCAGGTAAATGAATTCTGTCGTCTCTGCAGATGCAGCATCGCTGTTGTCTCTTGGAGTTCCTCCTGTTACGTAGGCATAATTCCCCATCAAGGATACGCACACCTGCAGTAAGTCTATAAAACCTGATCCCACCAGGATTGGATTATTAGCTTCTCTGAAGATAGTAAGGAATGATCATCTTCTTCACTGTTCTGCTCCTTCACCTTCAAGATATTTACAAATTTAGGGTCTTTCTCTTGAGGACAACAGGAAACAAAAGCAAGAAATGGAAAACATATCTTTGGCCATCACTGACATTGTCCTCATGGGACTTGTTGAGATGAGTAACGTGAAGTATCTTTTCTCTTCGGTCATCGGTGTGGTCTATGTGACAGATATGATTTTATATTTTACCATCGTGTTTATTACATATGTGGAAGAGGCTCTTCATGAACCCATGTACATCTTCATCTCTAATCTTATGGTCAGTGGTACATATGGAAATACATCAATCATGCCAAAACTTTTCATAGACCTCCTGACTGGATGCTACGCTGTTCAATACACCAGATGCCTGGCCCAAAGTTTTTTTATCCAGAGTTATCCTTGTGTTGAGATACTCACTTTCACCGCCATGGCCTATGATCGATATTTGGCTGTTGAGCATCCTCTAAGATACCCAATGCTGATGACCAATAAGAAAGCCCAGAATATTCTGTTGGCGATATGGGTTTACGTCTTGTCTGGAATATGTGTAATTGTCATATTAGCCTCAAGACAGACTTTGTGTGGGGAGAAGAGTAACAGTATGGTGTGTGACACTATCTCACTTACCTACATGGCTTGTGGAGACACCACTCTTAGTTTGGCATTTGGATTTACGTGGACCTCAATCATGTTAGTCAGCTGTGTCCTAATTGTCATGTATTGTTACATAAGGACATTCATTGTGTGTCTCCAAATCTCTCAGGAAGCCTGCCAGAAGGCCATCCACACCCTGTTGACCCACATCATTGCCTTCACAGCTTTTTTTGTCTCAATTTTGTTCTTTGTCTTCCGGTACAGACTTAAAGGACAACTTCTCTCTGCGGTGTCCAACATTGTGATGTTTTTGATGGGGGCACTTTCCTCCACCCTAAACCCTATACTATATGGCATCAGAACAGAAGCTTTAAGAACTAAGATCCTTCAAAAACTGCATAACAAGAAAAATTGAGATCCACAATGATCGGGTATTCAGGGACCCTCATAGCTTATCATCACATATATGAATCTCTATATGACTTATATTTCACCTCTCTTACTGAATCACTCTATTCTTCCAGAAACTATGTACGTGGCTGACACTATTGCCAAATACTATATTTAATAACGGTGTTGGTGATGGGAGCTATCAAATAGTAATGATTATTGAGCTTTGTCCACCTTAATTTTACTAATTATCTACTTCTTCACATGAGAACGGTTTTGGATAATCCATAGTATGCACACAGTAATAATGTGTACGCCCTATTCTGAAAAGGTATATAACACCAAACTATTCAATAAAATGGAATGGCTCTTTTATGCAGATACAATCTGTCTCTGTGTGAGTCCATCTAGCTGGAGCGATCATAATAATATTTGGCAACCATCCAAGATACTCTATGGTCTGTTTGAGACCACCCTAACATTTTGGCGACCCTAGCTGGGCTGGTCAAAATGGAAGACTATCAATATCTGAGGTCCGGCAACCGCAGGCTTGGGATCAGAAGGACACACAGACTAAATCCCGGAAAGGTAAGAACTTTGTTTTCTTCCAAACTTTCTCTGTGTCTCCGTCTGTCTCACAGTGTGCAGCCGAACTCCTGGTATGTTATAGTCAAGTCTTTCTACATGGCCAGCTCATATTGTTTGGCAAAGAACCGTAGAATATCCGAGTGATACTTAGACTGTATATTGGTCCTCTGCAGTTCTCTCTGGTGAGTCAGGGGACAAGTCCGTCTGTCTTTCATGGTGTAAAGTCCGTCTGTCTTGTCCTACATGTACTAGCTGCTTCCATACGGTGCCAAAAGATCTCGAGGGAATTGATCATATGAGTTTGCCTGTTGTTAAGCTTGTTTTGCTGTCTGGTTGATATATAAGAATTTCTGCGTATACTAAAACTTAATTTGAGGTCCATGCCATTTCTCACTAGGAGGCCAGCGAGGGGATTTAGTGACAGTGAAAGAGTAGTCACATTGGCCAAATCACTAATCATTGTTCCTCAGGGCAGGGCCGGCTCCAGGTTTTTGAGGGCCCCGGGCGAAAGAGTCTCAGTGGGCCCCCCTTTAACACATACCCCGATTCATGATTGCATATAAACACAGCCATGTAGTATATAACACTGCCCACGTAGTATATAGCAGCCCATGTAGTATATAGCAGCCCACGTAGCATATAGCAGCCCATGTAGTATATAGCACAGCCCACGTAGTATATAGCAGCGCAGCCCACGTAGTATATAGCAGCCCACGTAGTATATAGCAGCGCAGCCCACGTAGTATATAGCAGCGCAGCCCACGTAGTATATAGCAGCGCCACTCACTCAGGCACTGGTAGGACTAGGAGCTCCTCCTGAATCTGCCTCATAACTTCAGCAGCACGGCAGCCAGCCAGGGGCGGAGATCAGAGCAGAGAACGTGCTCTCTCCCCCCACAAACAATGTCACACTGGCTGCCTTCTCTTAACCCCTATGTGTGCCTGCCTGGCTGCACTGACTGAGTGAGAAGATATTTCTGTCAGAGCTGGCACATAGGGGTTAAGAGAACGCAGCCAGCAGTGACTTTGTGGGCGGAGAGAGCATGTTATCTCCTGCTCTGCTCTCCCAGCTGTATCTATGACAGCGTGAGTGGGCCCCCCTCTCTCCCCAGGGCCCCGGCATTTGCCCGGTGAGCTGGGTGCTGACGCCGGCCCTGCTGTTGTGGATTCTGTTTTTGGGCTCCCTCTGGTGGTTACAGATGGTACTGGGTGACTTGTGTTCTCTGTGGTCTCTGGTGTCCACCTGTTCTATCAGGATATGGGAGTTTCCTATTTAACCTGGCTTTCTTGTCATTTCCTCGCCGGCGATCAATGTAATCAGTGTGTCTTGTTACCTCTGTTTTCCGCTTCTGTGATCATCAGGACAAGCTAAGTTTTTGATTTTCCTGTTTCACGTTTTGCTTTATTTTTGTATTAGTCCAGCTTGCAGTTATGTGATTCCTTGTTGCTGGTCGCTCTAGTGGGCTGATATTACTCCTCATGTTCCATGAGTTGGCACATGAGTTCAGGTAATTTCAGGATGGTTTTTTTTAGGGTTTTTCGCTGACCGCGCAGTTCACTTTTGTATCCTCTGCTATCTAGTTTTAGCGGGTCTCATTTTGCTGAATCTGTTTTCATTACTGCGTATGTGCTTTCCTCTCATTTCACCGTCATTACATGTGGGGGGCTGCTATTTCTGTGGGGTGTTTCTCTGGAGGCAAGAGAGGTCTTTGTTTCTTCTAATAGGGGAAGCTAGTCCTTCGGCTGGAGCGAGACGTCTAGAATCATCGTAGGCACGTTCCCCGGCTACTGCTAGTGTTGTGAATTAGGTTCAGGATCGCGGTCAGCTCAGTTTCCATCACCCTAGAGCTTGTTCTGTTTTTTGTGTGCTTGTCCTTTTGTGATCCCCTGCCATTGGGATCATGACAGTATCGCCGGCCAAAAGTGGTAATCGTATTGGCTGAAGTAGGAGGAAAAGTAGTCTGAGGAAGTTTTTTTTTTTTTTTTTTTCCTTCCCTCAGAGTTTGCTGCCTAGCCTTAATTGCAGCCTGGCTGCGTCTTACCTCCTCTTAATCCTTGAATGGCTCTGACCTCAGCTGTTTATCATGGATGTCCAGAGTTTGGCTTCCAGCCTGAATAATCTTGCTGCTAAGGTTCAAAATATACAAGATTTTGTTGTACATGCTCCTATGTCTGAACCTAGAATTCCTATCCCAGAGTTTTTTTCTGGAGATAGATCTAGTTTTCTGAATTTTAGGAACAATTGCAAGTTGTTTCTTTCTTTGAAATCTCGCTCCTCTGGAGACCCTGCTCAGCAAGTCAAAATTGTAATATCTTTCCTGCGGGGTGACCCTCAGAATTGGGCATTTGCATTGGCACCAGGGGATCCTGCGTTGCTCAATGTGGATGCGTTTTTTCTGGCATTGGGTTTGCTCTATGAGGAACCTAACCTAGAGATTCAGGCTGAAAAAGCTTTATTGGCTCTCTCTCAGGGGCAAGATGAAGCAGAAATATATTGTCAGAAATTTCGGAAATGGTCGGTGCTTACTCGGTGGAATGAGTGCGCTCTGGCTGCAAGATTCAGAGATGGCCTTTCTGAGGCCATTAAAGATGTTATGGTGGGGTTCCCTGCGCCTACAGGTCTGAATGAGTCTATGACTATGGCTATTCAGATTGATCGGCGTTTACGGGAGCGCAAACCTGTGCACCATTTGGCGGTGTCTTCTGAACAGGCACCTGAGACAATGCAATGTGATAGAATTCAGTCCAGAAGTGAACGGCAAAACTATAGGCGGAAAAATGGGTTGTGTTTTTATTGTGGTGATTCAGCTCATGTTATATCAGCATGCTCTAAACGCACAAAAAAGGTTGATAAGTCTGTTGCCATTAGTACTTTACAGTCTAAGTTCATTCTGTCTGTGACGCTGATTTGTTCATTATCATCCATTTCCGTCGATGCCTATGTGGATTCAGGCGCTGCCCTGAGTCTTATGGATTGGTCATTTGCCAACCGCTGTGGGTTTAGTCTGGAGCCTCTGGAAGTCCCTATTCCTTTGAAAGGAATTGACTCTACACCTTTGGCTATGAACAAACCTCAGTACTGGACACAAGTGACCATGCGTATGACTCCCGTTCATCAGGAGGTGATTCGCTTTCTGGTACTGTATAATTTACATGATGTCTTAGTGCTTGGTCTGCCATGGTTACAAACTCATAACCCAGTCTTGGACTGGAAAACGATGTCTGTGTTAAGCTGGGGATGTCAGGGGGTTCATGATGATGCACCTCCGATTTCTATCGCTTCATCTACTCCTTCTGAGGTTCCTGTATTTTTGTCTGATTATCGGGATGTTTTTGAGGAGCCTAAGCTCAATTCGCTTCCTCCTCACAGGGATTGCGATTGTGCTATAGATTTGATTCCTGGCAGTAAATTTCCTAAAGGTCGTTTGTTCAATCTGTCAGTGCCAGAGCATACTGCTATGCGGGATTATGTTAAGGAGTCCTTGGAAAAGGGACATATCCGTCCATCTTCATCTCCTTTGGGAGCAGGTTTTTTTTTTCGTGGCCAAAAAAGATGGTTCCTTGAGGCCTTGTATAGATTACCGTCTTTTGAATAAGATTACGGTCAAATATCAGTATCCTTTGCCATTGTTGACTGATTTGTTCGCTCGCATTAAGGGGGCTAAGTGGTTCACTAAGATTGATCTTCGGGGTGCGTATAATCTTGTGCGGATTAAGCAGGGTGATGAGTGGAAAACCGCATTTAATACGCCTGAGGGCCATTTTGAGTATTTGGTGATGCCTTTTGGACTTTCTAATGCTCCTTCTGTCTTCCAGTCCTTTATGCACGATATTTTCCGTGAATATCTGGATAAATTTATGATTGTGTATTTGGATGATGTTTTGGTTTTTTCTGATGACTGGGAGTCCCATGTTCAGCAGGTCAGGAAGGTGTTTCAGGTCCTGCGGGCCAATTCTTTGTTTGTAAAGGGTTCAAAGTGTCTCTTTGGAGTCCAGAAGATTTCTTTTTTGGGGTATATTTTTTCCCCTTCTACACTTGAGATGGATCCCGTCAAGGTTCAAGCTATTTGTGACTGGACGCAGCCTACATCTCTTAAGAGTCTACAGAAGTTCTTGGGCTTTCCTAATTTTTATCGTCGTTTCATAACTAATTTTTCTAGTGTTGTTAAGCCTTTGACGGATCTGACTAAGAAGGGTGCTGATGTTGCTGATTGGTCTCCTGCGGCTGTGGAGGCCTTTCAGGAACTTAAGCGCCGGTTTTCTTCTGCTCCTGTGTTGCGTCAGCCAGATGTTTCGCTTCCTTTTCAGGTTGAGGTTGATGCTTCTGAGATTGGAGCGGGGGCGGTTTTGTCACAGAGAAGCTCCGATTGCTCGGTGATGAAGCCATGTGCGTTCTTTTCTAGAAAGTTTTCGCCCACTGAGCGGAATTATGATGTTGGTAATCGGGAGCTTTTGGCCATGAAGTGGGCATTTGAGGAGTGGCGTCATTGGCTTGAGGGTGCTAGACATCGTGTGGTGGTCTTGACTGATCACAAAAATCTGATTTACCTTGAGTCTGCCAAGCGTCTGAATCCTAGACAGGCTCGTTGGTCACTGTTTTTCTCCCGTTTCGATTTTGTGGTTTCATACCTGACAGGTTCAAAGAATGTGAAGGCGGATGCTCTTTCTAGGAGTTTTGTGCCTGATTCCCCTGGAAACTCTGAGCCCACTGGTATCCTTAGGGATGGGGTGATTTTGTCGGCTGTCTTCCCAGACTTGCGACGTGCTTTGCAGGAGTTTCAGGCGGATAAACCTGATCGTTGTCCGCCTGAAAGACTGTTTGTTCCGGATAATTGGACCAGTAGAGTCATCTCCGAGGTCCATTCTTCTGCGTTGGCAGGTCATCCTGGAATATTTGGTACTAGAGACTTGGTGGCCAGGTCTTTTTGGTGGCCTTCCTTGTCGAGGGATGTGCGTTCTTTTGTGCAGTCTTGTGAAGTTTGCGCTCGGGCTAAGCCTTGCTGTTCTCGGGCCAGTGGATTGTTGTCACCTTTGCCTATCCCGAAGAGGCCTTGGACGCACATTTCCATGGACTTTATTTCGGATCTCCCTGTCTCTCAAAAAATGTCCGTCATCTGGGTTGTGTGTGACCGCTTCTCTAAGATGGTTCATCTGGTCCCCTTGCCTAAGTTACCTTCCTCCTCTGAGTTGGTCCCTCTGTTTTTTCAGAACGTGGTTCGTTTGCATGGGATTCCGGAGAACATTGTTTCTGACAGGGGATCCCAGTTTGTGTCTAGATTTTGGCGGACGTTCTGTGCTAAGATGGGCATTGATTTGTCCTTTTCGTCTGCATTCCATCCTCAGACGAATGGCCAGACGGAACGAACTAATCAGACCTTGGAAACTTATTTGAGGTGTTTTGTTTCTGCTGATCAAGATGACTGGGTTACCTTTTTGCCGCTTGCCGAATTTGCCCTTAATAATTGGGCTAGTTCTGCTACCTTGGTTTCTCCTTTCTTTTGTAATTCGGGGTTTCATCCTCGTTTTTCCTCTGGTCAGGTGGAGCCTTCTGATTGTCCTGGAGTGGACATGGTGGTGGATAGGTTGCATCAGATTTGGAGTCATGTGGTGGACAATTTGAAGTTGTCCCAGGAGAGGACTCAGCAGTTTGCTAATCGCCGTCGCCGCGTGGGTCCTCGACTTCGTGTTGGGGACTTGGTGTGGTTGTCTTCTCATTTTGTTCCTATGAAGGTCTCTTCTCCTAAGTTCAAGCCTCGGTTCATCGGTCCCTATAGGATCTTGGAAATTCTTAACCCTGTGTCGTTTCGTTTGGATCTCCCGGCATCGTTTGCTATTCATAATGTGTTCCATCGGTCGTTGTTGCGGAAGTATGAGGTACCTGTTGTTCCTTCGCTTGAGCCTCCTGCTCCGGTGCTGGTGGAGGGAGAATTGGAGAATGTTGTGGAGAAGATCTTGGATTCTCATGTTTCCAGACGGAAACTTCAGTATTTGGTCAAGTGGAAGGGTTATGGTCAGGAGGATAATTCTTGGGTGGTTGCCTCTGATGTTCATGCTGCTGATTTGGTCCGTGCATTTCATAGGGCTCATCCTGGTCGCCCTGGTGGTTCTCGTGAGGGTTCGGTGACCCCTCCTCAAGGGGGGGTACTGTTGTGGATTCTGTTTTTGGGCTCCCTCTGGTGGTTACAGATGGTACTGGGTGACTTGTGTTCTCTGTGGTCTCTGGTGTCCACCTGTTCTATCAGGATATGGGAGTTTCCTATTTAACCTGGCTTTCTTGTCATTTCCTCGCCGGCGATCAATGTAATCAGTGTGTCTTGTTACCTCTGTTTTCCGCTTCTGTGATCATCAGGACAAGCTAAGTTTTTGATTTTCCTGTTTCACGTTTTGCTTTATTTTTGTTTTAGTCCAGCTTGCAGTTATGTGATTCCTTGTTGCTGGTCGCTCTAGTGGGCTGATATTACTCCTCATGTTCCATGAGTTGGCACATGAGTTCAGGTAATTTCAGGATGGTTTTTTGTAGGGTTTTTCGCTGACCGCGCAGTTCACTTTTGTATCCTCTGCTATCTAGTTTTAGCGGACCTCATTTTGCTGAATCTGTTTTCATTACTGCGTATGTGCTTTCCTCTCATTTCACCGTCATTACATGTGGGGGGCTGCTATTTCTGTGGGGTGTTTCTCTGGAGGCAAGAGAGGTCTTTGTTTCTTCTAATAGGGGAAGCTAGTCCTTCGGCTGGTGCGAGACGTCTAGAATCATCGTAGGCACGGTCCCCGGCTACTGCTAGTGTTGTGAATTAGGTTCAGGATCGCGGTCAGCTCAGTTTCCATCACCCTAGAGCTTGTTCTGTTTTTTTGTGTGCTTGTCCTTTTGTGATCCCCTGCCATTGGGATCATGACACCCTGCCTCAGGGTTCACAAGCCCACAAACTGAGAAATTCAGTTTAAGGGTTCGAAAGTGAGAACAATAAGAGGAACCATTGTTTTTGAGAGTCTGCACACCCTCAAACTGTGGGCAAAAATAGGCACTATCGAAGCCGAATTAAGGGCCAGGAGAAATAGGCATAAGTAGGACTGCACATCAGGACTGCAGTAAGGCATCAACCAGAGATAGAGATAAGGAGAGAAAGCGAGAGAGGCTAGGCCGAAGGAGAGAACATAGATAGCAAAGAGCTCCAGGAGGAAGATAGGGGGAAGTGGCAGTGCATATGACATAGGGAAAGACAGTAAAGGTCAGGGAGCTGTGAAAGAATATTGACGTTCATTGTATTGAATTATTGTGTGTGTGTAAGAAGGTGATTGATATAGGAGACTCCTTGGATGGACCTGGAAGATTGTGTGAAATAAGGATTTCTGATTGTATAAGGGAGTCCGATTAGGTGTGATCTTTGGTCAACTGGCACCAGGGATAAAATAAAGGAACACTAATGAGTAACAACACATAATAGTCACATGTGTATGAATGGGATGAGCTGAAACCAAATATTTTGTTATTATTGCTAACTAATATTTGGGGAGGCTGTAAGGCTACGTTCAGACTAGCGTTGTGCTAGTGTGCGTCGGGTTAGCGTCGGGCGACGCAGCGGCGACGCACGCGTCATGCGCCCCTATGTTTAACATGGGGGACGCATGCGTTTTTGTTTGTTGCGTTTTGTGACACTTGCGTCTTTTTTGCCGCAAGCGTCGGACCAAGAAAACGCAACAATTTGCATTTTTCTTGCGTCCGATTTTCGGCAAAAAACGACGCATGCGTCGCAAAACGCAGCGTTTTTGCGTGCGTTGTGCGTTGCGTCGCCGACGCAGCGGCGCACAACGCTAGTCTGAACGTAGCCTAAGTGAAGCAACTGAACCTTGCTGTTTTGTTCGCATTTACTATACACTTGTAGTGTTCCGGGTCACTATGACCCGGCTTATTAAACCTTGATTTTAGACACTCTAACTCCATTTTTTTTATACTTTTTGCTTACTAGACTGTTTGTGAACATGTTTGGTAGTAAAAAAAAAAAAAGAAAAATGAACTAGAAATCTTTTTTTTTTTTTTTATTCTGAAAAAACAGATCAATGAGCAAAACGAAAATAGAAAACGACACAAATTATTTGCAAGACTTTACAGCTCAGCTTTACAACAACAAAAAACGTCTTAGACAGCGCGTTCTGAGCAGTCCGTTCTGCGCATAATATACACGTGTAGTGCACACCTAGTGATCTCTCCGGATGCACTCTACATTTTAGAATAGACTGCGCACCAAAAATAATCAATATAAAGCCATTTTTATGGTGCGCAGATCTCAATGCATACCCCCGGTAGAGCGCGTGTACGACCCCATTGAAATAATTTAGGAAATAAATCAATTGATATACAATAGTAGATGCAATAAATAGACCCAACTGAGGTTATAACTCCTTTATTTCACTGAAAATATGGCCTCACAGCTGTAAAAAACGATGTCGGGTCACTATGACCCGAACACAACAAGTGTAGATTTTTGCGTGTAGCAAAAAGTAAACGAAAAAAAAAAAAAAATACTCATTGGTAGGTCCCCCCAAATGAGGAAAAGTCAAGGAGTCTCAAGTTTTATAGACTTACAGAAAAAAATCTACAGGGCTGCAAAAAATCTGTTCGGGTCACTATGACCCGAACAGAACAGCAGGGTTTGCTCTGCAGATTTGGTGTGGGTTGTGTATGTTTCAGAAAATTAATAGATGAGAATAATGTCCTTTATGGTAGGTGGAAATTAACTAGGGTGTTTCCAAGGACCACACAGGAGAGAACAAGATTTATGCCAAGAGGGAAAACTAGATGGGAACTTAGGTTTGTGAATACCCATACCCTTATAAATGATTCTGATTTAAACCAAACCCCAAGAGCCTTGCTAAATAATCCCCTGTGCGTACGTCAGAGTCCGGATGGACAGGTTCTTCAAATCAAGCGCATATGTGTTAGAAACACCTAATTAAATACGTGTATGTTTTGATATTTATGTCCGTATATAGAATACAGTACTAAGTGATGTAATCAACACTGAAATACGTTGATCCATATTGTGCCGAAGTTACTGTTCTTGTTCTTCTCGGAATTGTGATATTTGCATTGTGGTAGCAGTTAGGATTATTTGGCATATCGTAAAAGGCCGGTTTCCGGCAAACATTTTGTAAATGTCGTGCCCTGAGTGTAAATTTGGACTAATGATAGTTATATCATCTGAGGGTTGGAAAAATTGTTAAAAATTGTTCACCAAGGTTACAGTCAAGAGTATTCTGGGTGTGGACCTCTGTCAGAGAGGTGTTTAAATTTTACAATATTCCGATTTAATCTTCATGGGACTGTTCAGTGGAGCTCACAGAAAAAACCCCAAGAATTAAAAATTAACTTTTATTAATATAATATAATAAAAATACCATATATGTGCACTACTTCACCATCGCCAGAATAGCAGCATACCATAGGAAAGGCCAGAATGGTGCCAATCCCTACACTAAACTAAAGACACCCTACCTACCAGCGGAGGTTAGCACCCTACAAATCCTGCGCAATGGCGCCCCCGCTCCTCGTTGAATTATTTGTATTTGTATAACCTACTGAGCTGGAACAGTCATCATCCATATGGGCTCAGGAGGGGGATACCCAAGGGGCAATATATGAGAGCAAGAAGAAACTGTTCATCTGTTGCTTCTTTTCATGTGGAGACACGAGATCTGAAAAATAGGTTTCTTGAAAGAGGTTATCCTATGAGAGTACTTCGTGATGCCTTTAAGCAGGTCGAGACAGTTCCCAGAACTAGCCTATTACATCCTAAAAAATAAGGATGATGAGGACCCCCCTTTGAGACTCATAGGTATGTTTGATGACTGTTCCCAGGAGGTGAGGGACATCATCAATAAACATTGGGCTATATTATTGGCAGATACTGACATTAAAGACTGCCTCCCTGAGACACCCAGGATCACCTACAGAAAAGGGAGATCTCTTAAGGACCAACTTGTACATAGCTTTTTTTCTCCCCCCCCCCCCCAAAAAAAAGTGGAACGTGGCTAGATAAGAGACAATTTGGTACCTTTCGTTGTGGCACCTGTTCTTTTTGTGGATATCTGGACACGGGAAATTGTTTCTCCAGTGCGAATATGGGACAGATTTTTGAAAGCAGACACTTTGCAAATTGCAAAACAAGTGGTGTTATATATTTGTTCAGATGCACTTGCCCGATAAACTATGTGGGGAAAACAAAAAGGGAGCTGAGAAGGAGGATTGGGGATCACCTGGGTGATATTAGACACGCCAGAGATACCCCAATGTCCAGACATGTTCAGACTGTACATCAAGGTGATCTCAATTCCTGCACTTTCTGTGCCATTGAGGTGGTAGTCCCTTCTATTAGGGGTGGTGACTGGGATCGAAAGATCTTACAAAAAGAACTCAAATGGATTCATAGACTGGATACAGTCTTCCCAAAAGGATTGAACGAACAAATGAACTTTGGTTGCTACCTATGACTCTCCTATCGGTTGATGGGAATTTGGCAATGAGATAATCTGCGCTATTGACCCGAATGGGTTAGGTTCAACTTAAAATTATCTGTCCTTATTTTTTGGACATGGTATCTGTCTGTGCCTGTGGATAATATTTTTTCTGCGGAAGTAACTTGGTAATGCGTGCGTTTTTTGTTTTTGTTTGGTTATTCTAATGATATGTGCCCTTTTTTCCTTTATAAATATATCAATATTTTAGCAAATTCACAGCATAAATAATATCCAGAATGGACATTTTTATTGGTCCTATGATCGCGCATGCGCCAGGTCTTGCCGCTGTGCAGGGCGACACTTCCAGATATGATGTGTGCGTGATTTCTGGCATCTGCGCACTTGCAACGTGTGGTATGTGCCTCTTAGCATCCGTCATCTGTGCATCGGACATGCGTCCTTTCTTGGCGCTCCATTAATGAGACATGAAGGAGGCGCGGCTATCTCCATGGTATCAACTATGCTTCTATACACTGCGCGTACGCGATTGTTTTGCACCTGTGCAGTTGCAAGCATTCAGTATGTCCCTCTGAGTATTCTTCATCTGCGCACTGGGCATGCGTATGTTTTCGGCGCCTGCGCACTAGCGCTATGGGGCGCTCCATAAACGAGACGTGAAGGAGAGGGGCTGCCTTTAAGGTAACAACTACGTCACTATCTGCGCTTGCGCATTTGTAGGCACGGACGGGTAAGGTTATTCTTTATCTATGATCACGGGGCGTATTTGCAGTTTTGGCGCCGGCGCAGAGCGTAATGGGGCTGCTCCACACAGGAGGTGACCTTATGGCTGAAAGACCGGAAGTATTTGAGATAAGAACGCCGGGTAAACAGCTGATTCCGTCTGTGTTAATGAATGGCCTTTAAAACGCACACTTTTTGGCACTTGTCCGGGAGCACCATATCTGTGAGGGATCGGCCCGATGGTGGTACGGACTAATTTGCTTACCTGCACCATCCATGGAGGAAGCTATGTAACCCTTTGTATACCTGTTAAACTCCTGATGAACCTCCTGTAACATGAGGGGGGGAAACGCGTTGAGTTTGGAAAGGGAAGCACTTTGATTAATTGAGTGATATGTTGAATCATCATCTGGGGCTGTTATATGTCAGAAAGGTTTAAGAGAGATGTGTCTTTATGGTATTTGCTGATATTAATCATTGGTTTCATATCTAAGACTTGAATAATGAGGTTACGTTACCTGTAATTTATTGCACTTTATATTAGTCCTCGTTTACATATCTAATTGGAAACTACATTATATGTGGAGTATGAATGATCAGCACATTAAGTAAATATTTACATATGCAAAAAAGACACCCTTATAGCAATTGTGAATTGTAATCCTCCTGACACATCTATACGTCTATAAAACATCTTGCCTACCTTCTTTTACATAGGGTCAGATCAGCGGATAGTCGTCGTGGAGCGGGGGCGCCATTTGCGTTTTTGTTAGGGTGCCAACCCCCGCTGACAGGAAGGGAAAGTATAGCTAGTGAGATAGATTCATCGAGTCATTGCTGTTGACTCACTATCTATTCCGGAGGGGCACTGTGTGTGCGATTTTTTCCTTTCCCCGTCCCAGCAGGGCCCACTAGGGGTAGCAGGGAGAGTCGACGAGGAGCGGGGGCGCCATTGCGCAGGATTTGTAGGGTGCCAACCTCCGCTGGTAGGTAGGGTGTCTTTAGTTTAGTGTAGGGATTGGCACCATTCTGGCCTTTCCTATGGTATGCTGCTATTCTGGTGATGGTGAAGTAGTGCACATATATGGTATTTTTATTATATTATATTAATAAAAGTTAATTTTTAATTCTTGGGTTTTTTTTCTGTGAGCTCTACAATATATACCCAAGGTCGTATATATTTTTGTTTTTTCTGTGAAATTTGACTGTTCAGTGGACCCCCGGAACATTGTTGAATCATAAAGAGGAACAAAATCTCTGGTATCCTAAAAACGTACCATTCAGGTGTCCTCTAAATAATGGGAAACCAGAGGATCACACCCAGACTGCCAAGCTTTATGCTCTCCGCAGTAGATTCGGAATATAACATGGGACTGTTTTGATGTCTGTGACAAGGACAGACCACTAGAAGGTGATGTTACGTCGATTCAGAATGTGTAAAGTACGTCGACAGGTGGGATAAAAAGAAATATGGTTGAAGAAAGGGAATGTTCAGTTTAAGAAAGTGTGAAATACTGGTGAAGGAAATAAGAAAGTGCATCGAGGAGGATAAAAGGAAGGTTGCTAGTTGAATACAGGAACTCGGAGAGGAATAAGATATACCCCAGATGGAAAAGCCAAATATTGTGAAATATTGCAGAATAACTTGGCACCTTGCCAAGTGTCAAAAATTTGCACAAAGGTTCTATGCCCCAAGTACATGTTACCCTATAAAAAAAATTGTCTGCACTTATTTACTTAAAAACTTATTGAAGTTTTAAAAAATGTGGCTTTTTACCAAAAACTTTTTTTTTCTCTTTCTTCTTTCCTTAGGGTACCGTCACACAGTGGCATTTTGATCGCTACGACGGCACGATCCGTGACGTTCCAGCGATATAGTTACGATCTCGCTGTGTCTGACACGCTCCTGCGATCAGGGACCCCGTCGTAGCAGATCGTTAGAAACTTTCTTTCGTCGTCTAGTGTCCCGCTGTGGCGGCATGATCGCATGGTGTAACAAAGGTGTGCACGATATTGTATACGATGTGCGCATAGTAACCAACGGCTTCTACATCGCACATACGTCATGAAATTATCGCTCCAGCGTCGTACATTGCAAAGTGTGACAGCAGTCTACGACGCTGGAGCGATAATGGTGCGATGCTGGAGCGTCACGGATCGTACCGTCGTAGCGACCAAAGTGCCACTGTGAGACGGCACCCTTAGTCTCTATCTCCTTTTACTTCTGTAGTCAGATGGTACAATTAAACTGTCAGCTGGGAATCCTAGAATCTGCATTGTGCCAAGGTTTGGCGTGTTTGCACATGTCTGATTCTACCTCCCCACCTGATAATGAGGTATTGGCACCGGTCCCAGAGACACCATGGACGATGTCAAAAACTGACACTGGACATATGCCAGTCTCTCCTTTGACTGGTAATATCTGTTTGCTTTCACTTTCAGGGGCCAGCGGTATACGTGGATGGTGTTACCACAGGGAGCGCATAATTCTCCAACTCTGTATACTGCCGTATTGCAACTTGTTTTGCAGGGCTGGGTCATTAGTATCGATGAGCGAGTATACTTATTGCTCGGGTTGTTCCCCAGCATGCTCGGGTGGTCTCCGGGTATTTATGACTGCTTAGAGATTTACTTTTCCTACTACTAGACAGCTTGATTACATGTGGGGATTACCAAGCATCCAGGCAACCCCCACATGTACTCAGGCTGGCTAGCAGCTGTAAATCATCCAGCTGGGTCAAAAAAAACTAAATCCCCGAGCAGTCACAAGTACTCGGAGATCACCCGAGCAACAAGTATACTCGCTCATCACTAGTCATTACGCATGCTGAGGTTGTCTACTAAAGCCACCCATAGGGGTTCAACACCTAGACACTTTCTTGGGACTGGTATCATATTGTAGGCTTTGGATTCGCTCTCTATCCATTGTCATGCAGCCACTTTATGATTGTCTCCCCCACCCAACCTTTTCACCTCACTAACGAAGAATTAGACGGTTTTTACTCACTCATACTGGAAACTGTCTCTGCCTCAGCCCTAGGCACACCAGACTAAGCTAAATATTTCCTCCTTTTCTGTACAGAAATGCAAGGACATGCAACGAGGATCCTAGCTCAAAAACATAGCCAGAGGAGCCCCATCATGTGATCGAACAGTAGCAGCTGTCTACATTTCTACTAGATAAAGTATCAGGAATTGTACTGGATCATCCAGTAACTATCTACATTTCCATATGATGTAAACAGTATTTTTAGTCAGGTTTAATCCAAATATATTGTGGGAACTAGGCATTTAAAATTTTAATGTGTATTTTTAATGTTTTCCAATGTAACCTTGAAACAATACATGACTTTGAACCCAGCTACTCTAATTTCAATTGATGTAGTGAATTCAAAAGGGGGAGAAGGAAAGGAGGGACAAGGAACAAAAAAGCTGTTTTTGCAAAATGTGTAATGCATACCAAGAATATGATTGTTTAGCCCTTATGGCTCAAGAAACTGCAGGTTTCTCACATGTTTCTGATGTATCTCCCACTAATTCAAATGTTGAGCTTTTTTGTAGATGGTTCAAGGAGCATCGGTGAGGATGGCCGGTTCTACATTGGTCACACAGCATGAGGTAGTAAAAGCAGAACCACTCTCTCCTCATATGTCTGCACAAGAGGTGGAGTTGACGGCACTCATTGAAGCGTTTAGGGAGGCAGAAGGTAAGCATACAACATATATATTGACTCCAGATATTGTTTTTGGGGTGACCCACAACTACGGTCCTATATGGAGGACGAGACTTCCTTACATCAACAGGCACTCCTATTAAACATGAGCACCTCATCAAACAGCTAATGGAGGTGTTGTTGCTTCCAAAAAGAGGTTACCATAGTTAAGGTAAAGGCACACACCAAATGCACTACCGATGAAGCATGATTCAATGACAAGGTGGAACAAGCAGCCAAGAAAGCTGCAAGAATGCCTAGGCAACACGAGACCCCTGAGGCACCTCCACTGACCATGGTAAGCACTGAGTATAACCAGTTGGCCTTGAGTATCTTACAGGCTCTGACTCGGCAAGCAACCGGGGAAGAGAGGAAGGTTTGGTCGGAAGCTGGGACTCGGGACCACGAAGGTTTGTGGAAGGCGGGACAGCGGGCCTGTCTGCCAAGATCTCTGTACCCTGCGATGGCCCAAGCGTCTCACTGTCCAACGCAGCGGTCCAAGAATGTCATATGTGCTTTGGTAGATAAGCAATGGGTCATCCCTGGTTTCACAATGGTTGCGACTAGATTTACACAGGCACCATAAACACATGCCTAAGCCCTTCTAACCATTTCAACGACTGCAGACTGACTTCATACAACTACCTCAGGTAGGATTGTACGTGCTTGTGTGTGTTGATCTCTTCTCAGGGCGACGGAAGCCTTCCCGATGCCCAAAGCCACTTCACTGGAGAGGTAATGCAGAATGTCATGAAAATGTTGGGGGTCACACAAGCTTTCCACACCCCCTATAGACTACCAGCAAGTGGTAAAAATTGAGTGACTAAATGGTACACTTAAGCAAAAGGTTAAAAAAAAATCAGGAGTATAGTTAATGGACAAACAAAAATGTTTTTCTTTGATGGTTTTGTTCGGGTCAGGGTCTGTAACATAGTAACATAGTAACATAGTTAGTAAGGCCGAAAAAAGACATTTGTCCATCCAGTTCAGCCTATATTCCATCATAATAAATCCCCAGATCTACGTCCTTCTACAGAACCTAATAATTGTATGATACAATATTGTTCTGCTCCAGGAAGACATCCAGGCCTCTCTTGAACCCCTCGACTGAGTTCGCCATCACCACCTCCTCAGGCAAGCAATTCCAGATTCTCACTGCCCTAACAGTAAAGAATCCTCTTCTATGTTGGTGGAAAAACCTTCTCTCCTCCAGACGCAAAGAATGCCCCCTTGTGCCCGTCACCTTCCTTGGTATAAACAGATCCTCAGCGAGATATTTGTATTGTCCTCTTATATACTTATACATGGTTATTAGATCGCCCCTCAGTCGTCTTTTTTCTAGACTAAATAATCCTAATTTCGCTAATCTATCTGGGTATTGTAGTTCTCCCATCCCCTTTATTAATTTTGTTGCCCTCCTTTGTACTCTCTCTAGTTCCATTATATCCTTCCTGAGCACCGGTGCCCAAAACTGGACACAGTACTCCATGTGCGGTCTAACTAGGGATTTGTACAGAGGCAGTATAATGCTCTCATCATGTGTATCCAGACCTCTTTTAATGCACCCCATGATCCTGTTTGCCTTGGCAGCTGCTGCCTGGCACTGGCTGCTCCAGGTAAGTTTATCATTAATTAGGATCCCCAAGTCCTTCTCCCTGTCAGATTTACCCAGTGGTTTCCCATTCAGTGTGTAATGGTGATATTGATTCCTTCTTCCTATGTGTATAACCTTACATTTATCATTGTTAAACCTCATCTGCCACCTTTCAGCCCAAGTTTCCAACTTATCCAGATCCATCTGTAGCAGAATACTATCTTCTCTTGTATTAACTGCTTTACATAGTTTTGTATCATCTGCAAATATCGATATTTTACTGTGTAAACCTTCTACCAGATCATTAATGAATATGTTGAAGAGAAAAGGTCCCAACACTGACCCCTGCGGTCCCCCACTGGTCACAGCGACCCAGTTAGAGACTATACCATTTATAACCACCCTCTGCTTTCTATCACTAAGCCAGTTACTAACCCATTTACACACATTTTCCCCCAGACCAAGCATTCTCATTTTGTGTACCAACCTCTTGTGCGGCACGGTATCAAACGCTTTGGAAAAATCGAGATATACCACGTCCAATGACTCACCGTGGTCCAGCCTATAGCTTACCTCTTCATAAAAACTGATTAGATTGGTTTGACAGGAGCGATTTCTCATAAACCCATGCTGATATGGAGTTAAACAGTTATTCTCATTGAGATAATCCAGAATAACATCCCTCAGAAACCCTTCAAATATTTTACCAACAATAGAGGTTAGACTTACTGGCCTATAATTTCCAGGTTCACTTTTAGAGCCCTTTTTGAATATTGGCACCACATTTGCTATGCGCCAATCCTGCGGAACAGACCCTGTCGCTATAGAGTCCCTAAAAATAAGAAATAATGGTTTATCTATTACATTACTTAGTTCTCTTAGTACTCACACAGGCCTTGCAACTACAATGTGACAACCTCACCAGCTATATCCAGAGCCTCCAAAAGAGACTCTCACTCATGCATAAACACGTTTTTGATTCTATTCCAGATTCAGAGAATCAAGAAGGAACTCATTCTCTCCAGTCTGGAGATTTGGTAGTGGTCAAAAGACATACAAGGAAACCACTGGAGCCAAGATTTGATGGTCGTTTCCATGTCCTCCTCACTACAGCCACATCAGAAAAGCTTGAGGGAAAATCGACTTGGATCCATGCAAGCCACTGTCAGGTCCTGAAGCGGAAGAATGATGATCCTGCTCCAGATGATGATGACAGCCTCACCCCAGGAGGGACAGATGGCTAAGATAACCCAAAAGGATGCAGTAATAACTGCGGTTTGACACCTCTAAGAACTTTGCAACTCTTAGATTTGATTTCGGTAAAATAGGAAAATGCCAATGGAATCTTAACACCGGTAGAAAAAGTAGTAATGCTAGCTTTGAATTTCTTATAGGAACTGAAGGGGCTGTAAGCAATAAAGATGTGGATTGGATAAAGTACATCTATTATAATCAGAAAAGGTTTATAAAGGCCACAAGGAATGCAATACGTGGAATAGCAGAACAACTAGGCCCAATTTCGTTGATAGCATGGCAGAATAGAATGGCTTCAGATATGTTACTAGAAGAAAAAGGAGGGGTCTGTAAAATGTTTGGCACTTATGGCTGTACCTGTATTCCTAATAATACAGTTCCTCGACAAAAGTATCACAAAGGCACTGGAGGATCTTACATCATTATGTGATGAACTAGCAGAAAATTCTGGTATCAACAACCCGTTCTCAGAATGGCTTGAGTCGTGGTTTGGAAAACAGAGTCATCTGGTGTCCAGCATCTTCATTTCTCTGGCAGTTGTGATATTTGTTACCTGCGGATGTTGCTGCTTACCCTGCGTCAGGGGACTCCTCCAAAGACTGATAGAAGCGTCCATTAGTAAAATTATGCACATCGAATTGAAACCCCGCGATGATGAATATGAAAAGATGCTATAATTGAGATAATGGAGAATAGAATATGATCTTTCCACCTTATGGGGAATTCGGCCGAAGAAAGTAAGGGAAAGTCCGACACTGGCATTTGGCCTTTGATATACCTGTGGGTTAGGGAAGAATCATATTTGTTCTCAAAAGGAGGGATTGCTCGGGTATTCAGGGACCCTCTGTTATGATACGGTGGTCTAGGAGCAACATGGAACGAGCTCTGAAGGAAGTGGTAACTGTACTGACCGCAGTCCCTAAGCTCAACACAACACTAGAAGTAGCCGTGGAATGCTCCTTACTCTACCTAGGCATCTCGTCACAGCCTAAGAGCTAACTACCCCTAAAGACAGAAGCAGGAAAACTATCTTGCCTCAGAGAAAATCCCAAAGGATAGATTAGCCCCCCACAAATAATGACTGTGAGTGGAGAGGGAAAAGGCATACATAGAATTAAACCAGGATGAGCACAGGAGGCCAGTCTAACTAAATAGATAGGACAGGATGGAATACTGTGCGGTCAGTATAAAACACTACAAAAATCCACGCAGAGTTTACAAAAAATCTCCACACCTGACTAAAGGTGTGGAGGGCAAATCTGCCTCCCAGAGCTTCCAGCAAGACAGAATAATTAACACTGATAAGCTGGACAAACATAGAAAGCACAGAACGGATAAGTCCACAATCTATGGACAGAAAAGGGCAAGCAAAAACTTAGCTTTGCTGAACTGGTCAGGATAACAGGGAACTCCAAAGAGATGTGAATCCAACCAGGAACCATTTACAAGTGGCACTGGCTGAAGGAAAGAGCCAGACTTAAATAGCCGAGCAGAGGAGACGATAAGTGGAGGCAGCTGATGACAGCTAACTCCAAGGAGCAGCCATACCACTAGAAACCACAAGAGGGAGCCCAAGAGCGGAATTCACAACAACCCTCATAGCTTATCTTCACATACAGTTAGGTCCATATATATTTGGACAGAGACAATATTTTTCTAATTTTGGTTATAGACATTACCACAATGAATTTTAAACAAAACAATTCAGATGCAGTTGAAGTTCAGACTTTCAGTTTTCATTTGAGGGTATTCACATTAAAATTGAATGACGGGTTTAGGAGTTTCAGCTCCTAAAGGTACCTTCACACATAACGATATTGTTAACGATATCGTTGCTATTTGTGACGTAGCAACGATATTGTTAACGATATCGTTATGTGTGACAGCGACCAACGATCAGGCCCCTGCTGGGAGATCGTTGGTCGCTGAATAAAGTCCAGAACTTTATTTCGTCGCTGGACTCCCTGGAGACATCGCTGGATCGGCGTGTGTGACACCGATCCAGCGATGTCTTCACTGGTAACCAGGGTAAACATCGGGTAACTAAGCGCAGGGCCGCGCTTAGTAACCCGATGTTTACCCTGGTTACCATGCTAAAAGTGAAAAAAAACAAACACTACATACTTACCTACAGCCGTCTGTCCTCCAGCGCTGTGCTCTGCTCTCCTCCTGTACTGTCTGTGAGCCGGAAAGCAGAGCGGTGACGTCACCGCTCTGCTTTCCGGCTCACAGCCAGTACAGGAGGAGTGCAGAGAAGCAGAGCGCAGCGCTGGAGGACAGACGGCTGTAGGTAAGTATGTAGTGTTTGTTTTTTTTTACTTTTAGCATGGTAACCAGGGTAAACATCGGGTTACTAAGCGCGGCCCTGCGCTTAGTTACCCGATGTTTACCCTGGTTACCAGCATCGTTGGTCGCTGGAGAGCGGTCTGTGTGACAGCTCTCCAGCGACCAAACAGCGACGCTGCAGCGATCCGGATCGTTGTCGGTATCGCTGCAGCGTCGCTTAATGTGAAGGGGCCTTTAACATGTGCCACCCTGTTTTTAAAGGGACCACAAGTAATTGGACAATTGACTCCAAGGCTATTTCATGGACAGGTGTGGGCAATCCCTTTGTTATGTCATTCTCAATTAAGCAGATTAAAGGCCTGGAGTTGATTTGAGGTGCGGTGCTGCATTTGGAAGGTTTTGCTGTGAAGTAAACATGCGGTCAGAGGAGCTCTCCATGCAGGTGAAACAAGCCATCCTTAAGCTGCGAAAACAGAAAAAACCCATCCGAGAAATTGCTACAATATTAGGAGTGGCAAAATCTAAAGATTGGCACATCCTGAGAAAGAAAAAAAAGCACTGGTGAACTCATCAATGCAAAAAGACCTGGGCGCCCACGGAAGACAACAGTGATGGATGATCGCAGAGTAATCTCCATGGTGAAGAGAAACCCCTTCACAACAGCCGACCAAGTGACCAACACTCTCCAGGAGGTCGGCGTATCAATATCCAAATCTACCATGAAGAGAAGACTGCGTGAAAGTAACTACAGAGGGTTCACTGCACGGTGCAGCCACTCATAAGCATCAAGAAGAAAAAGGCTAAAAAACATCTAACAAAGCCGCACAGTTCTGGAAGAACATTCTTTGGACAGATGAAACCAAGATCAACCTCTACCAGAATGATGGAAAGAGAAAAGTATGGTGAAGGCGTGGTCCAGCTCATGATCCAAAGCATACCACATCATCTGTAAAACACGGTGGAGGCAGTGTGATGGCGCGGGCATGCATGGCTGCCAGTGGCACTGGGTCACTAGTGTTTATTGATGATGTGACACAGGACAGAAGCAGCTGAATTAATTCTGAGGTCTTCAGAGACATACTGTGCTCAGATCCAGCCAAATGCAGCCAAACTGATTGGTCGTCGTTTCATACTACAGATGGACAATGACCCAAAACATAAAGCCAAAGCAACCCAGGAGTTTATTACAGCAAAGAAGTGGAATATTCTTGAATGGCCAAGTCAGTCACCTGATCTCAACCCAATTGAGCAGCATTTCACTTGTTAAAGACTAAACTTCACACAGAAAGGCCCACAAACAAACAGCAACTGAAAACCACCGCAGTGAAGGCCGAGCATCAAATAGGAGGAAACACAGCGTCTGGTGATGTCCATTAGTTCAAGACTTCAGGCAGTTATTGCCAACAAAGGGTTTTCAACCAAGTACTAAAAATGAACATTTTATTTAAAATTATTGAATTTGTCCAATTACTTTTGGTCCCTTCAAAAACAGGGTGGCACATGTTAAGGAGCTGAAACTCCTAAACCCTTCATTCAATTTTAATGTGGATACCCTCAAATGAAAGCTGAAAGTCTGAACTTCAACTGCATCTGAATTGTTTTGTTTAAAATTCATTGTGGTAATGACTATAACCAAAATTAGAAAAATGTTGTCTCTGTCCAAATATATATGGACCTAACTGTATATGAATCTCTAATATGTCTTATATTTCCCCTCTCTTACTGAATCGTTGTATTCTTCCAGAAACTATGTATGTGACTAAAACTATTGCCAAATACTATATTGCTGTAACGAATAGTTAATAACGGTGTTGGTGATGGGAGCTATCAGATAGTAATGATTATTGAGCTTTGTCCACCTGAATTTTACTAATTATCTACTTCTTCACATGAGAACGGTTTTGGATAATCCATAGTATGCACACAGTAATAATGTGTACGCCCTATTCTGAAAGGGTATATAATACCAACTGTTCAATAAAATGGAATGGCTCTTTTCTGCAGATACAATCTGTCTCCGTTTGAGTCCATCTCGCTGGAGCGATCATAATAATATTTGGCAACAATCCAAGATACTCTATGGAAAAAGTAGTGGAAAAAATACCAGAAATAGGTACTACACTGGGGACATACAAATGGCAATCATAAATAATAAGTATAGCCACAATGGAAATTCAACGTATCTTTGCATATCTATGTATATATGCCATGAAGATGTAATTAGCAGAAATACCAAAACCTATATATATATATAAGTAAAGTGCATGTGCTTAATTAGTGGGGTGGAAAGATAACCTGATGACAAAAACCAATGCTAAAACAGATTAATGTATAACATTGTGATCATAGTGGAGCCAGTGTAATGTACACCAAGATACTGACAAAAAACAATTGAAAAAGATAAAGCCACCTGGCTTGTCTCTGTGCTGTTTTGCATATTGTAGGTGAGATACTTTGTGGCATTAGCGCAGTAATGGCTTTCTTCTGGCGACTCGACCATGCAACACACTGTTCTTCAAGTGCCTCCTTATTGTGCATCTTGATCCAGCCGCACCGCTAGTTTTCAGAGAGTCCTGTATTCCAGCTGATGTTATCTGTGGGATTTTCTTTGCATCCCGAACAATTTTCCTGGCAGTTGTGGACGACATTTTCCTTGGTCTACCTGACCGTGGTTTTGTTTTTACAGAGCCCCAGATTTTCCATTTGTTAATCACAGTGTGAACTCTGCTGACTGGCATTATCAATTCCTTGGATATCTTTTTGTATCCCTTTCCTGTTTTATACAGTTCAACTACCTTTTCCCGTAGATCCACTGACAATTCTTTTGCTTTCCCCATGACTCACAATCCAGAAATGTCAGTGGCTGGATGAAAAATGCCAGAGTCTGTCTGGATCCCAGAAACTCACTCAGCTTTTATGCACACACTGATTACAAGCAAACAGGTCACAGGTGAGGATGTTCCCTTTAGTAGCCAGTCACACCCATTTGTGTCAACTTCTGTGCATGTTATCAGGCCAAAATCACCAGGGTGTGTGAGCTTTTGATCAGGGTCATTTGGATGTTTTGGGTTGTCATTATGATTTAAAAAGAGAAAACACAGAAGTTTGACAATAAATGGTTTCACCCAACCACTAACCATGAGTGGAGAAAAAGTTTTGGTGTTATCATTCATATTCTCTGGAAAAAAAAAAGTTTTCAAGAGGGAGATGCGCTATGAATGAACTCCACGGTGTCACGGGTTTACCACGACAGAGAGATGCCAGAAGACTGAAGTGTTTGATTTCATGTATTCCTGCACTGATTGGAAGCACGTCACAATTATATTAAACAGTGCATGTCTCTGCTAGCAGTACAGGGGTTAGTTTGTTCACTTGAGAGCTCCATGAGCTTTCCTGCTTTGAAGATCTCAGCTGTTCAGTTTTGGCCTCTCCTCTCTGCTACATATACTCACCTATGGAAAGCAAGGATTGCCAGTACTAGTTTAATACTGCCTGGTTCTAAAGTTGGAGGTCTTTTTTGTTACGAGGCATTTGGAGTGTTTTTCAGGAGACTTTTGTTTGGTGATTTGTCTGTGTACATACACTCATCCTATCCTATTTGATTTTTCAAACTTTTACTTCCCAGTGTTCCTCTCTGTTTTTGAGTGCATATTTGTATGATTGGTATTTTCATTTACCCCTGAAGGCCTTTCCTTGTTAGTCTGGTTTGTGTATTCTCTACACTACAACTCCCCTCTTCCCTGGATGGGTGAGGGGATAGATAAGGGCTGATTTAAGAGCTCAGCAAAGCATGTGGCTCAAGTGTCTTCACCATCAGAAGAAATCCGGGAATAGATAGGACGCCCCTATTTTTAGGGATAGTGAAGGAGCCAATAGCCCCTGTATATCCTGCAAGAGTGCCATGACACACACGGTCTTTTGACATATGCTGAGTGAAATGAGGTCCTGTGGATACATTCTGTATAAGCGCCGAGAGATTTCCCACCACTGATGCCAAACTTTTATTGTAGGGCACCTAGATTCCATAGTGTCTTCATCTACAGTTATCTTTACATCAATGCTGCAGCCTATGACCGGCATTTGGCCACTGGACACCCTCCTAGATACTCAATGCTGATGACCAATACGAGTTCACTTCCAAAATCCTATAATCCAGAATATTATACAATCTGGCAGCTGTTCGGTCCTATTGCTGCTGGATCGTACACATTTTTATTTAATCTGTTAAAGATGTGTGAGTGTTTTACATTTTTTTTCTCCACTGATTATCATGTTATGGTTGCATTATCAGGTTGCTACAGTAAAGGGGATCTATAGGAGAATATGTGATAACTGATGGAGAAAATGTGCAGGACACCGGCCCAGTGGCCACAGGAGAATTCCCCGTTCGTCATCATGTGTTTGTCACACTGCAATGATGATGTTAAATCGGCATACTAGTCAGAAGATGGATTGCAAATTTTTTGTAACTTTACACAAATCTAGGAGGACCGGCTGTGAGACCTGATGAGGAGTATTTTTTATATAATATGTGTTTGTACATGTAACAGGTTGTCCACTTGTCGTACGTGTTCACAAAGTACGTTTTTCTTGCTGCATTTCTAAAGGAAATTGAAGGCAAATAATGAGATAACATTTTACATACACAACTGTGCTGCAGACTTACAGTGGGGGAAATAAGTATTTGATCCCTTGCTGATTTTGTAAGTTTGCCCACTGACAAAGACATCCACAGTCTATATTTTTAAGGGTCGGTTAATTTTAACATTGAGAGATAGAATATCAAAAAATAAAATCCAGGATTTCACATTGTATAAATTCTATAAATATATTTGCATTTTGCAGTGAGAAATTAGTATTTGATCCCCTACCAACCAATAAGAGTTCTGGCTCCTACAGACCGGTTAGGCTAAGTTCACACTTGCGTGTGGGTGGTCTGCGGATGGCTGCGTACATCCTCCCTTATGCTCCGCCTACTTCCGCATGCATCCTACGTCATCCTGCGTACCTATCTTTAACATTGGGTACGGAGGGACATGTGTTGTATGCGGATGCGTGCAGGTGCAGTGTGTTGACGTGCCCACCGACCGCACGGGAACGCAAAAAGTTGCAAATAAATTGGCATAGTTGGCAGGATGCAGTCCGTGGACACAGACGCTGCAGACCAGTCCACTATGGGTGCCCCCAGGTCTAGTTTACCATTGGGACAATGCTTAGTAATCGCGCAAAGTTTACGGTAAACAACATGATGTTGTGGGATTGGACTGAAAGGGTCAAGAGCATGCTGTCCCTAGATGACCCTAGACGGTGAGGCAAAGTATTCCATAATGTTCCTCCCTCCACATGAGCGGGATATGTTGGAGAAGGTGTTACAGATTTTAGAAGAGATGCATGGGGATCACAGTGACGTTGGAGAGTTGCGCATGCTGTTATTTTATTGCGTTCAGCGAGAAGGGGAATCGATGACATAATACATAAGCGTTACAAGAGGTGCATGCGCACATTGCTAAGAGGGAAGATGTGGGAACCATGGGAGTGGGGCCTCGAATTTTGAGGGTTCGATTTGTGTCGGGTCTTAGGGACGCGCCTTTTGGACATGTGCACTCCCACTCCCATTAGCCACAGGTGATTTTAAGCAGATTAGCTGGTCCTTTCCTGCCCCATAAATTGTAGGGTTTTTTGCCCAGGAGAGGTGACATATCAGGACAGTGACCCAATTTACGAAGGGCATCTAGACATGGCAATTGGGCTCACATATATTGGCCAATTTATGCGCGAAGTAGCTTATTTTCATAGCATTTTTTGCAGATAAATATTTCATGTGCACATTATATAGCGCTTTTTTCCATTTTTTCCTATTTCCTATGGCAGCACTTTCTAGAGTAATCCTTCCTTGTACTGTATATTATGGTGCAACCTTTCTATTTGTTGTTTATATTCCTTTTTTTAGTTGACGCCTGTTCACACTAGCCTAGATGTGCTGGCCTTTTTTCTCAATTCAGTCGGCTACAGAGCCATGGCCTAAAGGTGAAGCCACAGAAATGCCATCTCTTCCATAAGCAGATTGAATATTTGGGACATATAGTGTCCAGTGAAGGAGTAAGACCTGCAAGTGAGAAAGTGGCGGCAGTACAAGAATGGCCCATTTCTACGACGGTGAAAGACAAACAGGCTTTCCTAGGGCTTACTGGCTACTACCAAAGATTTGTGAAAAACTTTACCCGTATAGCGAACCCCTCGCTGGAACTGTTAAAGGGAGTGCTGGCCGGCTTGAAGAACTGAGCCACCAGTGGGGAAACCGTTAAGAGGAAGCCTTTCGAGCCTTGAAATTTGCCCTGACAGAGGCCCCCATGCTCGCCTATGCCGATTTTTCACATCCATTCTTCCTTCACACTGACGGGAGTCTACATGGCCTGGGAGCAGTCCTGTTACAGGTACAAGGAGAAAAAGAACGGGCGATAGCCTACGCAAGATGGTCTCTGCATGACTCAGAGCAAAACCCAGACAATTATAGATTCTTCAAGTTGGAACTGCTGGCCCTGGTATGGGCCATGACTCTCCAGAGTGACACACAAACGTCCTGGCCGTGACCAAGATGAAGAGCCTGAAGCAGAGGAGATCCCTGGATTCTGTTTACCTGATTGGTGGCAACGCAGGGACAGATCGAAGAGGAGCCTGAAGATCAGATGCTAGGGAGGTCTCGAGATGACTGGATGCAACTCCAAGAGATGGACAAGGAGATTGTTCAGCTGCTAGTGGGTGGCGTTGAAGCAACTCTCTAGTCAGAGGGAGAGAAATGCAGTGTCCTTGGGCGCCCGACGGATTCTGGGACAATGGGAAAGACTCTACTTGAGAGATGGATTTTTATATCGGAAAGTGCCGCTGTAGCAAGAAGAGGGGGTCAAGTAGTGCTCCCGGAGAAATCAATCAAAATGGTGGCTACCGAGGATCACAAGCGAGGGGCTCACTTCGGTGCAGAGAAAACGTTTAGGTGGCTACAGAGATTGGTGCATTGATTAGCGTGCTGCCATAACGGCACTTGCGTTAACAGCAGCCCGTTAACGTATGTGTTTAATGGGCTGCTATTAACGCAATGTGAACCCAGCCTTAAATTCTGGGGTTACTACTTACTATAGAATCTAAGGGATTAAATAATCACAGAAGACTACTAATGGAAATAGGAGCAAAGCATTACTGATGGCCCTCCAATTAAATGCTTCTGCATTACTTGCTGAATAGTGAAGAGTGAGCGTGCTGGGATAAGGTGTTATCATGCTCGGGTGTTAACCGAGTGTCTTCGGCGTGCTCGAATACTATGTTTGAGTTCCCATGGCTCCATGTCTCATGGCTGTTCGACATATGCAGGGATTGATGCCTAACAAACAGACAATTCCTGCATCAATATCATGAATTTCCTTTTACTAAAACCCTTAAAATTTCATGATTGACACTGGATAGCGGTTAGGAAAGTGAGATCATGTGCGGTCCGAAACAATGAAACGGAAGTTCTGTTTTGGGCTTTACCTCTTCTTTATTTCATTGCACAAAATAACGGTTAAGCCTTTATGTTCAGGTACAAAACACAAACTAATCCCTGCTCGCCTGAGCACAAAGTAAATATCAGGCTCTCTGACTATACAGAGGAAATAATACTGACTACAAGGATCAGAAGCAAAAAATGACATGTGTAACCTTATATCTGTAGCAGAAGGTGTCCCCACCTGTTCTGGTTGTAGTTGTGTATTGCCACCACTCAAATCGTTGACCTAGTCAACCGTAAAAGACATTTACTTTTCAGGACCCTAATTCCTGCTCCATATATTAAAAATTCAATGCATTTTGGAGCGCAATAACAAGTCTAAGTAGCGGCCCAGATTCTCCTGAATACAAGGTGTGGCGGTTCAGCACCACTAGTAACTTGACCAGGTGGGAGTTCAGCTGACACACAGTTAGATGACTGGGCACGTATTATTATTTCCATTATTGATATTCAGGTATGGGTTAGCAATGGAGAAGGAAGACAGAGAGTACAACAAGTAGTAGTTGTGCTTGATGATGATGACACCAACCAGGTCCTACTTGAGAATTCGACTTGGTTACCAAAAAGACCATTACAAGGAGGAGGAGGTGGACTGATGATTACGATGCTGGTGTCATGATCCAGTCCGGGGTTTGTTTCTGATTATTCTCTCCTCGGGATGGTCATGCGGGGGTTAATCTTCCTTGCCTTGTTTTGGGATCTGTCTGGCTATTTCAGTCCACTGTTACCTGCAAGCAGTGTCAGTTATAGTTCCTGTCTCTGGCTTGAACAGCTGACCAGTTATACCCTGATTTATCCTCTGCCCGTTTACCTCGGTCCCATTCCTGTGTTCCCTTGTGACTTTGCTTATTGTAATACTCGCTCTCCATGTTGTGACCCCTTGGTATTTGACTTGGCTTGTCCTCCTCCCTGTTTGACTGTCTTGCGTCACAGTTGGCTCTGACTTCTTTGGCTTGTTTCTGACCACGTGTATTGCTGTGACCTCTGGTACTTCGTTCCCTCTTTCTTGCTGACCCGGCTTTGTCTGACTACTCTTTCACCAGCTTGTGGCTTCTGCCTGCTGCTCTGTGATTTCACTGTGAGTGTACCTGTTTTCCTTCACCCACACCCCCCTGGGTGGAAGTTGTGTGCCACTGCGCTACAGCAGGCAATACAGATGGGTAGTTTTATTTTGCATAAGCCAAAGGAGCATTGTAGTTCCAAGTCAATTTGTGACAAGATATTTACTGCTTACTTTGCTCATGCAGAGGCTGCACACTGCAATAAATGTCTTAACCTACAATGTGAACTGCCATACCTGAGATGACTAAACATAGGACTTGACATAGTAAAGAGTGGCACATCCAAACTAGTGTGAATAGGTGCATACCAGGAGCCGCTACCTCCATACACAATATACAAAAAAGGTTGCACTCTATCGTGCCAAAGCATTGTCTAATATGAAATACATGAAATATGAATAGCAAAATGGCTTTTGAACATTAGGAAAATATTTGTGAGATGCTTTGCACAGAATTTGATCAAATAGTGTGAGCCCATCAACCATCGTCAAGGTGGTCTCATTAAATTGATGGGTCCCTGACCTCCCAGTTCAAATGTGAACACTTACCGAAGGCCAATATCTGTATGTCTGGGTGAACGTGGACACCTCTGTCAGCAAAAAATGAGACCACCTTGACGATGGTTGATGGGCTCACACTATTTGGTTGAGTGCACTGATGCCCAACCACTTGTTCTGTTTGAGGATGAGTACATGGGAGGGGTAGTGCAAATGGGGTCAGTGGCTTTCTGCAGTGTGCAGAACGGCAAGGACGGCAGGAGTGAGGAGACAGTGGAAGATAATGCGGGAGATGATGAAGTCCTAGACCCCACATGGAGCCAAGACCAGTGATGTGGGCAGTTCAGAGGAAAACGTGGTGTTCACGCTGCCCTAGCTGCACAGCAAATGAGGGAGCAGGGTGCACGGCGGCCGGCCCCTAGCCAGTACATCGGCTGCTACTGCCCACCGCTTTGATGAAGTGAGCACACCAAAGCCAGCTCAAAGAATCTCTCCGGAGTGGCATGTCTTCAGGCAATATCTTGCCGATAAGTGAAGGGTGGTTTGCAAGCTATTCAATCAGAGATAAATGTTCTTAACATTAGCATAACCTGTATATCAAGGCATCTGAATGCAAAGCAAAAGCTGCAATAGAGTACACACCGGAAAAATCAGGAAAGATCTGAGGCTCCTCCTGATCCCTATTCTGCTTTGGTCTCTGACTTCTATCCTGATCAAGAGCAACTGTACCACCTGGCTCCCCGTAAAGAGAGGATGTGACAGCACCACCACCAGCTGTGTCACTGAGCATGTCCACACCGCCGCATGAGAGCTGTCCATCCCCAAACACTTGAGAGGAAGAGAATGTACCCACCTACCCAGCCACGTGTCCTGGTCTTGAATGACAACATTTCAAAATTCTTGCCCTTTGAAATGCTGCCATTCCGGCTGGTGGAGACGGACAGTTTTAAAAATACTTCTGGCAGTGGCAGTATGTGGTCCCCAGCCACCATAACTTTTTCCGCTACTCTGCATCGATTTTTTGCAAATAGTGTGTCTAACACAATACAGTGTCATGTAAAAGTTTGGGCACCTCTGGGTGAAATTATGGTTATTGTGAACAGTTAAGCAAGGTAAATATGAAATGATCTCTAAAAGGCCTAAAGTCTAAGATGACACATTTCCTGTGTATTTTAGGCAAAAAAAAATGTATAGTCATTTCTTACATTTTAAAAATTGCAAAAATTAAAATGGGCCAGTGCAAAAATTTGGGCACTCTTGGAGGTATGTGTGCTCAGATAACTTTGACCAAGGTTTCAGCCATTAATTAGCCTGTTATGGTTATGGCTCATTTACTGTTATCGTTAGGAAAGGCCCGTATCGTATTAGCAAAGAACTCACCTGATTGTAGTGTAATGAAAGCGTGTATATGCCAGCTGCTGCAGATCCACGGGTCAACACGCGACCATAACAGGAATGTTATAAAGGAAGGTTTATGGATTATGTCCGCGATATGACTCCTTCAGGAAATACCACATCAACATGCCAATGCCATGTCAAGTCATGTTGATGTGGTACTTCCTGAAGAAGGAGTCATATAGACTTTGAAACGCGTTGAATAAACCACCATTGTTTCCTTCACTACGTCTGGCTTCAAATTGGTTGGCAGCACGGACATAATCCACAAATTTTCCTTTATAACATCACATCCAAAAGAGGGGACAGGCACCCACTGCACATTCGACCACCCCCCCCTCCCCAAGAATTTATATGGCTTTACGCTGCACAGTCAGACTCTGTGAAAATTCCTCATTCCCCCTCCCACCTGGTACTGGTTAAAACTGGTATACAAAGCATGAGCTTCTATTGTTCTTTGAAGGTTATATATATTGGCACAGATCAGGGCTAGAAATATAAGAATTACATATTCCGGATGTCCATCGAGGGATCTATAACTCCCTGAAATCGCTTGAAGCTAAACCCAACGAGTGCAAAGAGTTGGTTTCTCGGTAAGGAGGTCATGCAATTACACCGTGATTACACTTAAAATAATACCCTTGTGGGGCACATCCTGATCATTGTATCTTTTGTATACGAGATTCACACAGCGAGCTAGGCATAAAAATAGTTACCATAACACTAAGTAAAGGGGAGGTTTCAGCCTCTGAGTGAGGTCACCACAGGGGAAGTGCCTGGGTTTTAGGCTAGGAAATAAGTGAGTGAAGCAGCAGTCTTTATGTCTTTGTCTGGGGTCCTGCTGAGAGAGGTGATTCATCTGGATATATGCTCGTCTTTCCCTCCACAGCACACGGTCGGCCATAAGATGATATGAAATAACGAAATGTAACTGATTTTTCAATGTTAATCCCATTTTTTTATAATTGTATTATACACATGGTATTTGTCTTCTTTATAATATCTTTTTATACCTCTGTAAGCACTGCCTACCTTTTTGGAGTAAAACTACTAGCTTGTGTCTCCTTGCTCTATAATGTACGGTCAGGTCCTCTGCAGTGAATTATGCTACTAATCTGGGTTGGCTCCGGACCAGATAATAATTAAGAAATTGGAGATGGCAGCAACGGATTTTTCCTGTATGATTGGGAGGCTTTGTAGCGACCGGCGACATTGATAATTATTGTTACCGCCTGAGTGGGAGGAGTTATATCGCCCTTGCAGCAGTGTGTGCCCAATAGCCAGCACAAAGGAAGGAAGCCTTTCTGGCGACTAATTACCCTAGGTGCAGTACCCTGACTGACCTGAGGGTAAGGGAGGCACCAGAGAGCTGCAAGTTTCAAACCGGAACTGGGAAGTGGGATGTAGATAAATCCCTTTCAGAAAGAACCAAGGGCAACCAAACAACCCCGGTTCATAACAAATTGGTGTGAGTGCTGGGGATGATAAAGGTATCCTCCCCCTGAACTGTGACATATTGGTGGCAGCGGTGGGATTCCTGACATATTGGTGGCAGAGAGGTGGGATAATAGAGCATTAGTGATTGGGTTTGAGCAATTATTCCTCTCACTAAAAATTTGCACAGTTCATGCAAGGACTTGGCGCAAAAACAAAGTTTTGGATAACAAGCTCAGGGTTTACTAGTCCTGAGACAATTGTGTGTACTTGTGATTACCCGCTCCCTTTCCCTTTCTTTTTTTATCCTATCTTTTATTTGGCAATGATGGCTGCGAAAGGAGAAGGCTGATATAAGCAGCATAACAAGGACACTCTTATTGCCCTTTGCGAGTTGATGCAGATTGAAGCCACAGGCAAAAACAAAAACCACCTGGTCACAGCTCTGGTGCAACGGAAAATCGCTCAGAGCCCAGAGGATGCAGAAGCCTGCCCCAGCAAAAATGAGGCTGCAGCAGAGGTCCAACAAATGAATGCCGGCCCTACTAGCAACCAGGGCGGATTGGACCCCCACCTGCTGGCAGCTTTGAACAACTCCCCCCCGACGACCGGGAGGGACGTCTGCAGCTGATCCAGCAATCCAAGAGAAAGCAGGAAAGCGAGAGGCTGAAAGAGCCCAACGGGAAGCAGAGAGAGCTGAGTGGGAGGCCCAAGCTCGGAGGGAACATAAATTGCGGCTGGCCCAACTCAGAGCCATTCCATATACCACGCAGAGCAGTGAGTCCAGCATCGTGCAGCTTCCAAAACCCCGACCAGAGCACTTTCCTGTGATGGAAAAGGACAGGGACTTGAACACTTTTCTGCGGGCCTTCGAGGAAGCCTGCCGGATAACCAATGGGCCCAATACCTGACCCCAAGGCTGAAAGGCAAAGCTCTGGAGGCGTTTGCTTCCGCCAGATCAAGATGACGACTATGAGGCCATCAAGCAGGTCCTGATAAAGAAGTACCAGTTAACACCTGAGGTTTACCGTAGAAAGTTCCGGAACCTCCAACGTGGCCCACACAACAGTTATAGCGATGTGGTGCATGGACTCAGGACCCACCTTAACCAGCGGATCCAAGGACTGTGAGTGACCACCTTTGAGCAGCTGGGAGATCTGATGATCAAAGACCAATTTCTACATCTGTGCCCAGCTGAGGTGCGACAGTTTGTAATGGACAGAAAGTCCAAAGATGTGGATAACGCAGCACAGGTTGCCGATGTCTATGAGGCCAACCGTAAATCAGTGCAGAAGCCAGTCACCGCCAGCTGGAGAGGGGGTAAGCCTGCAACCAATGCCAGTACCCCTGCCAGCCAACTCACTAGAGGCCCTGTCCTCGTTGCCAACAGCACCACACCTACCACCGACCTTTGCCAGTGTTTATTCTGCAAACGGACTGGTCATATCAGCGGCCACTGTCCAGAGAAGCAGAAGAACCCCTCAGCCAAGGTCCCAGGGCCTAATGCAGCAGTTCTTTTGGTGGGTGGGGCGGTTGGGAGGGTGTATGACAACGTGTAGCACATCACCGTGGGGGGCCATGTCACTCAGGGCCTCAAGGACACCAGAGCTGAACGAACCCTCATCCGACCCGACCTGGTAGCCCCTGAAGAGATTATTCCGGGGAAAACCCTGACTGTCACCAGGATTGGGGGCATCTGCTGTCCCCTGCCAAAGGCCTGGGTGTATATAGATTGGGGTGCTGGGAGTGGGGTGAAGCAAGTGGGGCTATCCAATAACTTTCCCACTGATGTTTTATTGGGGACTGATTTGGGGAGGATGATTGCATACTATGTCCTTGACTCCCCTCCCCGATCGAATGCTGATGATAGCGATGGGAAATTGCATGTGTTACCTGACAATGCTTTACCGCTTAATGATGTACCTGGCAATAATTTCTCTAAAAATGCAGAGGGTAATACTGATGATGCTGATGATGAAAATGTAAATGTGTTGCCTTCTAACTATTTATTTCCTAAGAATGTGTTCACAGGTGCAGAAGTGCTCAGCCACGTCACTCTGCGGGGTGGGATGGCTGAGGAACCCCTAACAGGAGCAAGCGATGGTGCTAAGGGAAATAGGGAGATGTATGGGAACCGTGAGGAAGGTGATGCCATGCAACTGACCAGTGACACAGAGGAAGGTAACTGCCCCATAAGTAGCACTGCTCCTGGGATGTTGGGGGTAGATGGGGAGGTAGTACCCATAGCAGCACCAGCTGATTGGTCTGTGGAAATCCCCAGGGAGACAGCCTACATAGCTGCTGTCACCTGCAGTCAGAGTGCACGGAATGCAGATAATGTTCTGCCTTCTGGACCCTCCTTAGTTACAGGCGTGACTGAGCCAGAGATTAACCCAGAGCAGGTCCCAGATGGTTCCCGTGGGGACAGGACCCTGACGTCGCTTCTGGCTGCCCCTAGCCAGGAGTTCCAGGCCGCTCTGCACTCAGATGTGAGCCTGGAGAATTTGAGACACCTCGCCGAGACGCCCACCTCCATGACTGAGAAGGAGAGGGAGTTCTGGGAACGAGGGAGGTTGTACCAGGAAACAGTACCCGGAAAATCCCAAAAGGAGTGGTTGAGGGAAAGACAGCTAGTCATCCCGCATCAATTCAGGGGTGAGTTGTTGCGGATTGCCCATGAGATTCCGCTCGCTGGACACTTGGGGATCAGCAAAACTAAGGCTCGGTTGTCTCAAGACTTCTATTGGCCCAAGAGAGGGACAGATGTGACAAACTACTGCCGCACCTGTATCACCTGCCATAGAATGGGGATGGCGCGACCTGCTCTTAAGGCTCCCCTGATCCCTTTGCCAGTGATAAACAAGCCTTTCCAGAGGATCGCGGTGGACATTGAGGGCCCGCTGGCTGTGCCCAGTAGCTCTGGAAAGCAATACATCCTCACTTTGGTAGATTACGCTACCCAGTTCCCAGAGGCAGTGGCTCCATCCTCAACGAGGGCAAATAAGGTGGTGGATGCACTGTTGGCCATCTTTTCATGGGTAGGATTTCCCAGGGAGATGCTTACCGATCAAAGAACCCAATTCATGTCTCGCCTAATGGAGGCTCTCTGTAAGAGAATGCAGGTGAAGCGTCTGGTATCGAGTGCGTATCACCCGCAGACCAATGGCTTGTTTGAGCACATCATATTCGCTTACCAAGAGGTTGCACAGGCCTCAGCGGGGTTCTCCCCCTTCGAGCAGCACGGTGGCGCAGTGGTTAGCACAGCAGCCTTGCAGCGCTGGGGTCCTGGGTTCTAATCCCACCCAGGACAACATCTGCAAAGAGTTTGTATGTTCTCTCCGTGTTTGCGTGGGTTTCCTCCGGGCACTCCGGTTTCCTCCCACATTCCAAAGACATACTGATAGGAATTCTAGATTGTGAGCCCAATCGGGGACAGTGATGATAATGTGTGCAAAACTGTAAAGCGCTGCGGAATATGTTAGCGCTATATAAAGATTATTATTATTATTATTATTCGAGCTCCTGTACGGCAGGTGAGTCCGGGCACTTCTTGGGCTGGTAAGGGAATCTTGGGAAGAGGAGCTGAACCCTTCTGAAGTGTTCAAAGTGGAGTGTGTCATGCGCTTCCGTGACAAAATGCAGACCTTGACGCAGTTGGTGAATGAAAACACGACGCATGCTCAGGATGATCAGAAGCACTGGTACGACCAGACGCCCGGGAACAGACCTACCAGGTGAATCAAAAGGTGTGGGTGCTGGTCCCCATACCAAAGGATAAGCTTCAGGCAGCCTGGGAAGGTCCATATGTCGTCCACCAACAGCTCAACCCGGTCACCTACGTGGTCACGCTTGACCACGCTCAGGGTAGGTGAAAGGCCTTCCACGTAAATATGATGAAGGCTCATCATGAGCGTGAAGCCTATGTCCTATCGGTCTGCAGCCTGCCCGAGACAGGGAGGAAGACCCCCTCCTGGACATGCTGACCCAAGCCAAGGCCGGTGGGTCCATCGAGGACGTGGAGGTAAGCGCCTTGTTAACCAAACCCCAGCTGTTGCAGTTGCAGACCATGTTGGAACCCTTCCGGGCCATGTTTTCCAACCAACCTGGAAGAACTGAGTTAGCACTCCATGAGGTGGACACCGAGAATCATGCCTCACTACGGCGAACACCCTATCAGATCTCCAACGAGGTGCAGCAGGTTATGCGCCAGGAGATCGATGAGATGTTACAGCTGGTCAAAAAGCGCGTGGGCCTCACTTGTAGTTCTCATGTCAAAGAAGGATAGGATCACCCGGTTCTGCGTGGACTACATGGGGCTCAATGCCATCTCAGCCTCTGACGCGCACCCAATCCCATGCATCGAGGAGCTGCTTGAGCGGTCAGCTGGCGCAGAATATCTGGCCATAATGGATCTGAGTTGAGGATACTGGCAGATTCCCCTGAGCCCCAAGGCACAGGAGAAGTCCACCTCTATCACACCCTTCGGACTGTACGAGTCCACGATCATGCCCTTCGGCATGAAGAATGTCCCTGCCACTTTCCAGCGGATGGTCAACCACCTGCTTCAGGGACTGGAGAAGTACGCAGTGGCGTACTTGGATGACATTGCCTTCTTCAGTTCCTCCTGGGACAAACACCTCCAGCATCTTCAGGAGGTGTTCAGGCGAATTCACCAAGCCGGTCTGACCATCAAGCCGGGAAAGTGCCAGATGGGCATGACAGAGGTCCACTACCTGGGGCACCGGGTAGGCGGTAACTCCATGAGGCCAGAGCGTGGCAAGGCAGATGGGTTGTCCCGCCGGGACGAACCTGCTGAGATGCGCATGGAGGAGTACCGATAGGTCCGCCACCGTAGTTCAAAAGGAGGAGGTGTCAGGAACATGAGTTATTTGATTACAAACAAAAAAGGAAGGAATACCAAACTACCCATAAATTTGTATCAAATATTTATTAAATATCAATAAAATAGCAAATACCATAGACAAAATTGTAAAAGAATTATATGGACAACCAATTAAATAGCAAAGGACACAAACACAGAAGTCCGACACAAATGCTTATGTGTAAACAGGACTGGGATTTCAATCACTATATATATTACAACACTGTCACAGCAAACTAGGCATATTTAGGGTTACTTAAGAAGGCATTAATACCATAACCATGGCCCCATATAAACATCCAGATTTTAGAAAAATATGCATCAAAGCCAAGATTATATAGTGTCTCACCCTAATATATCCTTGCAGAAGGTCGGACAACGCAGCCCCAATGCGTGTTTCACGTGGGTTTCTGTTGTGAATTCTGTTGTCGGGCTCCCTCCTGTGGTCATGAATGGTACTTCGGCTGGTTCTGTCCATGGACTTCCTCTGGTGGGTGTTTCTGAGTTTCACAGGTGACGAGGTTAATTCGTTAGCTGCTGCTCTATTTAACTCCACTTAGATCTTTGCTCCATGCCACCTGTCAATGTTCCAGTATTGGTCTGTTCACTCCTGGATCGTTCTTTTGACCTGTCTTCCCATCAGAAGCTAAGTTCCAGCTTGTATTTCTTTGGTTTGCTATTTTTCTGTCCAGCTTGCGATTTAATTTGTTGTCTTGCTTGCTGGAAGCTCTGGGACGCAGAGGGAGCGCCTCCCCACCGTGAGTCGGTGCGGAGGGTCTTTTTGCGCCCTCTGCGTGGTCTTTTTGTAGGTTTTTGTGCTGACCGCAAAGTAACCTTTCCTATCCTCGGTCTGTTCAGTAAGCCTCACTTTGCTAAATCTATTTCATCTCTGTGTTTGTATTTTCATCTTTACTCACAGTCATTATGTGTGGGGGGCTGCCTTTTCCTTTGGGGAATTTCTCTGAGGCAAGGTAGGCTTTATTTTTCTATCTTCAGGGCTAGCTAGTTTCTTAGGCTGTGCCGAGTTGCATAGGGAGCGTTAGGCGCAATCCACGGCTATTTCTAGTGTGTTTGATAGGTTTAGGGATTGCGGTCAGCAGAGTTCCCACGTCCCAGAGCTCGTCCTTACTATCAGTAACTATCAGGTCGTGTGCTCCTAACCACCAGGTCCATTATTGTCCTGACCACCAGGTCATAACAGTACAGGTGGCCCAAAGTACTAATGCATCTCAATAGAGGGATAAGAGAAGTTCTGAGACCATTTTTTTTTCTTTTCAGTGTGTTTTGTCTCTATTTTCCCCTTTACCTCTGGGTGGTTCAGGACACTGGTGTAAACATGGACATTCAAGGTCTGTCCTCTTGGATGGATAATGTCACTACAAGGATACAAAACATTCAAGATTTTGTGGTTCAGAATCCGATGTCAGAGCCTAGGATTCCAATTCCTGATTTGTTTTTTGGTGATAGATCTAAGTTCTTGAATTTCAAAAATAATTGTAAATTGTTTCTTGCCTTGAAACCTCGCTCCTCAGGTGACCCTGTTCAACAAGTAAAGATCATTATTTCTTTGTTACGTGGTGACCCTCAAGACTGGGCATTTTCCCTTGCGCCAGGAGATCCGGCATTGCGTGATGTTGATGCGTTTTTCCTGGCGCTTGGATTGCTTTATGACGAACCTAATTCAGTGGATCAGGCAGAGAAAATCTTGCTGGCTTTGTGTCAGGGTCAGGATGAAGCGGAGATATATTGTCAGAAGTTTAGAAAGTGGTCTGTGCTCACTCAGTGGAATGAATGTGCCCTGGCAGCAATCTTCAGAAAGGGTCTCTCTGAAGCCCTTAAGGATGTCATGGTGGGGTTTCCCATGCCTGCTGGTCTGAATGAGTCTATGTCCTTGGCCATTCAGATCGATCGACGCTTACGTGAGCGTAAAGCTGTGCACCATTTGGCGGTACTATCTGAGCATGGGCCTGAGCCTATGCAGTGTGATAGGACTTTGACCAGAGCTGAACGGCAAGAACACAGATGTCGGAATGGGCTGTTTTTACTGTGGTGATTCCATTCATGCTATCTCCGATTGTCCTAAGCGCACTAAGCGGTTCGCTAGGTCTGCCACCATTGGTACGGTACAGTCGAAATTTCTATTGTCTGTTACTCTGATTTGCTCTTTGTCATCCTATTCTGTTATGGCATTTGTGGATTCAGGCGCTGCCCTGAATTTGATGGACTTGGAGTATGTTAGGCGCTGTGGTTTTTTCTTGGAGCCCTTGCAGTATCCTATTCCATTGAGAGGAATTGATGCTACACCTTTGGCCAAGAATAAGCCTCAGTATTGGACCCAATTGACCAT
Organism: Ranitomeya imitator; assembly: GCF_032444005.1. Lineage (NCBI taxonomy): Eukaryota > Metazoa > Chordata > Amphibia > Anura > Dendrobatidae > Ranitomeya > Ranitomeya imitator. Next base: position 830,894,520 of record NC_091284.1, on the reverse strand, counting down.
GTGCATGGCTCCTGCACATCAGGAGGATAGGATATCCGCTTTCTGGTGTTGCATAATCTGCATGATGTGGTCGTTTTGGGGTTGCCATGGCAACAGGTTCATAATCCAGTATTGGACTGGAAATCTATGTCTGTGGTGTCCAGCTGGGGTTGCCAGGGGGTACATGGTGATGTTCCATTTTTGTCTATTTCGTCTTCCACTCCTTCTGAAGTTCCAGAGTTTTTGTCGGATTATCGGGATGTATTTGATGAGCCCAAAGCCAGTGCCCTACCTCCTCATAGGGATTGCGATTGTGCAATTAATTTGATTCCTGGTAGTAAGTTTCCTAAGGGCCGATTGTTCAATTTATCTGTGCCAGAACACGCCACTATGCGGAGTTATATAAAGGAATCCTTGGAGAAAGGCCATATTCGCCCGTCGTCATCACCGTTAGGAGAAGGGTTCTTTTTTGTGGCCAAGAAGGATGGTTCTTTGAGCCCTTGTATTGATTACCGCCTTCTTAATAAAATTACAGTCAAATTTCAGTATCCTTTGCCGTTGCTGTCTGATTTGACTGCTCGTATTAAAGGGGCTAGTTGGTTCACCAAGATAGATCTTCGAGGGGCGTATAATCTTGTGCGTATTAAACAAGGCGATGAGTGGAAAACAGCATTTAATACGCCCGAGGGCCATTTTGAGTACCTGGTTATGCCATTCGGGCTTTCCAATGCTCCATCAGTATTTCAGTCCTTTATGCATGACATCTTCCGAGAGTACCTGGATAAATTCCTGATTGTGTATTTGGATGATATTTTGGTCTTTTTGGATGATTGGGAGTCTCATGTGAAGCAGGTCAGAATGGTGTTCCAGGTCCTTCGTGCGAATTCCTTGTTTGTGAAGGGGTCAAAGTGTCTCTTTGGAGTTCAGAAGGTTTCATTTTTGGGGTTCATTTTTTCCCCTTCTACTATCGAGATGGACCCTGCTAAAGTCCAGGCCATTTACGATTGGACTCAGCCGACATCTGTGAAGAGCCTGCAAAAGTTCCTGGGCTTTGCTAATTTTTATCGGCGCTTCATCGCTAATTTTTCTACTGTTGCTAAACCGTTGACTGATTTGACCAAGAAAGGTGCTGATGTGGTCAATTGGTCTTCTGCGGCTGTAGAGGCTTTTCAGGAGTTGAAGCGTCGTTTTTCTTCTGCCCCTGTGTTGTGCCAGCCAGATGTTTCGCTCCCGTTTCAGGTTGAGGTTGATGCTTCTGAGATTGGAGCAGGGGCTGTTTTGTCGCAAAAAAGTTCTGATGGCTCGGTGATGAAGCCATGTGCTTTCTTTTCTAGAAAGTTTTCGCCTGCTGAGCGTAACTATGATGTTGGTAATCGTGAATTGTTGGCCATGAAGTGGGCATTCGAGGAGTGGCGTCATTGGCTGGAAGGAGCCAAGCATCGCGTGGTGGTCTTGACAGATCACAAGAATTTGACTTATCTTGAGTCTGCCAAACGGTTGAATCCGAGACAGGCTCGATGGTCATTATTTTCCTCCCGTTTTGATTTTGTGGTTTCGTACCTTCCGGGCTCTAAGAATGTGAAGGCTGATGCCCTGTCAAGGAGTTTTGTGCCTGACTCTCCGGGTGTTCCTGAGCCGGTGGGTATTCTCAAAGAGGGGGTAATTTTGTCTGCCATCTCCCCTGATTTGCGGCGGGTGCTGCAAAAATTTCAGGCTGATAGACCTGACCGTTGCCCAGCGGAGAAACTGTTTGTCCCTGATAGATGGACTAGTAGAGTTATCTCTGAGATTCATTGTTCAGTGTTGGCTGGGCATCCTGGAATCTTTGGTACCAGAGATTTGGTGGCTAGATCCTTCTGGTGGCCGTCTTTGTCACGGGATGTGCGTTCTTTTGTGCAGTCCTGTGGGACTTGTGCTCGGGCTAAGCCCTGCTGTTCTCGTGCTAGTGGATTGCTTTTGCCCTTGCCGGTCCCGAAGAGGCCCTGGACGCATATTTCTATGGATTTTATTTCGGATCTCCCCGTCTCTCAAAAGATGTCGGTCATTTGGGTGGTTTGTGATCGCTTTTCTAAGATGGTCCATTTGGTACCTTTGTCTAAATTGCCTTCCTCCTCTGATTTGGTGCCATTATTTTTCCAGCATGTGGTTCGTTTACATGGTATCCCGGAGAACATCGTTTCTGACAGAGGTTCCCAGTTTGTTTCAAGGTTTTGGCGATCCTTTTGTGCTAGGATGGGCATTGATTTGTCTTTTTCCTCGGCTTTCCAGCCAAACCGAACGAACTAATCAAACTTTGGAAACATATCTGAGATGCTTTGTTTCTGCTGATCAGGATGATTGGGTGTCCTTTTTGCCGTTGGCTGAGTTCGCCCTTAATAATCGGGCCAGCTCGGCTACTTTGGTTTCGCCGTTTTTCTGCAATTCTGGTTTCCATTCTCGTTTCTCTTCAGGGCAGGTTGAGTCTTCAGACTGTCCTGGTGTAGATACTGTGGTGGATAGGTTGCAGCAAATTTGGACTCATGTGGTGGACAATTTGACATTGTCCCAGGAAAAGGCTCAACGTTTCGCTAACCGCCGGCGCTGTGTGGGTCCCCGACTTCGTGTTGGGGATTTGGTTTGGTTGTCGTCTCGTTATGTTCCTATGAAGGTTTCCTCTCCTAAGTTTAAGCCTCGTTTCATTGGTCCGTATAAGATTTCTGAGGTTATCAATCCTGTGTCATTTCGTTTGGCCCTTCCTGCTTCTTTTGCCATCCATAATGTGTTCCATAGGTCGTTATTGCGGTGATACATGGCGCCTGTGGTTCCATCCGTTGATCCTCCTGCCCCGATGTTAGTTGAGGGGGAGTTGGAGTATGTGGTGGAGAAGATTTTGGATTCTCGTGTTTCGAGACGGAAACTCCAGTACCTGGTCAAGTGGAAGGGTTATGGTCAGGAAGATAATTCCTGGGTTTTTGCCTCTGATGTTCATGCTGCCGATCTGGTTCGTGCCTTTCATTTGGCTCATCCTGGTTGGCCTGGGGGCTCTGGTGAGGGTTCGGTGACCCCTCCTCAAGGGTGGGGTACTGTTGTGAATTCTGTTGTCGGGCTCCCTCCTGTGGTCATGAATGGTACTTCGGCTGGTTCTGTCCATGGACTTCCTCTGGTGGGTGTTTCTGAGTTTCACAGGTGACGAGGTTAATTCGTTAGCTGCTGCTCTATTTAACTCCACTTAGATCTTTGCTCCATGCCACCTGTCAATGTTCCAGTATTGGTCTGTTCACTCCTGGATCGTTCTTGTGACCTGTCTTCCCATCAGAAGCTAAGTTCCAGCTTGTATTTCTTTGGTTTGCTATTTTTCTGTCCAGCTTGCGATTTAATTTGTTGTCTTGCTTGCTGGAAGCTCTGGGACGCAGAGGGAGTGCCTCCGCACCGTGAGTCGGTGCGGAGGGTCTTTTTGCGCCCTCTGCGTGGTCTTTTTGTAGGTTTTTGTGCTGACCGCAAAGTAACCTTTCCTATCCTCGGTCTGTTCAGTAAGTCGGGCCTCACTTTGCTAAATCTATTTAATCTCTGTGTTTGTATTTTCATCTTTACTCACAGTCATTATATGTGGGGGGCTGCCTTTTCCTTTGGGGAATTTCTCTGAGGCAAGGCAGGCTTTATTTTTCTATCTTCAGGGCTAGCTAGTTTCTTAGGCTGTGCCGAGTTGCATAGGGAGCGTTAGGCGCAATCCACGGCTATTTCTAGTGTGTTTGATAGGTTTAGGGATTGCGGTCAGCAGAGTTCCCACGTCCCAGAGCTCGTCCTTATTATCAGTAACTATCAGGTCATTCCGTGTGCTCTTAACCACCAGGTCCATTATTGTCCTGACCACCAGGTCATAACAGGTTTCCTCAGGGAATATATTAGGGTGAGACACAATATAATCTTGGCTTTGATGCATATTGTTCTAAAATCTGGATGTTTATATGGGTATTAATGCCTTCTTAAGTAACCCTAAATATGCCTATATACAAAAAAAGTTGCACTCTATCATGCCAAAGCATGTCAAATATGAAATACATGAAATATGAATAGCAAAATGGCTTTTTGAACATAAGGAAAAATATTTGTGAGACGCTTTGCACAGAATTTGGCCAAATAGTGTGAGCTCATCAACCATTGTCAAGGTGGTCTCATTAATCTGATGGGTCCCTGACCTCCCTGTTCAAATGTGAACACTTACCGAAGGCTAATGTCTGTATGCTTGGGTGAATAAGGACACCTCTCTCAGTAAAGCCTACATATGGGTTGGCCGGAACCAAGTGTGATTAGATGTAATTAAAAACCACATGGTGAAGGGAGGAGTGCTCAGTCAGTAAGCTAACATAGAAATGACAGAAAAATGACTGGCATATCCAAACTAGTGTGAAGTGTTAGTGTTCACATTTGGACACTATTTGGCCAAATTCTGTGCATAGCGTCTCACAAATATTTTTCCTAATGTTCAAAATGCCATTTTGCTATTCATGTTTCATGTATTTCATATTCGACATGCTTTGGCACGATATATGTATATTGTATATGGAGGTAGCTGCTGCTGGTATACACCTCTTCACACTAGTTTGGATGTGAAAGTCATTTTTCTGTCATTGTTCTGTCTCCGCCATCTAATATTGTTACCCTGATTATCTCTTTGCATAATTGCAGGTTTCTCAGTATGGATATTCATACCTTTATTTGTTTGTGATGCTTTGGCTCCCTCTAGCGGTCAGAGTTATGTTGGCAGTTCAATCTTCTGTGTTTGTATTATCCATGTCTGATTCTCCTCCTCCTTTGCAATGCATTATGGTAGCTCAGCCTCCATTTCCCTCCATTTTTCCTTTCACTTTCTTCAGTTTGCCTTCAAGGAAAGACGCTTCACTTCATCCCCCTTGCGATTGCATTGCCGGTATGTCTTTATGCTTTCTGTAGATATTTCTGCTCTATAGTAGCCTAGTTTACATAGTAACATAGTAACATAGTAACATAGTTAGTAAGGCCGAAAAAAGACATTTGTCCATCCAGTTCAGCCTATATTCCATCATAATAAATCCCCAGATCTACGTCCTTCTACAGAACCTAATTGTATGATACAATATTGTTCTGCTCCAGGAAGACATCCAGGCCTCTCTTGAACCCCTCGACTGAGTTCGCCATCACCACCTCCTCAGGCAAGCAATTCCAGATTCTCACTGCCCTAACAGTAAAGAATCCTCTTCTATGTTGGTGGAAAAACCTTCTCTCCTCCAGACGCAAAGAATGCCCCCTTGTGCCCGTCACCTTCCTTGGTATAAACAGATCCTCAGCGAGATATTTGTATTGCCCCCTTATATACAAATATCTCGCTGAGGATCTGTTTATACCAAGGAAGGTGACGGGCACAAGGGGGCATTCTTTGCGTCTGGTTTAACCAGTCTAGTCTTGCGTCTAGTTTAACCAGTTGTACTCCTAGTTCAGTTAGTAGCTTTCTAAATGTTATGCATAATGTACATCATGTGTAGTATGTATCTGTTCTATGCCATGCACTGATTCTATGTATATCATTGTTCACAGTTTCACCGCATCAATATACCACTACGTTTAATAAAGCACAGACTCAACCACAGTCTCCTTATTGGACCCCGGTATAGCGGTTTAGCTGACTGTATAGCTACGTATGAGCCTGCCTCAGTTAGTGAGGACAGAACAGTGAAACGGCAGCCATCCAACTAGTGGGATTCAAGTCACCGGCTACTCAGAGACTAAATACAGCTACAGCAATCTCTGCACAGCCAAGCACTTTCCCAAGACACCATGTCTCACAAATCACATAGGACAAGATCTGTTACTTCCGTCTCCTCAAAGACAACATCCATCAGCAGCGCGGTCGCCATTGCCCGCGCAAATGCTGAAGCCGCCAAAATACGAGCGAGCTTTGCTGACCAAGAGATGCAACTTAAATTAGAAAAGGCATGCCTAGATGATGAAGAGAGAAGGTCATGCTTAGAGAAAGCACGCATAGATCATGAGAGAGCCGACCAAGGCACGTGTGGATGCCGCCTTAGAAAGCCTAGCAGCAAAAAGGGAAGCTGCCGCAGCCCTCGCCGAAGCAGAATCGCTAGAAGCCGCGCAAAATCCCAAGCTGCATAGCCAAAGCAGTATGTCGAGTCTGGAGTTTCCACTGCAAGACTCTCCACAACGCACATCTCAGTATGTTAATGACCTTCCTGATCCAAACTATAACCCTGAACCAGTACCAAAACCAGAATACGACACCTCCAGCGAAGTGAGCGAGAGTCGTCACGAGGCTCAGGACAGAAACAAACTTGAAAATGTGAGGCAAAACAACTCTGCTAATGACTACCTTGCCCCTCATCAGGTAACCAACGTGAATCACCCTGCTGACGCACCGTACATCAGGCCGAAGCAATACGACACCGGCTGGCGCCACCATGAGGACACTAACAGGTACGAACGCACCTCACATCACTATCAGGGCGACCCATCACAAGTATACTCTGCTGACAACCGGTTCACGACAGAATTTGCCAAGTTCTTCACACGACGTGAACTGGTTGCCAAGGGACTCATGAAATTCACTGACCGAGCTGAAGGTTACAGAGCTTGGAAAGCTTCCTTCCAAAATGTCATTAGAGACTTGGGGCTACAACACAGGGAAGAGATAGACCTGTTAGTCAAATACCTGGGAGAAGAGTCAGTCAAACACGCAGTAAGGATCAGAGACATTAATATAATCCGCCCTGAGACTGGCCTCAAAGAGATCTGGAAAAGGCTGGATGAGTGTTACGGCTCAGCAGAAGTAATAGAAAGAGCCTTGTTCAAAAGAATCGATGACTTTCCTAAAATATCTAACAAAGGTCTCCAGAAACTTAGAGAGCTAAGCGACTTGCTAAAGGAAGTCCAAGTTGCCAAATATGAGGATGACCTACAGGGACTTGCATTTCTCGACACAGCCAGAGGTGTTAACCCTATAGTCCAGAAGTTGCCCTACAATCTACAGGAGAGGTGGCTCACACATGGTTCCACGTACAAATACAAACACAGCGTTCCATTCCCTCCCTTCTCCGTTTTTGTAGACTTCATACACCAACAAGCGAGAATCAGAAACGATCCCAGCTTTGACTTTGCAATACCATATGCCACACCGTCACCACCTGCAAATCCACGCAGAACATCTGTGGCAGTACACAAGACTTATGTTTCTTCTTCAGATTCTAATTACAGGTCTGCTGGCTGCTCCCAATCAGAGACAAAGGTGCAGGACCCTGACAAGCAGTGCCCACTTCATCAGAAGCCTCATCCTCTCCTGAAATGCAGAGCCTTCAGAGGAAAATCTATGCCAGATCGCAGAAGCTTCCTGAAAGAAAACGGTATCTACTACAAGTGCTGCTCGTCCACAGCTCATCTCGCCAAGGATTGCAAGGTCAGTGTAAAATGCACAGAATGTGGCACCACAGACCATAACACCGCTCTATACCCTGGCCCAGCTCCATGGAGTACACAAAACACGCCAGCTGACAGTGAGCATGGCGGGGAGGAAAGGAACACTGATACAGCTACGCCAGAGATCACTTCACAATGCACCGAGGTCTGCAAAGGGACAATAGACAGTAGGTCCTGTTCAAAAATATGCCTCGTCATAGTATACCCGAAGGGCCATAGAGACCAAGCTGTAAGACTGTATGCTATCTTGGATGATCAAAGTAATCGATACTTGGCTAGATCAACGTTCTTTGTCCTATTCAACATCAAAGGGCCAAGCACTCCCTACTCCTTAAAGACGTGTGCAGGTACTGTGACAACAGCAGGCAGGAAAGCTACTGACTACCAGATCGAGTCTTTAGACGGACAATTCTGCCTACCGCTACCTACGATCATCGAATGTAACCAGATCCCAGACAACAGATCTGAAATCCCTACACCAGATGTAGCAATCCATCACGCTCACTTAAAACGAATAGCACACCTTATACCGGAACTCGACCATCAGGCCCAGATAATTCTGCTGTTGGGGAGAGATATCCTGCAGGTTCATAAAGTGAGACGTCATATCAAAGGACTCCACAATGCTCCCTATGCCCAAAGGCTAGACCTAGGATGGGTCATAATTGGCAACGTATGCTTGGGACGCATGCACGCCCCATCTTCTGTGACAAGCATGCTGACAAATACATTGGAGAAAGGACGTCCATCTCTGTTTCAACCTTGTAACAATGAGTTCCATGTCAGGGAACTGCCACACAGCATCCAACTGCCCAACCATCTAATAGACTTTACTCACGACAGCAGTATAGTGTCGGGAAGCTATGAGGAGCAGTTAGGGTGCACAGTCTTCCAGAGAACTAAGCAGGACAACCAAGTGGCAATGTCGGTAGAGGACAAGTTGTTCTTAGAGGTAATGGACAAGGGACTTGTTAAAGATGAGACCAACAGCTGGGTCGCACCTCTTCCCTTCAAAACCCACAGACCACGTCTACCGAACAACAGAAATCAGGCATTACAACGTTTCTCCTCTCTCATTCGTAATCTGCAAAAGAAACCAGAGATGAAAGATCACTTTTTCTCCTTCATGTCAAAGATTTTTGAAAACCGTCACGCAGAACTAGCTCCCACTCTCAAAGACTCTGAAGAATGCTGGTTCCTACCCATGTTCGGAGTTTACCACCCTAAAAAACCAGGCCAGATCAGAGTCGTGTTTGATTCCAGTGCTAAGTTTAATGATGCCTCCCTGAATGACGTTCTGCTGACAGGACCAGACCTCAATAACAAACTACTGGGTGTACTTATGCGCTTCTGTAAGGATTCCATTGCCTTCATCGCTGACATCCAGCAAATGTTCCATTGTTTCCTTGTGAGAGAGAGAGACAGGAACTTCCTAAGATTCTTCTGGTACAAAGACAATGATCCTACTAAAGAAGTCACAGAGTATTGCATGAGAGTGCACATCTTTGGCAACAGTCCTTCACCTGCAGTCGCCATTTACGGACTCAAAAGGAAGGAGAAGCAGAATACGGAGCAGATGTCAGACAATTCATAGAAAAGGACTTTTATGTCGACGACTGTCTAAAAGCCATGCCTTCAAATGAGACTGCCATCAGTCTTCTCACGAGAGCCCAGGACATGCTTGCCTGCTCGAACCTTAGGCTTCATAAAATAGCCTCAAACAGCCAAGAACTCATGGAAGCATTCCCTTCTCAGGACCTATGTAATGGTCTCAGAGACCTGGACCTGGGGTCAGACCCCGCACCAATGCAATGCAGCCTCGGGCTTCTCTGGAATCTACAATCAGACACTTTCACCTTTCAGGTCAGCCAGGAAGAAAGGCCTTTCACACGTAGAGGCGTCCTGTCTACCATCAACAGTCTGTACGATCCCTTGGGTTTCGCAGCTCCTGTTACTATACAAGGCAAGGCCCTACTAAGAGACTTAACTAGGGAAACATCTGACTGGGATGCACCTCTGCCACCTGATAAGAGGATCCAGTGGGAAGAGTGGAAGAACTCGTTAGCGGCACTCTTCAACTTGCATATGCCAAGGCCATACACCCCTGTGCCATCTACTGAGATACAGAGCCAAAGACTGTACGTATTTGCAGATGCTTCTGTCAAAGCAATTGCCGCTGTTGCCTACCTCAAAACTGTAAACTCCAAGTGTCAGTGCCACATTGGTTTCGTCATGGGAAAGGCCAAACTCGCACCACAACCAGAGCACACTATACCCAGGTTAGAGCTTTGTGCCGCAGTCTTAGCCATTGAGTTAGCGGAGTTCATCGCATCCGAAATGGATATCGACCTGACACAGGCCAAGTTCTACTCAGACAGCAAAGTAGTCCTGGGATATATCCATAATGAAACCAGGCGATTCTACGTTTATGTCAATAACAGAGTGCTACGAATCAGGAGATCAGTTCATCCAAAGCAGTGGCATTACATACCCACAGACCAGAATCCCGCAGATCATGCAACTAGAGCAGTTGACGCAAGTCGACTAGGAAGCACAACGTGGCTCTCGGGACCAACACTATTGTACATTGAGGAATGTTTTCCAGACACCTTTGAACTAGTAGGAGAGGACTCAGATGCTGAAATCCGCCCTCAGGTGTCTACACTACATACAATGACCTCTGTTATCCAGCTTGGATCTTGCAGGTTCGACAGATTCTCAAGTTGGAAGTCACTTACTCGAGCCATTACCTGCCTGACTCATATAGCTCGCTCATTCAGGACCACCAGATCTCGTGGCACAGAAAAATGTAAAGGTTGGCATCTTTGTAAAAATACCTACGTTACCTCCGACTTAGAGTTCTCTAGAAATCACATCATCCTCACTGTTCAAAGAGAAACCTACGTTGCAGAAATCCAATGTCTTATTAACAAAGCTCCAATACCAGTGAGCAGCGTATTGAGAAAACTCGACCCATTCATCGACAACAGCGGCCTACTGAGAATAGGAGGCCGACTCAAAGAAGCTGAGATGGAGTTTGTGGAGAAATTCCCACTTATACTTCCTGGAAAATGTCATGTTGCCTACCTAATCGTACAACATTACCACAATCTGGTCAAGCACCAAGGAAGACTATTTACAGAAGGAGCAGCGAGGCTCACCCACGAAAGCCTAATCACCTTCATGGCTGAAGCTGCAGCTATAATCAATGCAAGACCCCTGGTTCCAGTTCCTAACGACCCTGAGGAGCCCTTGTTATTGACTCCAGCTACTTTACTTACCCAGAAAACAGGACTGTCCAGTGCCCCTCCAGGAGGATTCGACGCTAAGGACCTCTACAAGCGCCAATGGAGACAGGTACAAAGTCTTGCAAATACTTTCTGGGACAGGTGGCGCAAACAATATTTGTCTACCCTGCAGCCACGTACAAAGTGGCAATCTACTAAACCTAATCTGAACATAGGTGACCTTGTTCTTGTGAAAGACTGTCAGATTCATCGGAACCAGTGGCCACTTGGTCTAGTTACCGCAACCTTCCCGAGCAACGACGGCAACGTCCGCAAAGTTGAGCTAAGGATGACTAAAGGGAATGAACCTAAGACATTTTCCAGACCTGTATCTGAACTGGTCCTATTGTTGCCTTCGGAAGAAAAGAGTAGTGACATCCGTTGATGCCAGACGGGGAGTGTTCTGTCTCCACCATCTAATATTGTTACCCTGATTATCTCTTTGCATAATTGCAGGTTTCTCAGTATGGATATTCATACCTTTATTTGTTTTTGATGCTTTGGCTCCCTCTAGCGGTCAGAGTTATGTTGGCAGTTCAATCTTCTGTGTTTGTATTATCCATGCCTGATTCTCCTCCTCCTTTGCAATGCATTATGGTAGCTCAGCCTCCATTTCCCTCCATTTTTCCTTTCACTTTCTTCAGTTTGCCTTCAAGGAAAGATGCTTCACTTCATCCCCCTTGCGATTGCATTGCCGGTATGTCTTTATGCTTTCTGTAGATATTTCTGCTCTATAGTAGCCTTGTTTAACCAGTTGTACTCCTAGTTCAGTTACTAGCTTTCTAAATGTTATGCATAATGTACATCATGTGTAGTATGAACAACTAGAGGACATGGAGTATAATAAACACCAATCAATTAGAAAGATATAAAACGGTCATTTTATTGATACATCTAAAATCTATAACACAAGCCCAATCACAGGGCGAAATACAAAGAGGAAAAGATCCAAGGAACCTGCTAGCACAGCAGGCTATCGGGACCGGTAATATAACATATATACAGATAAGTATGGCAAATCCTAGACCAGAAAGGGGGGGGGGAAGGAATTATCCTGAGTGCTCTAACGTCCGGGTTCTATACAAAGACTCCTACAGACGCTGCCACAAACAATAGGATCCCCAAACCCCCCTAAAGATCCCAATGGAGTGCCATCACTCACCCATAATAATCGGTATTCAAGGTCCTCCTGCTGACCCCTTGGCGCGCGTTTCGCGTGAGTGCTTCTTCAAGAAGGGGAGTAGCGTATGTTGTGTCCCCTGAGTTTAAATAGAAATGACCCCAAATGCCAGCAGGTGCGGCGCACGCGCCCCGAGGAGCGCAAACCGGAAGTACACATCTCATATGGAAGCCGTCAGTACGATGTGCGCATGCGGCAAAATCTTGCCGGGTGACGTCATGGAGCATGCGCACATCGTCACAGGAGATAGCCGCTGGGATGGATAAGCGGTGCGCAGATCAAACAGCGCGTGCGCACTGTGGCATCCATGTTGGTGAGGACCCGGACGGCGGCCATGTTAGTGAAGAGCAGTGAGTGAAGGACTCCGAAATGGGCGTGAAGGATGGGGAAGCATCATGAATGATGTCACAGTCACGCCTACCAATAGGGGCGTGTAGCACTGACGTGTAAAACAGGTAAGCCTCCCTATATATCGGCCATTCCGAACTAAATGTGACTAATAGTAGGTTGTGACATTGACAAATAGGTGAATGGGTATAACTATCCCAACGTGAAAAAGGCAACAGTCTACTTGCTAATATACAGGGGCCCATAGAAATCACCTGGGCAATATAAAAAGATATATATATGCAACCTAATACAGATAAACAAGTTATACAGTGACATAGTGCATAACACATTATTAAAAGAATATATTTAATGTAATAAAACAACACAAAGCCGCCGTGTCTATAGAAACACAAACAAAATGTCCACTCGGCATGGAAAAATCCTGGAGTATTATGCGGAGTAGGCACATCTTCAAAAAGTCCATGTTGGTATATAGAACGTCACCATTTAGATTCATTTTAGATGGTACAAGCTTGTCGAGGAGCGAGCGCCAAGCATCTGGGGCAGGAAATAAAGTAAACACCAAAGGCTAAAAACAAAACACACAACACAGTTATAAATAAAACGCTAAAAAATAGGGTGGGAAAATGATATATTACTATAAGTACGGCGGGATCTCTGCTACACAATAATCAAGGACAAAGGAGGATACTGAGGCATCAAAAAAGATTCAAAGAATCATAAGGAGAAAGAGTGATAGCAGATTACAAGAATGGGGCGAAGGATGACTTCTCATTTAATCCCTTAGGGGCCATGGTGTCCAAGGTGGCAATCCACCGACACTCATGTTGTGCTAAAATTTGACATACATTACCACCCCTAATTCCACTATGAATTCTGTCAATGCCCCGCACCTTCAAACCGCTGGGATCAGAACCATGAAAAGATCTAAAATGTTTGGGGAGTGTCTTGAGAGACGCCAAAGCCTCGGCATCTACAATATCTCTAGCTGCCCTAATGTCCCGCACATGTTCACGTGTCCTGACCTTGAGTTCCCTCGAAGTCAGGCCAATATAAATGAGGGAGCAGGGGCAGGTGGAGTAATAGATTACATGTGTGGTGTTACATGATATGTAATCGCGAATCTTATACTCCCTGCTCCCGTCCGATGACTTAAACGTGCCACAGCGCAGGACATTAGGGCAGGCAACACAGGACCCACATGGGAAACAACCAACTCTCCTAGTATCTGAACCAAACTGTGTCGGCTGTTTAGTGACATGATGGCTTTTAACAAGATAGTTTCTCAAGTTTTTCCCCCTACGTTGAGTCATCAGGGGACCCGATGATACATGTGCTGCAAGGGCACTATCGGTACACAAAACCGACCAATGTTTAGACAAGATCCCACGGATCTGCTCCCAGGTCCCGATAGCCTGCTGTGCTAGCAGGTTCCTTGGATCTTTTCCTATTTGTATTTCACCCTGTGATTGGGCTTGTGTTATATATTTTAGATGTATCAATAAAATGACCGTTTTATATCTTTCTAATTGATTGGTGTTTATTATACTCCATGTCCTCTAGTTGTTCATATATCTTGGGAGTAATACACCCATTGTTATCCTTGGCCGCATACATGCATTTACGTAGGGAGCAGGGCTATAGTCCCTCTCAGCCTGGATATTCTGTTATATTTGTTTTGATTTTTGTTCTAAGTTTGCTTTCTGTGTTTTTCACAGCTACTAGTCATAAACAAATGGACTACCGTGCCAGAGACAAAACTTGGTTGTCTCAACTACAGGAGGTGTTTAAAGAAGATCCTGCTGGTATTTTAAATAATAGTGGTGGTGACACTAGAGAAAAGATAGCGAAACTCAGGACTCTGCTACACAAGCGAACCAGGCTCTGGTGGAACAGGGCATCATTGGGACAGTATTTGGCCCGGGGTCTTATCCCCAGGGGCCTACGTGTACAGATCTTCCCTGCTTTTACTGTAGAAGATGATGCTTTTAAAAAGGAGTGGGAGGATCTTGCCACTGGGTGCTCACGGGGTTTTATGCAACTTCTTCTGAAATTAGATGAAACAAAATTGGGGGATCTGGAGAAGGAGATTGATGAAATACAGAGAAATATTAAAGATACTCTTACTAGTGAGGCGTTGGAGAAATTGAACGGGGATTTAGAGAAGGATCTTACTAAGTGGGAGCAAGAGATAGGTGCTAATAAAACCAAAAAACTTCAAAGGGACCATTCTGATGCCCTAGAGAATCGGATCTATAAATGGAAAAATAGACAGAATAGGTCCCGCCCTGTACCCCCTTCACTATCTGGCTCAGTCTCCTCCCTCACATCTATTGATGGAACCAGCGTAAAATCCGATCAGACTAGGATCCCAGGAAGCGATGGTGCTAGGAGCATGCCCCCCTCTAAAAATACGAGGAGTCGACGTAATAACAAAAGGAGGCTAACTCCTTCACCTACATACGACCGCAAGTCCAGAAATACGGGCCTGCAGGTAATTAATCTCTCCTCTATTCCATTATCTGACATACAGTTGGATTCATTGGGTCTAGGCCTTAATTTTGTACGTAATGGTTTTGATTACTTTACAGTACTAAAAGACTTGCACCTTTTCTGCCGTAAGCTTGTTCTCAAAAAGTTACATCAACAAGCTGACTTCGGCATGGATACCACCGATCTGGTGGAACAACGGGCACTCACCGACTTGGAGGACCTTTTGGGAGAACAGGACATTGGAGATGTAGGTACCTTGCCGTATTTAATTATGCCTAAGTCCTCGACCTTCCCCCCCTTGTCTGTTTGTCCACAGGTTGACATTTTTTGCAAATTGGTCACTCAGGATCTAAAGAGCGTCTCGGGATATGTGTGCAATGACAATTTGTCAAAGGCACAGAGACAGGCTCTGAGAGAATTACAAACACTTGACACTGTGGTTTTTAAACCAGCAGACAAGGGGGGGAATGTGGTCGTATGGCCAGTTGACCAGTATGAAAGGGAGGCACTCCGCCAGCTAAGAGACAAAAACACCTATCGCCTACTACCAAGTAATCCCTTAGAAATTTTCTCTGGCCAACTGGGGAATATCATCTCCAATGCTGACGAATTAGGCCTGGCCCCTAGGAAGGTCCTGAATGGTTTACTACCTAAATATCCCAAAGTACCAACCTTTTATTTATTACCTAAAGTGCATAAAGATCTTTGTAATTCCCCGGGTCGGCCCATCGTCTCTGGCATAGGAGGGCTATGTGACAATGTGTGTAAATATATTGACCATTATTTGAAACCTTTAGTGGAAACACTGCCCTCCTATGTCAGAGACACGATGGATGTACTGACCCGGGTTAATGGGCTTTCTCTTGAGGCGGGTATGCTCCTAGTCACAATCGATATCGAGTCACTGTATACTTCCATCAGGCATAGCGATGGTCTCCGGGCGGCCCGCTTCTTCCTCGGGACTACCAACTGGGATGGCCATTTTTCGGAATTTATTTTGGATTTATTAGAATTCATTTTGACACATAATTTTTTCGTTTTCAAAGATCGGTTTTATTTACAAATTCAAGGTACGGCCATGGGTGCGACGTGCGCTCCATCATATGCTAACCTGTTCCTCGGCTTTTGGGAGCGACAGGTTTTCCAGGGTGACGGATCGCACGCCACAGACCCAGTGGTGGGCTGGTTTCGTTACATCGACGATGTCCTCATGATTTGGAGGGGTGACGAAACCAGCCTCTCCAGTTTTATGCAGTGTCTTAATGATAACTCTTTTAATTTAAAATTTACATACAAATTCCATGCACGTTATATTGATTTTCTTGACATCACTCTGTGTGTTGGGGAGGACGGGAACATTGAGACGGACCTGTATTGCAAAGATACTGCGGTCAATTCCCTGCTACATGCCTCCTCCGCACACAGTTATTCTACCATTAAGGCCATCCCAGTTGGTCAATTCCTGAGGAATAGGCGGGTGTGGTCCACGGAGGCACGGTTTGAAAAGCAATCAGCTATACTCAGTGACCGTTTTAAGGATAGGGGATATAGCAGTCGTTGCATTAAGAGAGGGTATAGGCGAGCGAGATATACGAATAGGGAAGAACTTTTGGTGCCGAGAGTGGTGCCCCGAGAAACACCTAATGGGATTAGATTCATCTCTACCTCAAATTGCCGCTGGGAGCAGATCCGTGGGATCTTGTCTAAACATTGGTCGGTTTTGTGTACCGATAGTGCCCTTGCAGCACATGTATCATCGGGTCCCCTGATGACTCAACGTAGAGGGAAAAACTTGAGAGACTATCTTGTTAAAAGCCATCATGTCACTAAACAGCCGACACTGTTTGGTTCAGATACTAGGAGAGTTGGTTGTTTCCCATGTGGGTCCTGTGTTGCCTGCCCTAATGTCCTGCGCTGTGGCACGTTTAAGTCATCGGACGGGAGCAGGGAGTATAAGATTCCCGATTACATATCATGTAACACCACACATGTAATCTATTACGCCACCTGCCCCTGCTCCCTCATTTATATTGGCCTGACTTCGAGGGAACTCAAGGTCAGGACACGTGAACATGTGCGGGACATTAGGGCAGCTAGAGATATTGTAGATGCCGAGGCTTTGGCATCTCTCAAGACACTCCCCAAACATTTTAGATCTTTTCATGGTTCTGATCCCAGCGGTTTGAAGGTGCGGGGCATTGACAGAATTCATAGTGGAATTAGGGGTGGTAATGTATGTCAAATTTTAGCACAACATGAGTGTCGGTGGATTGCCACCTTGGACACCATGGCCCCTAAGGGATTAAATGAGAAGTCATCCTTCGCCCCATTCTTGTAATCTGCTATCACTCTTTCTCCTTATGATTCTTTGAATCTTTTTTGATGCCTCAGTATCCTCCTTTGTCCTTGATTATTGTGTAGCAGAAATCCCGCCGTACTTATAGTAATATATCATTTTCCCACCCTATTTTTTAGTGTTTTATTTATAACTGTGTTGTGTGTTTTGTTTTTAGCCTTTGGTGTTTACTTTATTTCCTGCCCCAGATGCTTGGTGCTCGCTCCTCGACAAGCTTGTACCATCTAAAATGAATCTAAATGGTGACGTTCTATATACCAACATGGACTTTTTGAAGATGTGCCTACTCCGCATAATACTCCAGGATTTTTCCATGCCGAGTGGACATTTTGTTTGTGTTTCTATAGACACGGCGGCTTTGTGTTGTTTTATTACATTAAATATATTCTTTTAATAATGTGTTATGCACTATGTCACTGTATAACTTGTTTATCTGTATTAGGTTGCATATATATATCTTTTTATATTGCCCAGGTGATTTCTATGGGCCCCTGTATATTAGCAAGTAGACTGTTGCCTTTTTCACGTTGGGATAGTTATACCCATTCACCTATTTGTCAATGTCACAACCAACTATTAGCCACATTTAGTTCGGAATGGCCGATATATAGGGAGGCTTACCTGTTTTACACGTCAGTGCTACACGCCCCTATTGGTAGGCGTGACTGTGACATCATTCATGATGCTTCCCCATCCTTCACGCCCATTTCGGAGTCCTTCACTCACTGCTCTTCACTAACATGGCCGCCGTCCGGGTCCTCACCAACATGGATGCCACAGTGCGCACGCGCTGTTTGATCTGCGCACCGCTTATCCATCTCAGCGGCTATCTCCTGTGACGATGTGCGCATGCTCCATGACGTCACCCGGCAAGATTTTGCCGCATGCGCACATCGTACTGACGGCTTCCATATGAGATGTGTACTTCCGGTTTGCGCTCCTCGGGGCGCGTGCGCCGCACCTGCTGGCATTTGGGGTCATTTCTATTTAAACTCAGGGGACACAACATGCGCTACTCCCCTTCTTGAAGAAGCACTCACGCGAAACGCGCGTCAAGGGGTCAGCAGGAGGACCTTGAATACCGCTTATTATGGGTGAGTGATGGCACTCCATTGGGATCTTTAGGGGGGTTTGGGGATCCTATTGTTTGTGGCAGCGTCTGTAGGAGTCTTTGTATAGAACCCGGACGTTAGAGCACTCAGGATAATTCCTTCCCCCCCCCCCTTTCTGGTCTAGGATTTGCCATACTTATCTGTATATATGTTATATTACCGGTCCCGATAGCCTGCTGTGCTAGCAGGTTCCTTGGATCTTTTCCTCTTTGTATTTCGCCCTGTGATTGAGCTTGTGTTATAGATTTTAGATGTATCAATAAAATGACCGTTTTATATCTTTCTAATTGATTGGTGTTTATTATACTCCATGTCCTCTAGTTGTTCATATATCTTGGGAGTAATACACCCATTGTTATCCTTGGCCGCATACATGCATTTACGTAGGGAGCAGGGCTATAGTCCCTCTCAGCCTGGATATTCTGTTATATTTGTTTTGATTTTTGTTCTAATCATGTGTAGTATGTATCTGTTCTATGCCATGCACTGATTCTATGTATATCATTGTTCACAGTTTCACCGCATCAATATACCACTACGTTTAATAAAGCACAGACTCAACCACAGTCTCCTTATTGGACCCCGGTATAGCGGTTTAGCTGACTGTATAGCTACGTATGAGCCTGCCTCAGCAAGTGTGGACAGAACAGTCATTCCTAAATATGCCTAGTTTGCTGTGACAGTGTTGTAATATATACAGTGATTGAAATCCCGGTCCTGTTTACACAGAAGCATTTGTGTCGGACTTCTGTGTTTGTGTCCTTCACTATTTAATTGGTTGTCCATATAATTCTTTTTACAATTTTGTCTATGGTATTTGCTATTTTATTGATATTTAATAAATATTTGATGCAAATTTATGGGTAGTTTGGTACTCCTTCCTTTTTTGTTTGTAATCGCATTTTAGAGTTTGTTTTGTGCCTGTTTTCAACGGGGCTGATTTTTATTAATTTTATTCTGGGTGTTCTTACTTATGAGTTATTTGATTGTCTATTATCACACATACTGAGCTCTGCTACATCCAAGAGTGGAGGACAGACACCCACTGCAGATTCAAACCCCCTTCTTTTCTCTGCCGGTGTGTGTAATCCTAAACCCTTCATTTCCCCCCTAGAATTTATATGGCTTTACGCTGCACATAAATATATAACACAGTACAGCCAAGATTATCAAAATAAAAATAAATTATTATAGTCTAAAAATAAAAAAATATCCAAAACCACCAGGGTGCGCTGTGCAAGAGTACAGTGAAAACCCACTGTGAGGGAGAACTAACAACCAACGTAATGCAACACGGGACAAAGTCCCAAAAGATTATTCCAAGGCTGGGATAAGGGAAATATGGCTTTATTGATAGGATGCCTATGATTACATATAAAAACAGCTGTATGTATATCTCTTTATAGCAATAAAACCAACCAACAGGATATAGTCAATATCTACAGAAAATATATAATTATATGGCTGCACCAAAAAGTAAAAATAAAAAGAAAAAAATATTATATATTATTCTAAAATCCTGTGAAAAAGCAGTTTTATACGTACAACTAAATTACAATATGCTAAATAAATAAATAAAGTGACCAGTGCAAAAGGAGGCAGGGGGAAGGAATCAAATTTCCTGGCTTATATCAATCTCACTATTGTACCACCCAGTTTATATTAATGAATAGAGTGTATAAATGAACAAAGGTGTAATTATAAAATTAATAAAAAAAATGATTGAAAAAACAATCCACTGCATATGCCACAAAATCCAATGTGCAAATGTGCCAACTAAAGTGACCAAGTGCAGAGTGAAAGAAAAAAGAGAGAGGGGGCCAAATGAGAAAATAATTAACCTATCCTGCTATTATATACCCGTGTCCATTCCAAGGACTAAACTATAAAAGAAGATTATATCGGTTGGAAAAAGCTTCCAAATAAAATAATTATAACGGTGACTATCAGTAATGATGTAGATGAGGTGCACCAGTGCAAATAATAATAAGCCTAAATAGTACCCATGATCCAAAAGTTTTAACAAAATGGTGCCACGAATATAATCAATATATACCTGAGGTGGTTGTGCCGGTGTGCGCGCTCACCCGACGCGCGTTTCGGAACGAATATTCTTTCCTTCGTCAGGGGTGAAAGAATCATGGATCATGGGTACTATTTAGGCTTATTATTATTTGCACTGGTGCACCTCATCTACATCATTACTGATAGTCACCGTTATAATTATTTTATTTGGAAGCTTTTTCCAACCGATATAATCTTCTTTTATAGTTTAGTCCTTGGAATGGACACGGGTATATAATAGCAGGATAGGTTAATTATTTTCTCATTTGGCCCCCTCTCTCTTTTTTCTTTCACTCTGCACTTGGTCACTTTAGTTGGCACATTTGCACATTGGATTTTGTGGCATATGCAGTGGATTGTTTTTTCAATCATTTTTTTTATTAATTTTATAATTACACCTTTGTTCATTTATACACTCTATTCATTAATATAAACTGGGTGGTACAATAGTGAGATTGATATAAGCCAGGAAATTTGATTCCTTCCCCCTGCCTCCTTTTGCACTGGTCACTTTATTTATTTATTTAACATATTGTAATTTAGTTGTACGTATAAAACTGCTTTTTCACAGGATTTTAGAATAATATATAATATTTTTTTCTTTTTATTTTTACTTTTTGGTGCAGCCATATAATTATATATTTTCTGTAGATATTGACTATATCCTGTTGGTAGGTTTTATTGCTATAAAGAGATATACATACAGCTGTTTTTATACATTTTGTCAGTGTGCGCAATTTATTATTTGATTTATTTTTGTTTGATTCTGTTTTTATATATTTAACATACAAAATTTGATTTATATGTAATCATAGGCATCCTATCAATAAAGCCATATTTTCCCTTATCCCAGCCTTGGTATAATCTTTTGGGACTTTGTCCCGTGTTGCATTACGTTGGTTTTTAGTACTTTACGCTGCACAGTCAGACTCTGTGAAAATCCCTCATTCCCCCTCCCACCTTGTACTGGTTAAAATTGGTATACAAAGCATGTATTGTTCTTTGAAGGTTATATATATTGACACCGATCAGGGCTAGAGATATAAGGATTATATATTCCGGATGTCCATCGAGGGATCTATAACTCCCTGAAATCTCTAGAAGCTAAACCCAACGAGTGCAAAGAGTGTGTTTCTCCGTAAGCGGGTCATGTAATTACACCATGTTTACACTTAAAATAATCCCCCTGATCATTGTATATTTCGTATACGATATTCATACAGCGAACTAGGCATAAAAATAATTACCATAACGCTAAGTAAAGGGGAGGATTCAGCCTCTAAATGAGATCACCACTGGGGGAGTGCCTGGGTTTTAGGCTAGGAAATAAGTGAGTGAAGCAGCAGTCTTCATGTGTCTTTGTTTGGGGTCCTGCTGAGAGACAAGGGTGATGCATCTGGATATATGCTCGTCTTTCCCTCCACAGCACACGGTCGGCCATAAGTTGATATGACATAATGAAATGTAAGTGATTTTTCAACGTTAATCCTATTTTATTTGTAATTCTATTGTATATATGATATTTGTCTTCTTTTTAATATCTTTTTATACCTCTGTAAGCACTGCCTACCTTTTTTGGAGTAAAATATAAAATTACTAGCTTGTGTCTCCTTACTCTATAGTGTACAGTCACGTCCTCTGAAGTGAATCATGCTACTAATGTGGGTTGGCTCCGGACCCATTAATAATTAAGAAATTGGAGCTGGTGGCAGCGGAATTGTAGCGACCGTCGGCGTTGATTATTATTGTTCCCACCCAAGAGGGAGTAGTTATATCGCCCTCGCTGCAGTGTGCCCTTCAGCCAGTACAAAGTAAGGCAGCCTTTCTGGTGACTAATTACCCTAGGTGCAGTACCCTGACTGACATGAGGGCGCCAGAGAGCTGCAAGTTCCAAACCGGAACTGGGAAAGTGGGATATAGATAAATCCCCTTCAGAAAGAACCAGGGGCAACCAAATAACCCCGGTTCATGACAAAGCGGTGTGAGTGGTGGGGATGATAAAGGTATCCTCCCCGTGAACCGTGACATGGGTCTTCTAAGCAACTGCCTAGCACTCTGGAAATGAGAATGGGTGAGGTGAGGTGAATAGCCTCCAGAATACACCACGGGAGCCTGGACTCATCAACCAATGCACAGGGTCGATCGGGAGGAGGACGAGGGCGTGGGGCCTATACGTCACCTCTGTCATGCTTACTAATTTTATGGTAATCTGTAGCCAGAAACTCCAAAATGTTAATCCAAATTGGCAGTGAACCCATCCCACCGGGCAAATATCACCCAGCATATCACCCAGTTCTATACCCTCGCCTCACGCCGCAATTAGGCCCACCACGCAAGTTGAGGCCTTTCCTCCAAACTATTATTACGCATTGAGGATTTCCATACCCCTACCTCATACTTTATTAAGTTACTATACATTGAGGGAACTTTCCTACTGCCTAACTTCTGCCACCTTTATACATTTAATCAGGTATCAAGTAACCCCATGAGTAAGACCCAGGAGGGTCAAAACGTCGGTTTTCTATCTATTTGGTGGCAACCTTGCTTGTTAACATAATAAACTTTTGAGATATTCTTTGCATCACATCAACTTTGTATGAACATTTTACAGTCATTTTAAAGCACCAAACTTCTAGTCCCCTATTCTTTTACCCGAACCAAACTTTTTATCAAGTTTGGCCAAACCCGAACATCCACGGGTCCGCTCATGCCTAAATCTGACATCATCACGCGTGTCGCCTCATGTGATGTCAGAATGCAATCCTAGCCAAAAAGTAAAAAAGGAGACCGGGGCTGGAGTGGAGTGTGTGACCTAGGAAGACAGGTGAGGACCTGCAGAGAAACGAGTGAGCGACTTGGTGAGTGACGATGAAATTGTATTGTTTTTATATCTCTTCTGTCCCATCCATTAATTGTACTTTTGGATCTAGAGACACCTGAGACTTGATAAACGGTTCGTTGGATTCACATCGAAGAATGGAATTTACCCTCTGGTTTTCAGCAAAATATCTGAATTTTAATTCTGGCAGATTGGCTTAAAAGGGTATTCCCATCTCAAAGATCCTAACTATACAACATTTCTAATTGGAGGTATTTCTTAATATTATTATTATGACACCTACTACATATTGGGATAGGATCTTGTAAATGTGAATGCGCCTTTGATTCCGATAAATAGGATTTTCATTCGCAAAAATTTTTGCACCAAGATATGAAACATATGAATCCAATGTCAATCCTTATGGTCAGTATTTTCCATCTGGTTCTGAAAGCCTAAACATAGAAGAGGTAAAAAATATTCAATTATCTTTTCAGTTCCACTTACAATTACTGATGTAGAATCCTGAGAACATTTCTATAATTTTTAAACCAAATCCTTGGTGCCACATTTTTGCACCATGTCCCAATTCGAACACAACCTTTCTCTTTTGTGAAAACCACACTACGTTGTAGGAGAAGTCACAAAAGGTCTCTTACATAAATGATAAATGTGTTGCACATGTGCAGCGCCCCAGAGTCCGGGTCGTTGCAGTAATGTCGCTCTGCCGCTAAGGGGAGTTATGTTATGTCTGATTGCACTAAAGGAGTTCACCTGATCAGGTATCACAGTCACACATTACACTTCACACTCCGGCCACCAGGGGGAGCAAAAGGCACTATGTATTAGGCCACTCCTCACACTGGTAAAACTGGGGATTGGATAGGAAGTTAAGTCAGAACGCAGCCTGGGAGAGCTCCAGGGAGGACCTGTCAAGGGTGGGTTCCTGGCAGGGACCTAGCAAAAAGGACAGAACGTACGGAGCCGCGCCTGCACTACCTTGCGGCGGCATCCTAAGGAAGGACACGAAGCGAAGGATATTGTGGAGAAGTGAAAAACGAAATCGCAGCACAAGGAGATATCCAGTAGGAGTTGTGCCCCGAGATCGGCAACATCCTACTGAGGCGCGTAGCCGGTGGCCGGAACGCCGAGGAAGTAACAGACTTCAAGCATTACTTCAAACAGCGGCAGGACAGTTGATTTTAGGTTGGCTGTCTACCTTACATCACCTAAGCAGACATAGGGGGCAAAGTTGAAGAGGGCCGTCTCTAGGGTCCCAGAATAGCTCCGAGCCTTCCCGTCAAACGGGTGCGTCCTATCCAGACAATAACTAGGGGGACGGAGAGAAAGAGAAAGAACAGATACGAAAGTTGTGAGGACTATCCCGAATGCTCAGCAGGGAAGAACTACAACACACAGGCGCTAGTTGGTAGGCACTGATTTCCAGCTACAAAGGGAACTCTGGATGTGCCTTCGGACCAGCCAGCCCAGTTAACAGTGCTCTGGATTGCGGATCCCGAAGTCTTCAGTAAAAGGTAAAGAGACTGCAACCCTGTGTCCTCGTTATTAACTGCGCCTCACATCATCGCCACCTACACTACTGGGAAGCCCTGGGGATATACTTCACCTGTGGGAAGGTATACCATCTAGCTGCCATTCCATCACCCCAGCGGACCCCTAAGCAGCGTCGGTCACCCTGACAGAATACCACAGGTGGCGTCATGAACCCTTGACAAACTATCATCACCCCTTTCATTGGACGCCCCTTAGCAGGGTCACGGACCGGGTCCAGCCACCGTGACAACCCCAGGACCGAGACAGAGAGGACCGATACCGAGTAACCCGCGGCTCTGCATCTGGGGGCGCTCCACATGGTGTATGATGGTTTTTGGGTGCAAATTGCTCCAAAATTCTTACTTAATTCAAGCAGTGAATCTCCCACCAAAGACATCCTAAAAGTGAATTATGATCAGAGCCTCTTCTCTAAAGAAAGCTGTCCTGAAAGATCCAGATCCTTGAGGCGCCATTGCTTTCCCAGCACAAGCCTGACAAGAACAGCCCGGGAGACTTCTGTATTGGTGACATCAACTGGAGAAGCTGCAAATAAAATAAGGAGTCAGTTGCATAATCAAGGAATAATTGTTCCGGGAGTGTGAATAATTGATCATACGTTAAAGGGTGGTTGTTTTTAATCAGATAACAGTTAGTACAGCTAAAATGAACCACAATTATTATTCAGTTGGTGAATCTCCTAAAGTTACTTCATTATCGCAACTCCCCGGCATAAATTAATTTTTTGTAAATTAGCAATAATTTTAGTTCTAAGAGCCTCAGTCCGAATCCCATATGTTAGAGGGTTTAAGGTTATAGAAACAAATAGAGCTGTTAAGGAGATGACAACATGGGTAACAGTCGAAAGGGAACCACTGCCCCATCTGTATCGGAAAATAACAAAAAGACTGGTGGCCATGAAAGTAGAAAATGTGACTATATGGGTGACCAGGGTTTGGATGGCCTTCTGATAAGCCTTCCCAGAGATCTCCAGGCAGATGAGAAATGTCCTTATGTAGCAGTAGATCACTACAAGTATACAGCCAATCACCATGGTCATTGTCCAGATGGTGCCAAAAATGTTGTTGATGGATGTGTCATCACAAGCCAGATGTAGAAGAGACATCGTCTCACACAAGACATTTTTAATATATACTCCACACATGGATAACCTGGAGGCTAAAAACACAGTTATACCAATACTTAAGGAGACAAAGACGAATATAGCAAATAATATCCAGTAAGCTCTTCCATTGGACATCAGAGTTGGGTATCTCAAGGGGTGTCCAACAGATAAATATCTGTCGAAGGCCATGACTGTAAAGGTGAACAACTCAAGAGAACCGTAGCTTTGAATACAGAAGGATTGGATGAGACACGCTGGCATTGATATTGTGTTCAACCCAAAGAGAAGGTCAATCACCACCTTCGGGAGAATAGCCGAATTCCCAAACATGACATTGACCACCAGGTTAGCTATGAAGATGTACATGGGTTCATGGAGGGTCTCTTCTAACCATATAGTATATACAATTATCGAGGACAGGATCATCGTTGAGATATAGATTGCAAATGCCAATGAGGCATATAGATACTTGAGGTTTTCCATCTCCACAATTCCAAGAAGAACAAGATTTGTGTTTACCCTGGACACGTTCTCCATCTCCTTAATTCTTTAAACTTGATATATGATCAAAAGTCTGTAAGATATTTATAAATGAAGATAAATGAAGGGTTCTTTAATCATACAAGATGCATTAGCTATTTTTTTTTTACAGTATATAAGTCATCATGGTCTTTCAGTGGCTGCAGAGATTCTGAACAGTTATAAGCTATGTAAATGTCTAGTGTGGGGTAAAGCGGTATCTGATGGATTTAAGATATGTAGCTAAGTTCATTATCTTCACAAATCCCTATGGATTTATGGGGAAAACCAGTAATACACGCAACCTAATGTGTTAAAAGAGACAACAAACAACCTTAAAAGTTACATTTTTATCACTGACAATCTTTTAACATTTTCTTAAATTTCTCACAATTTTTAGACATAATTGCAGGCAGATCTTTCAGCATTCTTACAAATCTTTCATTGTACGGTATAAAGATTATTATTTATATAGCATTAATATATTCAGCACAGAGGCAGTGCCGTGATCAGCGCAGGACAGAGGCAGTGCCGTGATCAGCGCAGGACAGAGGCAGCGCCATGATCAGTGCAGGACAGAGGCAGCGCCGTGATCAGCGCAGGACAGAGGCAGTGCCATGATCAGTGCAGGACAGAGGCAGTGCCATGATCAGTGCAGGACAGAGGCAGCGCCGTGATCAGCGCAGGACAGAGGCAGTGCCATGATCAGCGCAGGAAAGAGGCAGTGCTGGGATCAGCGCAGGACAGAGGCAGTGCCATGATCAGTGCAGGACAGAGGCAGTGCCATGATCAGCACAGGACAGAAACAGTGCCATGATCAGCGCAGGACAGAGGCAATGCAGTAACTGGCGCAGGACAAAGGCAGTACCGTGATCAGCACAGGACAGAGGCAGTGCCATGATCAGTGCAGGACAGAGGCAGCGCCGTGATCAGCGCAGGACAGAGGCAGTGCCATGATCAGCGCAGGAAAGAGGCAGTGCCATGATCAGTGCAGGACAGAGGCAGTGCCATGATCAGTGCAGGACAGAGGCAGCGCCGTGATCAGCGCAGGACAGAGGCAGTGCCATGATCAGCGCAGGAAAGAGGCAGTGCTGGGATCAGCGCAGGACAGAGGCAGTGCCATGATCAGTGCAGGACAGAGGCAGTGCCATGATCAGCACAGGACAGAAACAGTGCCATGATCAGCGCAGGACAGAGGCAATGCAGTAACTGGCGCAGGACAAAGGCAGTACCGTGATCAGCGCAGGACAGAGGCAGTGCCACGATCAGCACAGGGCAGAAACAGTGCCAGGATCAGTGCAGGACAGAGGCAATGCAGTAACTGGCGCAGGACAAAGGCAGTGCCGTGATCAGCACAGGACAGAGGCAGTGCCATGATCAGCACAGGACAGAGACAGTGCCATGATCAGTGCAGGACAGAGGCAGTGCCACGATCAGCACAGGGCAGAAACAGTGCCAGGATCAGTGCAGGACAGAGGCAGTGCCATGATCAGCACAGGACAGAAACAGTGCCATGATCAGCGCAGGACAGAGGCAATGCAGTAACTGGCGCAGGACAAAGGCAGTACCGTGATCAGCACAGGACAGAGACAGTGCCGTGATCAGCGCAGGACAGAGGCAGTGCCATGATCAGCACAGGAGGACAGAGGCAGTGCAGTAACTGGCGCAGGACAAAGGCAGTGCCGTGATCAGCACAGGACAGAGACAGTGCCATGATCAGCGCAGGACAGAGGCAGTGCCATGATCAGCGCAGGACATAGGCAGTGCAGTAACTGGCGCAGGACAAAGGCAGTGCCGTGATCAGCGCAGGACAGAGACAGTGCCGTGATCAGCGCAGGACAGAGGCAGTGCCATGATCAGCACAGGACAGAGACAGTGCCATGATCAGCGCAGGACAGAGACAGTGCCATGATCAGTGCAGGACAGAAGCAGTGCCATGATCAGCGCAGGACAGAGGCAGTGCAGTAACTGGCACAGGACAAAGGCAGTGCCGTGATCAGCACGGGACAGAGTCAGTGCCATGATCAGCACAGGACAGAGACAGTGCCATGATCAGCATAGGACAGAGACAGTGCCATGATCAGTGCAGGATAGAGGCAGTGCCATGATCAGCACAGGACAGAGACAGTGCATGATCAGTGCAGGACAGAGGCAGTGCAGTAACTGGTGCAGGACAGAGACAGTGCCGTGATCAGCACAGGACAGAGTCAGTGCAGTAACTGGCGCAGGACAAAGGCAGTGCCATGATCAGCACAGGACAGAGTCAGTGCAGTAACTGGCGCAGGACAGAGGCAGCGCCGTGATCAGCACAGGACAGAGGCAGTGCAGTAACTGGCGCAGGACAAAGGCAGTGCCGTGATCAGCACAGGACAGAGTCAGTGCAGTAACTGGCGCAGGACAGAGGCAGCGCCGTGATCAGCACAGGACAGAGTCAGTGCAGTAACTGGCGCAGGACAAAGGCAGTGCCGTGATCAGCACAGGACAGAGTCAGTGCAGTAACTGGCGCAGGACAAAGGCAGTGCCGTGATCAGCACAGGACAGAGTCAGTGCAGTAACTGGCGCAGGACAAAGGCAGTGCCATGATCAGCGCAGGACAGAGGCAGTGCCGTGATCAGTGCAGGACAGAGACAGAGCCATGATCACCGCAGGACAGAGGCAGTGCAGTGACTGGTGCAGGACAGAGGCAGTGCCGTGATCAGCACAGGACAGAGGCAGTGCCATGATCAGCACAGGGCAGAGGCAGTGCCATGATCAGCACAGGAGAGAGGCAGTGCCATGATCAGCACAGGACAGAGGCAGTGCCGTGATCAGTGCAGGACAGAGACAGAGCCATGATCAGCGCAGGACAGAGGCAGTGCCGTGATCAGCACAGGACAGAGGCAGTGCCATGATCAGCACAGGGCAGAGGCAGTGCCATGATCAGCACAGGAGAGAGGCAGTGCCATGATCAGCACAGGACAGAGGCAGTGCCATGATCAGCACAGGGCAGAGGCAGTGCCATGATCAGCACAGGAGAGAGGCAGTGCCATGATCAGCACAGGACAAAGGCAGCGCCATGATCAGCATAGGACAGGGGCAGTGCAGTGACTGGCGCAGGACAGAGGCAGTGCCGTGATCAGCACACGACAGAGGCAGTGCCGTGATCAGCAAAGGACAGGGGCAGTGCCGTGATCAGCACAGGACAGGGGCACTGCAGTGACTGGCGCAGGACAGAGGCAGCACCATGATCAGCACAGGACAGAGGCAGTGCCGTGATCAGCACAGGACAGAGGCAGCGCCATGAACAGCACAGGACAGAGGCAGTGCCATGATCAGCACAGGACAGAGGCAGTGCCGTGAACAGCACAGGACAGAGGCAGTGTCGTGAATAGCACAGGACAGAGACAGTGCAGTAAGTGGCGCAGGACAGAGGCAGTGCCATGAACAGCGCAGGACAGAGGCAGTGCCGTGATCAGCGCAGGACAGCGGCAGTGCCATGATCAGCGCAGGACAGAGACAGTGCCATGATCAGCTCATGACAGAGGCAATGTCGTGATCAGCGCAGGACAGAGGCAGTGCCGTGAACAGCACAGGACAGAGGCAGTGCAGTAACTGGCGCAGGACAGAGGCAGTGCCATGAACAGCGCAGGACAGAGGCAGTGCCGTGAACAGCGCAGAACAGAGGCAGTGCCATGACCAGCGCAGGACAGAGGCAGTGCAGTAACTGGCGCAGGACAGAGGCAGTGCCATGAACAGCGCAGGACAGAGGCAATGTCGTGATCAGCGCAGGACAGAGGCAGCACCATGATGAGCACATGACAGGGGCAGTGCAGTAACTGGTGCAGGACAGAGGCAGTGTCGTGATCAGGGCAGGACAGAGGCAGTGCAGTAACTGGTGCAGGACAGAGGCAGTGAAGTGAGTGGTGCAGGGTAGAGGCAGTGTACTAGGTAGAGGCAGTGCAGTGAGTGGCACATGGTGGAGACAGTGCAGTATATGGCACAGAAGTTGGCAATGGTGCAGCAGTTATTATACGGTTCTCTTAATTGTTGTATTTAGTATAGAGTGAGCAGGAGAAAATATTCAGAGAAAACCTGTTAGTAATAAACACTGTATGTTGTACGTTGTATTGTAGTAGCACAAAGTTGATGCTATAAGAAAATGCCATTGAATTGTTATCAGCAGAGCGGGTTTGTTGCTCATAATTTACCTAATTGGGCTGTGAAGAAGCTAAATGAGGAGAAGACCTTGGCAGAACCTTGAAGTACAAGATGCAAGGTTAAAACATAATAATGTAGAGCAAGCAAAAAAAAGACTTCTGAGGGACATAAGTAGTCAGAGGAGTCAGAGGAACAGAAAGGGTCAGAGGAGTCAGAGGGAAAGAAGGAGTCAGAGGGACAGAAAGGGTCAGAGGAGTCAGAGGGACAGAAGGGGTCAGAGGAGTCAGAGGGAAAGAAAGGGTCAGAGGAGTCAGAGGGAAAGAAGGGGTCAGAGGAGTCAGAGGGAAAGAAGGGGTCAGAGGAGTCAGAGGGAAAGAAGGAGTCAGAGGGACAGAAAGGGTCAGAGGAGTCAGAGGGACAGAAGGGGTCAGAGGAGTCAGAGGGAAAGAAGGGGTCAGAGGAGTCAGAGGGAAAGAAGGGGTCAGATGAGTCAGAGGGAAAGAAGGGGTCAGAGGAGTCAGAGGTAGGGTTGAGCAAAACGGGTCGAACATTTTCAAAAGTCGCCAACTTTTGGCGAAGTCGAGTTTCATGAAACCCGATCCGACCCCTGTGCGTGGTCGGCCATGCGGTACGCGACTTTCGCGCCAAAGTCGCGTTTCAATGACGCGAAAAGCGCCATTTCTCAGCCAATGAAGGTAAACGCAGAGTGTGGGCAGCGTGATGACATAGGTCCTGGTCCCCACCATCTTAGAGAAGGGCATTGCAGTGATTGGCTTGCTGTCTGCGGCGTCACAGGGGCTATAAAGGGGCGTTCCCGCCGACCGCCATGTTACTGCTGCTGATCTGAGCTTAGGGAGAGGTTGCTGCCGCTTCGTCAGAAGCAGGGATAGCGTTAGGCAGGGTCCATTAACCACAAAACCGCTTGTGCTGTAGCGATTTCCACTGCCCAACACCACCTTCGGTGTGCAGGGACAGTGGAAGCTACATTTTTTTTTTTTCCTCAGCGCTGTAGCTCATTGGGCTGCCCTAGAAGGCTCCCTGATAGCTGCATTGCTGTGTGTACGCCGCTGTGCAAACCAACTGCTTTTTTCAAAGCACAAATCCTCTTGTTCCTTCCTTTCTGCACAGCTATCTTGTTTGTTTGTCCACACTTTTTATTTAATTTGTGCATCAGTCCACTCCTTATTGCTGCCTGCCATACCTGGCTGAGATTACTGCAGGGAGATAGTAATTGAAGGACAGTTCCTTTTTTTTTTTTTTTTTTTTTGTGGGAGATTAAGATTGGCATTTCTGCTAGAGTACCATCCCTGTCTGTGTCATCTCTCACTCAGTGGGCCATAGAAAGCCTATTTATTTTTTTGCTTGATTTGGGTTCCAAAATCTACCAGAAAAAATCACAACATCAATCAGTGGGAGAAAAATATTGGCCTCAGGGCTTGTGTGCCACTCCTGACTCCTGTGTGTGCCATCTCTCACTCAGTGGGCCATAGAAAGCCTATTAATTTTTTTGCTTGATTTGGGTTCTAAATTCTACCTGAAAAAATCAATAACTCAATCAGTGGGAGATTAATATTGGCCTTTGGGCTTGTGTGCCAGTCCTAAGCGTGCCATCTCTCTCTCTCTCAGATAGTGGGCCATAGAAAGCCTATTTTTTATTATTTTATTGGGTTTATAAATTTTCCCTGGAAAAAAAAAAAAGTGGGAGATTAATATTGGCCTCTGGGCTTGTGTGCCAGTCCTGAGCGTGCCATCTCTCTCACAAATAGTGGGCCATAGAAAGCCTATTTATTTTTTTGGTTGATTTGGGTTCATAATTCTACCTGAAAAAATCAATCAATCAATCAGTGGGAGATTAATATTGGCCTTTGGGCTTGTGTGCCAGTCCTAAGCGTGCCATCTCTCTCTCTCAGATAGTGGGCCATAGAAAGCCTATTTATTATTATTTTTTTTATTGGGTTTATAAATTTTCCCTGGAAAAAAAAAATGGGAGATTAATATTGGCCTCTGGGCTTGTGTGCCAGTCCTGAGCGTGCCATCTCTCTCACAAATAGTGGGCCATAGAAAGCCTATTTATTTTTTTGGTTGATTTGGGTTCATAATTCTACCTGAAAAAATCAATCAATCAATCAGTGGGAGATTAATATTGGCCTTTGGGCTTGTGTGCCAGTCCTAAGCGTGCCATCTCTCTCTCTCAGATAGTGGGCCATAGAAAGCCTATTTATTTATTTTTTTTTAATTGGGTTTATAAATTTTCCCTGGAAAAAAAAAATGGGAGATTAATATTGGCCTCTGGGCTTGTGTGCCAGTCCTGAGCGTGCCATCTCTCTCACAAATAGTGGGCCATAGAAAGCCTATTTATTTTTTTGGTTGATTTGGGTTCATAATTCTACCTGAAAAAATCAATCAATCAATCAGTGGGAGAAAAATATTGGCCTCAGGGCTTGTGTGCCACTCCTTACTCCTGTGTGTGCCATCTCTCACTCAGTGGGCCATAGAAAGCCTATTAATTTTTTTGCTTGATTTGGGTTCTAAATTCTACCTGAAAAAATCATTAAATCAATCAGTGGGAGATTAATATTGGCCTTTGGGCTTGTGTGCCAGTCCTAAGCGTGCCATCTCTCTCTCTCTCAGATAGTGGGCCATAGAAAGCCTATTTTTTTATTATTTTATTGGGTTTATAAATTTTCCCTGGAAAAAAAAAAAGTGGGAGATTAATATTGGCCTCTGGGCTTGTGTGCCAGTCCTGAGCGTGCCATCTCTCTCACAAATAGTGGGCCATAGAAAGCCTATTTATTTTTTTGGTTGATTTGGGTTCATAATTCTACCTGAAAAAATCAATCAATCAATCAGTGGGAGATTAATATTGGGCTTAGGGCTTGTGTGCCAGTCCTAAGCGTGCCATCTCTCTCTCTCAGATAGTGGGCCATAGAAAGCCTATTTATTATTATTTTTTTTATTGGGTTTATAAATTTTCCCTGGAAAAAAAAAATAAT
This sequence comes from Ranitomeya imitator, assembly GCF_032444005.1. NCBI lineage: Eukaryota > Metazoa > Chordata > Amphibia > Anura > Dendrobatidae > Ranitomeya > Ranitomeya imitator. The sequence continues at coordinate 830,861,114 of NC_091284.1, read as the reverse complement.
GGGAGATTAATATTGGCCTCTGGGCTTGTGTGCCAGTCCTGAGCGTGCCATCTCTCTCACAAATAGTGGGCCATAGAAAGCCTATTAATTTTTTTGCTTGATTTGGGTTCCAAAATCTACCAAAAAAAATCACTAAATCAATCAGTGGGAGATTAATATTTGCCTCTGGGCTTGTGTGCCACTCCTGACTCCTGTGTGCGTCATCTGTCACTCAGTGGGCCCTAGAAAGCCTATTTTTTGTTTTATTAGTTTTCTAAATTCTCCCTGAAACAATCATTTTATTTTCTTTGGTTTCTAAATTATTCCTGAAAAAAATCATTTTTTTTGTATTTTTTTCTCTCTCAAGTCTCCCTGAAAAAAAAAAAAAAAAAAAAATCTGTGGGAGATTCATATTGCCCCTTCTGCTTGTGTGCCAGTCTTGACTCCTGGGTGTGCCATCTCTCTCTCTCTCCCCAATTGTGGGCCATAGAAAGCCTATTAATTTTTTTGCTTGATTTGGGTTCCAAAATCTACCAAAAAAAATCACTAAATCAATCAGTGGGAGATTAATATTGGCCTCTGGGCTTGTGTGCCACTCCTGACTCCTGTATGCGTCATCTGTCACTCAGTGGGCCCTAGAAAGCCTATTTTTTGTTTTATTTGTTTTCTAAATTCTCCCTGAAACAATCATTTTATTTTCTTTGGTTTCTAAATTATTCCTGAAAAAAATCATTTTTTTTGTATTTTTTTTTCTCTCAAGTCTCCTTGAAAAAAAAAAAAAATCTGTGGGAGATTCATATTGCCCCTTCTGCTTGTGTGCCAGTCTTGACTCCTGGGTGTGCCATCTCTCTCTCTCTCCCCAATTGTGGGCCATAGAAAGCCTATTAATTTTTTTGCTTGATTTGGGTTCCAAAATCTACCAAAAAAAATAACTAAATCAATCAGTGGGAGATTAATATTGGCCTCTGGGCTTGTGTGCCACTCCTGACTCCTGTGTGCGTCATCTGTCACTCAGTGGGCCATAGAAAGCCTATTTTTTGTTTTATTTGTTTTCTAAATTCTCCCTGAAACAATCATTTTATTTTCTTTGGTTTCTAAATTATTCCTGAAAAAAATCATTTTTTTTGAATTTTTTTTTCTCTCAAGTCTCCCTGAAAAAAAAAAAAAAAAAAAAAATCTGTGGGAGATTCATATTGCCCCTTCTGCTTGTGTGCCAGTCTTGACTCCTGGGTGTGCCATCTCTCTCTCCCCAATTGTGGGCCATAGAAAGCCTATTAATTTTTTTGCTTGATTTGGGTTCCAAAATCTACCAAAAAAAATAACTAAATCAATCGGTGGGAGATTAATATTGGCCTCTGGGCTTGTGTGCCACTCCTGACTCCTGTGTGCGTCCTCTCTCACTCAGTGGGCCCTACAAAGCCTTTTTTTTTTTTTTTTCCTAAATTCTCCCTGAAACAATCATTTCATTTTATTTGTTTTATAAATTCTTCTGTAAAAAATAATTTTTTTTTAATTTTTTTTTCTTCTGAAGTCTCCCTTTTAAAAAAAACAAACACAAATCAGTGGGAGATAAATATTTACATTTGCGCTTCAGTGACAGTCCTACGTGTGTGCCATCTCATTTGTTGCCAACAACAACAGAGTGTGTAACATTGTGGCTGATTTTCGTTGTAGTCTCACCCACCTGTAAAGGGGTAGCTAAATCATACTGAAGTTATAGCTCACCGTGTAAGTTGTGTGACAGCAACAAATACCGTTCGTTTGGTAACGTTTTTAAAACAATGAGGAAGTCTGGTGGAAGAGGTCGTGGCCGGGGGCGTTCATTGTCAGCTGGTAATGAGGGTAGTGGTAGTGGTGGAGCATCAGCTGGTCGTGGGAAAAAAAATATTGCACCTAAGTCTGGAGCTGTGGAGCCAGGTTCGTCGTCTGGCTACACAAGGCCTCGAACGCTCCCTTTTCTGGGAGTAGGAAAACCGCTTTTAAAGCCGGAGCAGCAAGAGCAAGTTTTGGCTTATCTTGCTGACTCAGCCTCTAGCTCTTTTGCCTCCTCTCGTGAAACTGGTAAATGTCAAAGCAGCGCGTCGTTAGTGGATGTTCACGGTCAGGGACAAGTCGCTTCCTTGTCCTCTTCAGCAAAAACAACAACAGAGAAGAATGCAGCAGGCGACACAACGGGTTACTCCATGGAGCTCTTTACACATACCGTCCCTGGCTTAGAAAGTGAAGCAGTTAACAGTCCATGCCCATTACAAGTTGAATCTGACATGGAGTGCACTGATGCACAGCCACAGCCAGACTACTATGCTGGTCCTTTGACTCAGACCACAACATTGCCCTCGCAGGGTGCTGATCAAGAATCAGACCCTGATGAGACTATGTTGCCCCATCACGAACGCTATACCACCGACCGACACGGTGACACAGACGAAGTTGCACACGAGCTACAAGAAGAGGTAATAGATGACCCAGTTCTTGACCCCGATTGGCAGCCATTGGGGGAACAGGGTGCAGGCAGCAGCAGTTCTGAAGCGGAGGAGGAGGGGCCGCAGCAGGCATCAACATCGCAACATGTTCCATCTGCCGGGCCCGTATCTTGCCCAAAACGCGTGGCAAAGCTAAAACCTGTTGGAGGACAGCGTGGCCATCCGGTTAAAGCTCAGTCTGCAATGCCTGAAAAGGTATCCGATGCTAGAAAGAGTGCAGTCTGGCATTTTTTTAAACAACATCCAATTGATCAGCGCAAAGTCATCTGTCAAAAATGTTCAACTACCTTAAGCAGAGGACAGAATCTGAAAAGTCTCAATACAAGTTGCATGCATAGACATTTAACCACCATGCATTTGCAAGCCTGGACTAACTACCAAACGTCCCTTAAGGTTGTAGCACCCTCGGCCAATGAAGCTAGTCAGCAACGCAACATCCCTTCCGGCAGTGTAGGGCCACCATTTTCCGCACCACCTGCAGTATCTGTGCAGGTTTCTTTGCCAGGCCAAAGCCGTCAGGGTCAGGGAATCACCAGTTTCGTAGTAGGAAACACTGCATCTAGGGCACCGGTGGCAACAATACCATCTCCCACCGTCTCTCAGTCTGCCATGTCCACCGGCACCCCCGCTAGTTCCACGATCTCCAGCTCTCCAGTCCAGCTCACCCTACATGAGACTATGGTTAGAAAAAGGAAGTACTTAGCCTCGCATCCGCGGACACAGGGTTTGAACGCACACATAGCTAGACTAATCTCGTTAGAGATGATGCCCTACCGGTTAGTTGAAAGCGAAGCTTTCAAAGCCCTTATGGACTACGCTGTACCACGCTACGAGCTACCCAGTCGACACTTTTTTTCCAGAAAAGCCATCCCAGCCCTCCACCAGCATGTTAAAGAGCGCATCGTCCATGCACTCAGGCAATCTGTGAGCACAAAGGTGCACCTGACAACAGATGCATGGACCAGTAGGCATGGCCAGGGACGTTACGTGTCCATCACGGCACACTGGGTAAATGTGGTGGATGCAGGGTCCACAGGGGACAGCAAGTTTGGGACAGTTCTGCCTAGCCCACGGTCTAGGAAACAATTGGCTGTAGCCGTTCGCACCCCCTCCTCCTCCTCTTCGTCCTCCTGCAGAAGCGAGAGCTCGTCCACAGACCGCAGTCGCACAACCACTCCATCCGCAGCTGCCACTGTTGCACACCAGGTCTCCCATTATGGGGCAGCTACTGGCAAACGTCAGCAGGCTGTATTGGCTATGAAGTGTTTGGGCGACAACAGACACACCGCGGAAGTTCTGTCCGAGTTCTTGCAGAAAGAAACGCAGTCGTGGCTGGGCACTGTAGATCTTGAGGCAGGCAAGGTAGTGAGTGATAACGGAAGGAATTTCATGGCTGCCATCTCCCTTTCCCAACTGAAACACATTCCTTGCCTGGCTCACACCTTAAACCTGGTGGTGCAGTGCTTCCTGAAAAGTTATCCGGGGTTATCCGACCTGCTCCTCAAAGTGCGTGGACTTTGCTCACATATCCGCCGTTCGCCCGTACACTCCAGCCGTATGCAGACCTATCAGCGTTCTTTGAACCTTCCCCAGCATCGCCTAATCATAGACGTTGCAACAAGGTGGAACTCAACACTGCACATGCTTCAGAGACTGTGTGAACAGAGGCGGGCTGTTATGTTTTTGTGGGAGGATACACATACACGGGCAGGCAGTAGGATGGCAGACATGGAGTTGTCAGGTGTGCAGTGGTCGAAGATTCAAGACATGTGTCAAGTCCTTCAGTGTTTTGAGGAATGCACACGGCTGGTTAGTGCAGACAACGCCATACTAAGCATGAGCATCCCCCTAATGCGTCTGCTGATGCAAAGTTTGACGCACATAAAGGATCAGGCATCTGCAGCTGAGGAAGAGGAAAGCCTTGATGACAGTCAGCCATTGTCTGGCCAGGGCAGTGTACAGGACGAGGTAGCGGGCGAAGAGGAGGAGGAGGACGAGGAGGATGATGGGGATGATTATATTTTTAATGAGGAAGCTTTTCGGGGGCCACTGGAAATAGGTGGCGCGGCAAGGCCGGGTTCTGGTTTTTTGAGGGACACAAGTGACGTTGATTTGCCTGAAACTGCCCCTCAACCAAGCACAACCGCAGATTTGAGAACTGGAACTTTGGCCCACATGGCGGATTATGCCTTACGTATCCTCAAAAGGGACACACACATAACTAAAATGATGAATGATGACGATTACTGGTTGGCCTGCCTCCTTGATCCTCGCTATAAAGGCAAATTGCAAAATATAATGCCACATGAGAACTTGGAACTAATATTAGCAACCAAACAATCAACTCTTGTTGACCGTTTGCTTCTGGCATTCCCTGCACACAGCGCCCGTGATCGTTCTCACACGAGCTCCAGGGGGCAGCAGACCAGAGGTGTTAGAGGGGCAGAAATCAGAAGTGGCGTTGGACAGAGGGGTTTTCTGACCAGGTTGTGGAGTGATTTTGCTATGACCGCAGACAGGACAGGTACTGCAGCATCAATTCAAAGTGACAGGAGACAACATTTGTCCAGTATGGTTACAAACTATTTTTCATCCCTTATCGATGTTCTCCCTCAACCGTCATTCCCATTTGATTACTGGGCATCAAAATTAGACACCTGGCCAGAATTGGCAGAATATGCATTGCAGGAGCTTGCTTGCCCGGCAGCTAGTGTCCTATCAGAAAGAGTATTCAGTGCTGCAGGTTCAATACTAACAGAAAAAAGGACTCGTCTGGCTACCCAAAATGTAGATGATCTAACCTTCATTAAAATGAACCACAACTGGATTTCGAAATCTTTTGCCCCACCTTGCCCGGCTGACACCTAGCTTTCCTATGAAAAGGTCTTGCCTGTGGACTATTCTGAATGCCTTTTCCAATCTCGTAATTTTCAGCACCTGATTGTCCAGCATACGACATGTTTACACCTCACTAAATGGCCAAACTCCCCACACGGGGCCGTGGTATCGACACTTGGCGACAGCACCCGTGAGAGTGCAGTTTGTCTGAAGAGGTGGGTGAGCCCGCTTTTGGTCGACGGCACTGCCACTGGGTCCCTCCTAGTACAATAAAGTGTCTCTGGCGGTGGTTATGCGCACCCAACGTCAGACACACCGTTGTAATATGAGGGGCCCTGGGCCTGTACCGCCGGCCACAAGACAGTTTCCCCCCACCCCAGCTCAAACAGTGCTCTACCACTTGCAAAATTATCTCACAGCTCCACCAATGTTTTGTCTATGCGCTGACATCCTTCAATGCCTGCCACTGACAATACCATTGTATTGACATTTTTGTTATGTTAGGCCTTCGATGCCTGTCTGTGGTCACTCCTTCCACTAGACCTCCACTGACCACACCACTGCTGCCCGTGTACCCCTGGAACCAATTTAAAATTGCCTACAGCCATGTGTTATTATTTTAGGCCTTCGATGCCTGTCTGTGGTCACTCCTTCCACTAGGCCTCCACTGACCACACCACTGCTGCCCGTGTACCCCTGGAACCAATTTAAAATTGCCTACAGCCAGCCCAATTTTTTTATTTTAGGCCTTCGATGCCTGTCTGCGGTCCATTCTTTCAACTACTACTACACTGACCAGGGCACTGCTGCCCGTGTACCCCTGGAACCAATTTAAAATTGCCTACAGCCATGTGTTATTATTTTAGGCCTTCGATGCCTGTCTGCGGTCACTCCTTCCACTAGGCCTCCACTGACCACACCACTGCTGCCCGTGTACCCCTGGAACCAATTTAAAATTGCCTACAGCCAGCCCAATTTTTTTATTTTAGGCCTTCGATGCCTGTCTGCGGTCCATTCTTTCAACTACTACTACACTGACCAGGGCACTGCTGCCCGTGTACCCCTGGAACCAATTTAAAATTGCCTACAGCCATGTGTTATTATTTTAGGCCTTCGATGCCTGTCTGCGGTCACTCCTTCCACTAGGCCTCCACTGACCACACCACTGCTGCCCGTGTACCCCTGGAACCAATTTAAAATTGCCTACAGCCAGCCCAATTTTTTTATTTTAGGCCTTCGATTCCTGTCTGCGGTCCATTCTTTCAACTACTACTACACTGACCAGGGCACTGCTGCCCGTGTACCCCTGGAACCAATTTAAAATTGCCTACAGCCATGTGTTATTATTTTAGGCCTTCGATGCCTGTCTGCGGTCACTCCTTCCACTAGGCCTCCACTGACCACACCACTGCTGCCCGTGTTCCCCTGGAACCAATTTTAAATTGCCTACAGGCAGCCCAATTTATTATGTTAGGGCTTCGAAGCCTGTCTGCGGTCCCTCCTTCCACTAGGCCTCCACTGACCTGTCTACTGCTGCCCGTGTACCCCTTGAACCAACATCATAAAATAAAAAAAAAAGTATTTTGCTTATAAAAAAGAAAATACTGGTGAGATATCAAATGCAGACATTTTAACATTAAAAACAAACACACAACTAAAATCTGGTACAGTACTAAAAATGGCCACCAGCTACAATAACTTTCTCCTGCAAGTAGTTAACTGAAAGGTTTTTTAAATTGAAAACACAGATATGGCATCCACCGAGTGTTGTCCTGTCGCGTCTTCTTTATATTATTGCCGAGAACATAACATAGTAACATAGTTAGTAAGGCCGAAAAAAGACATTTGTCCATCCAGTTCAGCCTATATTCCATCATAATAAATCCCCAGATCTACGTCCTTCTACAGAACCTAATAATTGTATGATACAATATTGTTCTGCTCCAGGAAGACATCCAGGCCTCTCTTGAACCCCTCGACTGAGTTCGCCATCACCACCTCCTCAGGCAAGCAATTCCAGATTCTCACTGCCCTAACAGTAAAGAATCCTCTTCTATGTTGGTGGAAAAACCTTCTCTCCTCCAGACGCAAAGAATGCCCCCTTGTGCCCGTCACCTTCCTTGGTATAAACAGATCCTCAGCGAGATATTTGTATTGTCCCCTTATATACTTATACATGGTTATTAGATCGCCCCTCAGTCGTCTTTTTTCTAGACTAAATAATCCTAATTTCGCTAATCTATCTGGGTATTGTAGTTCTCCCATCCCCTTTATTAATTTTGTTGCCCTCCTTTGTACTCTCTCTAGTTCCATTATATCCTTCATGAGCACCGGTGCCCAAAACTGGACACAGTACTCCATGTGCGGTCTAACTAGGGATTTGTACAGAGGCAGTATAATGCTCTCATCATGTGTATCCAGACCTCTTTTAATGCACCCCATGATCCTGTTTGCCTTGGCAGCTGCTGCCTGGCACTGGCTGCTCCAGGTAAGTTTATCATTAACTAGGATCCCCAAGTCCTTCTCCCTGTCAGATTTACCCAGTGGTTTCCCATTCAGTGTGTAATGGTGATATTGATTCCTTCTTCCCATGTGTATAACCTTACATTTATCATTGTTAAACCTCATCTGCCACCTTTCAGCCCAAGTTTCCAACTTATCCAGATCCATCTGTAGCAGAATACTATCTTCTCTTGTATTAACTGCTTTACATAGTTTTGTATCATCTGCAAATATCGATATTTTACTGTGTAAACCCTCTTCCAGATCATTAATGAATATGTTGAAGAGAACAGGTCCCAATACTGACCCCTGCGGTACCCCACTGGTCACAGCGACCCAGTTAGAGACTATACCATTTATAACCACCCTCTGCTTTCTATCACTAAGCCAGTTACTAACCCATTTACACACATTTTCCCCCAGACCAAGCATTCTCATTTTGTGTACCAACCTCTTGTGCGGCACGGTATCAAACGCTTTGGAAAAATCGAGATATACCACGTCCAATGACTCACCGTGGTCCAGCCTATAGCTTACCTCTTCATAAAAACTGATTAGATTGGTTTGACAGGAGCGATTTCTCATAAACCCATGCTGATATGGAGTTACAGTTATTATCATTGAGATAATCCAGAATAACATCCCTCAGAAACCCTTCAAATATTTTACCAACAATAGAGGTTAGACTTACTGGCCTATAATTTCCAGGTTCACTTTTAGAGCCCTTTTTGAATATTGGCACCACATTTGCTATGCGCCAGTCCTGCGGAACAGATCCTATCGCTATAGAGTCCCTAAAAATAAGAAATAATGGTTTATCTATTACATTACTTAGTTCCCTTAGTACTCGTGGGTGTATGCCATCCGGACCCGGAGATTTATCTATTTTAATCTTATTTAGCCGGTTTCGCACCTCTTCTTGGGTTAGATTGGTGACCCTTAATATAGGGTTTTCATTGTTTCTTGGGATTTCACCTAGCATTTCATTTTCCACCGTGAATACCGTGGAGAAGAAGGTGTTTAATATGTTAGCTTTTTCCTCATCATCTACAACCATTCTTTCCTCACTATTTTTTAAGGGGCCTACATTTTCAGTTTTTATTCTTTTACTATTGATATAGTTGAAGAACAGTTTGGGATTAGTTTTACTCTCCTTAGCAATGTGCTTCTCTGTTTCCTTTTTGGCAGCTTTAATTAGTTTTTTAGATAAAGTATTTTTCTCCCTATAGTTTTTTAGAGCTTCAATGGTGCCATCCTGCTTTAGTAGTGCAAATGCTTTCTTTTTACTGTTAATTGCCTGTCTTACTTCTTTGTTTAGCCACATTGGGTTTTTCCTATTTCTAGTCCTTTTATTCCCACAAGGTATAAACCGCTTACACTGCCTATTTAGGATGTTCTTAAACATTTCCCATTTATTATCTGTATTCTTATTTCTGAGGATATTGTCCCAGTCTACCAGATTAAGGGCATCTCTAAGCTGGTCAAACTTTGCCTTCCTAAAGTTCAGTGTTTTTGTGACTCCCTGACAAGTCCCCCTAGTGAAAGACAGGTGAAACTGCACAATATTGTGGTCGCTATTTCCTAGATGCCCAACCATCTGCAGATTTGTTATTCTGTCAGGTCTATTAGATAGTATTAGGTCTAAAAGTGCTGCTCCTCTGGTTGGATTCTGCACCAATTGTGAAAGATAATTTTTCTTGGTTATTAGCAGAAACCTGTTGCCTTTATGGGTTTCACAGGTTTCACTTTCCCAGTTAATATCCGGGTAGTTAAAGTCCCCCATAACCAGGACCTCATTATGGGTTGCAGCTTCATCTATCTGCTTTAGAAGTAGACTTTCCATGGTTTCTGTTATATTTGGGGGTTTGTAACAGACCCCAATGAGAATTTTGTTACCATTTTTCCCTCCATGAATTTCGACCCATATGGACTCGACATCCTCATTTCCTTCGCTAATATCCTCCCTTAAAGTGGACTTTAGACAAGACTTTACATAGAGACAAACCCCTCCTCCTCTCCGATTTTTACGATCCTTGCTAAACAGACTGTAACCCTGTAAGTTAACTGCCCAGTCATAGCTTTCATCTAACCATGTCTCGGTTATTCCCACTATGTCAAAGTTACCTGTAGATATTTCTGCTTCTAGTTCTTCCATCTTGTTTGTCAGGCTTCTGGCATTTGCGAGCATGCAGTTTAGAGGATTTTGTTTTGTTCCAATCTCCTCGCTGTGGATTGCTTTAGAAATGTTCTTACCTCCCATCTGAGTATGTTTTCCTGGGTCTTCTTTGTTCAAGTCTAATGTTTTTCTTCCCGTCCCCTCTTCTTCTAGTTTAACGCCCTCCTGATGAGTGTAGCGAGTCTTCTGGCGAATGTGTGTTTCCCAGGTTTGTTGAGGTGTAGTCCATCTCTGGCGAGGAGTCCATCGTACCAGTAATTCACACCGTGGTCCAGGAATCCGAATCCTTGTTGTCTGCACCATCGTCTTAGCCAGTTGTTTGCATCAAGGATCCTGTTCCATCTCCTGGTGCCATGCCCGTCTACTGGAAGGATAGAAGAAAAAACTACCTGTGCATCCAGTTCCTTTACTTTCTTCCCCAACTCTTCAAAGTCTTTGCAGATTGTCGGTAGGTCTTTCCTTGCCGTGTCATTGGTGCCAACATGTATCAGAAGAAATGGGTGGACGTCCTTGGAGCTGAAGAGCTTTGGTATCCTATCGGTCACATCCTTGATCATCGCACCTGGAAGGCAGCATACTTCTCTTGCAGTTATGTCCGGTCTGCAGATGGCTGCTTCTGTGCCTCTCAGTAGTGAGTCTCCCACCACCACCACTCTTCGTTGCTTCTTGGCTGTACTTTTTGCTGTCACTTGTTGCTGTGTGCCCTTTTCTTTTTTGCTTGCTGGTATTGCTTCATCCTTAGGTGTGCCATCTTCATCCTCTACAAAGATTTGATATCGGTTCTTCAGTTGTGTGGTTGGTGATTTCTCCATGGTCTTCTTGCTTCTTTTGGTCACATGCTTCCACTCATCTGCTTTTGGAGGTTCTCTGACACTTTTTTCACCTTCTGTGACCAGTAGAGATGCTTCTGTTCTGTCTAGAAAGTCTTCATTCTCTTTGATGAGTTTCAAAGTTGCTATTCTTTCTTCCAGACCCCGCACCTTTTCTTCTAAAAGGGCCACTAGTCTACACTTCTGACAGGTGAAATTTGATTCTTCTTCTGGTCGGTCTGTGAACATGTAGCACATGCTGCAGCTCACCATGTAGGTTGTCACATCTGCCATGTTGCTCCTAGATCCTGCTGACTTGCTGTGTGTTTTCCTTCTTGTGTAATCTACTCAGCCAAGCTCTCTTGCAATAATATCCTACAGGCAAAAATTCTTACGGCGCGCGGTTTGGCGATGCTTTCCAAGCAGCTGGTCCCGGCTGTACCCAACGATCTTCTAGCTTAGGGAGACTTCGCTTTTCCCAGAAGGCACCTGGAATATGCAAATTAGCCTCCTCAAGCTTGAATCCCTGGTTTGGCGATGCTTTCCAAGCAGCTGGTCCCGGCTGTACCCAACGATCTTCTAGCTTAGGGAGACTTCGCTTTTCCCAGAAGGCACCTGGAATATGCAAATTAGCCTCCTCAAGCTTGAATCCCTGGTTTGGCGATGCTTTCCAAGCAGCTGGTCCCGGCTGTACCCAACGATCTTCTAGCTTAGGGAGACTTCGCTTTTCCCAGAAGGCACCTGGAATATGCAAATTAGCCTCCTCAAGTTTGAATCCCTGGTTTGGCGATGCTTTCCAAGCAGCTGGTCCCGGCTGTACCCAACGATTTTCTAGCTTAGGGAGACTTCGCTTTTCCCAGAAGGCACCTGGAATATGCAAATTAGCCTCCTCAAGCTTGAATCCCTGGTTTGGCGATGCTTTCCAAGCAGCTGGTCCCGGCTGTACCCAACGATCTTCTAGCTTAGGGAGACTTCGCTTTTCCCAGAAGGCACCTGGAATATGCAAATTAGCCTCCTCAAGCTTGAATCCCTGGTTTTTGAAGATGCAAGAGAAGAGAAGATGCAAAACAATGAAAATAATAAAATCATTAATTACCAAAATAATAGAGAAAGTCAACACCACATTGCAAATAAACATTCATTCCAAATAAAGAAGCAGGGCGCGTCCGAGGGTGAGTATATACCTAATAAGAATATAATCACCCTCGGACGCGCAATGCTTATTTCCAACAGCCTTCCTTCCTAAGAATCAGCCCTTCCGTGGTGTAGAGAGACGTTGTGTTACACTCCAAGGTGTTCCCCAAGTTGCCTTTCCTGAGCTTCGATTTTCCGGCTCTCGTTTAGTAGTTGTTGGAAACTACGCTGCATTAGGCCTTCAAATTGGGTATGGGGTGTAGAGAGATGGTGTGTTCCACTCCAAGGTGTTCCCCAGGTTGCCTTTCCTGAGCTTCGATCTTCCGGCTCTCGTTTAGTAGTTCTTGGAAACTACACTGCATTAGGCCTTCAAATTGGGTATGGGGTGTAGAGAGAGGGTGTGTTACACTCCAAGGTGTTCCCCAGGTTGCCTTTCCTGAGCTTCGATCTTCCGGCTCTCGTTTAGTAGTTCTTGGAAACTACACTGCATTAGGCCTACAAATTGGGTATGGGGTGTAGCGAGAGGGTGTGTTACACTCCAAGGTGTTCCCCAGGTTGCCTTTCCTGAGCTTCGATCTTCCGGCTCTCGTTTAGTAGTTCTTGGAAACTACACTGCATTAGGCCTTCAAATTGGGTATGGGGTGTAGAGAGAGGGTGTGTTACACTCCAAGGTGTTCCCCAGGTTGCCTTTCCTGAGCTTCAATCTTCCGGCTCTCGTTTAGTAGTTCTTGGAAACTACACTGCATTAGGCCTACAAATTGGGTATGGGGTGGAGAGAGATGGTGTGTTACACTCCAAGGTGTTCCCCAGGTTTCCTTGCCATTGCTTCGGTCTTCCGACTCTCGTTTAGTAGTTGTAGAAAAGTACACTGCATTAGGCCTACAAAATGGGTATGGGGTGGAGAGAGATGGTGTGTTACACTCCAAGGTGTTCCCCAGGTTGCCTTTCCTGAGCTTCTATCTTCAGGCTCTCATTAAATTGTGGTTAAATGGAACAACTGCATTTGGCGTACTAGTTGGTTTGGGGCCTACTATCGGTGTCTGCCACTCCTTGCTGTTCTCCTGGTTTCCTGTCCTGAAATTCCATTTTCAGGCTCTCGTTAAGTAGTTGTTAATGTTAGACTGCATTTGGCCTACTAGTTGGGTTGGGGCCTACTATCGGTGTCTGCCACTCCTTGCTGTTCTCCTCCACTGAACAAAGCTGTGCCGCCTGTTTACTACGGTTGCCAATTTTGAACTGCATTTCGACTACTTACTGATTTGGCCCTACTCTCTGTGTCAGCCTCTCATTCCAGTTGTCCTCCACTGCAATGCCCCCTGATTAGTCCTGTGTTACCAATTTTGAACTGCATTTAGCCCACTTTATTCTTTGGGCCTATATCTGTGTTTCCACTTCATCGTGCCCATTGCCCAACCAGTGATAGATGAGTCTGCTGGTACATTGACCCATAACGCAACATTTTCCGTGCACGCTACACTGCAAGATTGTGACCCTGCTGAAAGTCAGGTTGCTCTTCCCGCATACCATACCACCTTACACGGGGACAAAGAGGAAGGTGCAGATGAAAGTGCAGGTTCCTTCATCAGGTGGGGGGAGGAATACTAGTTGGCGACGTCACTGGCACAGGGCCTCTCATAGTACGCAAAAGTGTTGCTGCCGGTGGGAGGCGCCCCCGCCGTGCAAACACACCGCTGTACTTTGAGGGGCCCTGTGCCAGTGCCAATGCCAACAAGTGGGCCCCCCCTGCTTGCTCAGGATCACAGCACTTGCAAAGTTGAAATACTTACCTCTCCCTGCTCCACTGCCGTGACGTGGTCCTGATTTCCTGGGCCCACTAATTACTTGAACCAGCCCTACCCACCACAACTTTAGCCAAATGACCCCCAATTTCAAATGCCTTCCAATTATTATAAGGTAAATTACGCTTGACAAGCTTCATTAAGAAGAATGGATGGTTTTGACATTAAAATGGGCACTCTAGGTGTTTTCCTGGCCCCCACTCACTGCCGACTATGCTGCCCCATTGACTTGCATTGGGTTTCGTGTTTCGGTCGATCCCGACTTTATGTCATAATCGGCTGATTTCACTCGACCCGACTTTTGAGATAGTCGGGTTTCGCGAAACCCGGCTCGACTCTAAAAAGGTCAAGGTCGCTCAACTCTAGTCAGAGGGAAAGAAGGAGTCAGAGGGAAAGAAAGGGTCAGAGGAGTCAGAGGGAAAGAAGGAGTCAGAGGAGTCAGAGGGAAAGAAGGGGTCAGAGGAGTCAGAGGGAAAGAAGGGATCAGAGGAGTCAGAGGGAAAGAAGGGGTCAGAGGAGTCAGAGGGAAAGAAGGGGTCAGAGGAGTCAGAGGGAAAGAAGGGGTCAGAGGAGTCAGAGGGAAAGAAGGGGTCAGAGGAGTCAGAGGGAAAGAAGGGGTCAGAGGAGTCAGAGGGAAAGAAGGGGTCAGAGGAGTCAGAGGGAAAGAAGGAGTCAGAGGGAAAGAAGGGGTCAGAGGAGTCAGAGGGAAAGAAGGGGTCAGAGGAGTCAGAGGGAAAGAAGGGGTCAGAGGAGTCAGAGGGAAAGAAGGAGTCAGAGGGACAGAAAGGGTCAGAGGAGTCACATGGACAGAAGGGGTCAGAGGAGTCAGACGGACAGAAGGGGTCAGAATGGAGCATGTACATACAGAATATGGTGAGAGATGTAGAGAGATTGCAGACAGACATGTAGCAAAATGACAGACAGTATGGATTGTGAACTATAAGACGCTGTTATGTGGTCACTAAACGATAGTAGTGATCAGTAATATTATATTGATCGGTAATATTATATTGATCAGCAATATTATATTGATCGGTAATTTTATATTGATCGGTAATATTATATTGATCAGTAATATTATATTGATCGGTAATATATTGATCAGTAATATTATATTGATCGGTAATATATTGATCAGTAATATTTTATTGATCATTAATATTATAAAGATCAGTAATATTATATTCATCAGTAATATTATATTGATCGGTAATATTATATTGATCAGTAATATATTGATCGGTAATATTATATTGATCGGTAATATTATATTGATCAGTAATATTATATTGATCACTAATATTATATTGATCGGTAATATTATATTGATCAGTAATATTATATTGATCAGTAATATTATATTGATCACTAATATTATATTGATCGGTAATATTATAATGGAAGTAAATGTTTAACTACAAATAAACTGGAATAAGAAAAGTGTAAACATTTTGCTAAATTTAATGATAAAAATACAAACTTAACCTACCAGTCTGCAAACCGGCCGAACCTTCTGGAAATGTTTGTAGTTGTGGTTGGTTTCTGAAATGGCAGAACGCGTGGTCACCTCATAGGAATCCTGATCCGAAAGAGCATCGCTTCCACAATGAATCCGCATCTATCGCAGTGTCTGCAGTTTTATAGGATTGAATTTTTTCCCTTAGGGGAATTTCTATACATGAAAACCTGTGACAAAACACTAAGGAACACAGTTCTGCAGAGGTGGCATAAATGTCTCGCTGAGTTATCATGACATGTGACGGTCATTAAAAATCTCATTACTGAAGACACCTCATTAGTAAGTTGGGTATAAGGCTATGAGACAACTTAACCTTCATTTATTCCCAACATGTACAGTAAGTACATACCAGGAAACATTGTATTATATTCTAATAATGACTCTATCCTGGAATCTGTTTCCAATGTTTCTAAAATATACCAGGTGTATTTAGCCCATTCTTATCATCAGAAATAATAATCAAGTGACTGTTCTGTCACTTGTTCATTATCATCCCAAAATCGCTTTGTAGTGCTCTGTTATGGGATAACAAGAATAAACACTAAGTAAATCTAGTTTATACCTTAACACTGACAATTTCCAATAAAACGTACGTAAATGTTGTCATTTTGGGTCAGGTGTCAAGTGAAACCTCTGCTGGCCATGATAGTTAGTACTTGATTGTGCAGATGATTTGTATTATTTTCTTTTGCTGTCATGGATCCTTTATGTAACTATAGGAAGTAACATTACAGTAACATTGTTAGCAAGACCGAAAAAAGACATTTGTCCATCCAGTTCAGCCTATATTCCATCATAATAAATCCCCAGATCTACGTCCTTCTACAGAACCTAATAATTGTATGATACAATATTGTTCTGCTCCAGGAAGACATCCAGGCCTCTCTTGAACCCCTCGACTGAGTTCGCCATCACCACCTCCTCAGGCAAGCAATTCCAGATTCTCACTGCCCTAACAGTAAAGAATCCTCTTCTATGTTGGTGGAAAACCTTCTGTCCTCCACACACAGAGAATGCCCCTTTGTGACCATTACATATGGAGCGCCCCCAGACACAGGGCCGTGGGGTACTCTGTACCGGTCCTCTCTGTCTCGGTGCTGGGGTTGTCACGGTAGCTGGACCCAGTCCGTGACCCTGCTAAGGGGCGTCCAATGAAAGGTGATGCAAGTTTGTCAAGGGTTCGTGACGCCACCTGTGGTATTCGGTCAGGATGACCGACGCTGCTGAGGGGTCCACTGGGGTGATGGAATGGCAGCTAGATGGTATACCTTCCCACAGGTGAAGTATATCCCCAGGGCTTCCCAGTAGTGTAGATGGCGATGATGTGAGGCGCAGGTAATAACGAGGACACAGGGTTGCAGTCTCTTTAACTTTTTACTGAAGACTTCGGGGTCCGCAATCCAGAGCACTGTTAACTGGGCAGGCTGAGTCCGGCCGGTCCGAAGGCACATCCAGAGTTCCCTTTGCAGGTGGAGATCAGTGCCTACCAACTAGCGCCTGTGTGTTGTATTTCTTCCCTGCTGAGCATTCGGGATAGTCCTCACAACTTTTGTATTCGTTCTTTCTCTCTCTCCGTCCCCCAGGTTTGTTATGGCTAGGACGCACCCGTTTGACGGGAAGGCTCGGAGCTATTCTGGGACCCTAGAGACGCCCCTCTCCACGTTTGCCCCCTATGTCTTCTTAGGTGATGTAAGGTAGACAGCAAACCTATAATCAACTGTCCTGCGGTATTTGAAGTAATGCTTGTTACTTCCTCGTTGTTCCGGCCACCGGCTACGCGCCTCAGTAGGATGTTGCCGTTCTCGGGGCACGACTCCTACTGGCTTATCTCCTTGTGCTGAGATCTCGTTTCTCACTTCTCCACAATAGCCTTCGCTTCGTGTCCTTCCTTAGGATGCCGCCGCAAGGTAGTGCAGGCGCGGCTCCGTAACGTTCTGTCCTTCTGCTAGGTACCTGCCAGGAACCCACCCCTGACAGGTCCTCCCTGGAGCTCTCCTAGGCTGCGTTCTGAACTCACTTCCTATCCAACCCCCAGTTTTACCAGAGTGTGAGGAGTGGCCTAATACATAGAGACTTTTGCTCCCCCTGGTGGCCGAAGTGTGAAGTGTAATGTGTGACTGTGATACCTGGTCAGGTGAACTCCTTTAGTGCAATCAGACGTACCATCACTCCCCTTTGTGGCAGAGCGACATTACTGCAACGACCAGGACTCTGGGGCGCTGCACATATACCTTGGTATAAACAGATCCTTGGAGAGATATTTGTATTGTCCCCTTATCACCCCTCAGTTGTCTTTTTTCTAGACTAAATAATCCTAATTTTGCTAATCTCTCTGGGCATTGTAGTTCCCCCATCCCCTTTATTAATTTTGTTGCCCTACTTTGTACTCGCATTATATCCTCCCTGAGCACCGTTGCCCAAAACTGTACACAGTACTCCATGTGTGGTCTAACCAGGGATTTGTACAGAGGCAGTATAATGTTCTCGTCATGTGTATCCAGACCTCTTTTAATGCACCCCATGATCCTGTTTACCTTGGCAGCTGCTGCCTGGCACTGGCTGCTCCAGGTAAGTTTATCAATAACTAAGATCCCCAAGTCCTTCTCCATATCAGATTTACCCAGTGGTTTCCCGTTCAGTGTGTAATGGTGATATTGATTCCTTCTTCCCATGTGGATAACCTTACATTTAGTATCTTTTGTATTAAAAATGTCACTTATGGGGTTTTTGCCTTTTTTGCAGGGATCACAAGGTGGCTCTCCAAAAATAGTCTCTGATAACAATTGTTGGCAATTTCCATGTGGATTCACTGTCTATCAATGATCAGGGTATCTCCAATAACTAAACATTTATAAACTCACTAGCAAATCCAGTAGGAGTAAAATATTAAAATATAAAATGTATTATACTGAAAACACACAGAAGGGAATCTCCAAGTGACAGTACAAATTGTACAATATATACAGAATCTCAAACAGCAAGATAAATTGGTAGATGGTAAATCCAATGAGTAATATTGCGTTAGTAATGTATAATAAGATTAATATCAGTTACCTAATGTAAGAACTGATTACAATGAAGTCCCTTCTAATAGTCTTATATGATCATACCCAATATTACAGGTATCTCTGACATCTACAACCTTTATCATTACGTATTTGTCCAATGACAACAAGTGTTATAATCAGTTACCGACGGTACATTAGTAATAGATGGAATATTTCCTTTAGCAGGATGCCCGTATACAGCCACATAAAACCTAGCTGTACGTACACCCCCTGGCAAAAATTATGGAATCACCGGCCTTAGAGGAATCGGTACCGATTCCTGCAGTTCACAGGGGGATGTCACAGTGGCTGACCCGATCCGTGGCCCTGGGACATCCATGAAAAAGGGAAAGGTCTTTAAAGGGGAAAAGAGTTTATGTTCGTGACGCCACCTGTGGTATTCGGTCAGGGTGACCGACGCTGTTTAAAGGGGTCCGCTGGGGTGATGTTATGGCAGCTAGATGGTGTACCTTCCCACAGGTGAAGTATGTCCCCAGGGCTTCCCAGTGTGTTGATGGTGGTATGGTGAGAGGAGCAGAGAAGAACGAGGACACAAGGTTGCAGTCTCTTTACCTTTACTGAAGACTTCAGCATCCACAGTCCAGGGCACCAGATCACAGGGCAGGCAGAGTCCGGCCGTTTTGGAGGCAAGTCCAGAGTTCCTTTGTCCAGGTGGAAATCAGTAGCCTTCCTTTGCGCTGCAGTGTTGTGATCCCTTACTGACTATGACTTTACATAAGGGTGTCACAGATGAGATGTTTCACTCTCTCTGTCCCCCATATAGGATAGGACAAACCCGTGTGACTGGTGACTTGAGCCTGTTTATAGGGTCTCTTAGATAACCCGGCTCTGTAGGTGTCACCATGCCTCCTGAGTGTAGGTGCGGACAGGTAACCTGCAATTACCTGTCCTGCCGGTCTCTAAAATAAGGCGTTGAGGTCCTTACTCCCTCGGTGTTCCGGCTACCATGTGTCACGATCCATGTTTGGATCTGTGGCAGATCTGGTTTCCCTCAGATTTAA
Source organism: Ranitomeya imitator (assembly GCF_032444005.1). Lineage (NCBI taxonomy): Eukaryota > Metazoa > Chordata > Amphibia > Anura > Dendrobatidae > Ranitomeya > Ranitomeya imitator. The sequence continues at coordinate 830,841,806 of NC_091284.1, read as the reverse complement.
ACCTTTTTTCCTTTCTGGTCATTGGGGGTTAATGCAGCTTTCTCCCCCCGGTGGCCGCTGGTGTTATTTCATTGCATTGCTGCTGGGTCAGCTGATGTTTGTGACCACTCCCACCATCGTTTATAAGGTTACCTGGTGCTTCAGCTGACTGTTGGTTATTCAGGTCCTTTCAGGAGACCAACCTCGCAGTAGCAGCTCCCTGGTGTCAGCCAAGTCAGGTGTTTGGAGCTCAGTTGCTGAACTATCTTTGCTGTGGAGTCTGCAGCGGCGTGCACAAGCTAAGTTCTGAGTTTTGTTATTTTGTAGTTTGTGCATTCACCTTTTGGTATCGTGTTACCCTCACTCTTATATTGTTTATTCCTGTTTATTTGCTTTGTGGTGCTGTTTACACTGTTCACTCCCTGGGGTGGGGGTTGTGGTTTAGTACAGGGTTTAACAGGAGACAGGGACAGGTCGGTGACTTGGGCCTCCCTACCTTCAAGGGTACCCCCAAGTTAAGGAAAGACAGGGCTTCCCCTAGCCTGAGGGGCAGTTCAGGGGCCCAGATTTCCTATTTCTGCCTCGTGACATTATAACCAACCCATTTTTTTTTCTGGTGAGCTATGGCTCAAATGCAGGCCTTTGCCCAACTGCTTCAGACTCTCACCAACGAGTTTAAGGTGGTGAGGTGGCGCAGCAGCTGTAGCAGTTGGTGGGGTTTTGGGCTTTGGCCCAGTTACATGCTCAACCAGAGCCCAAGATATCTCTTCCTGACAGGTTCTCTGGAGGGAGAGATACATTTTTGGTTTTTCAGGAAGCCTGTAAACTATACTTCAGGCTCCGCCCTCGTTCATCAGGGAGTGAGGAACAGCGTGTGGGGATTATAACCTCCCTTCTTAAGGGTGATCCCCAATCCTGGGCTTTCTCCCTGCCGGCCGGTTCTCCAACTTTATGGTCGATGGACGAGTTTTTTGCGGCTTTGGCGCTTGTGTATGGGGACCCTGATGGCGTCTCCCTGGCAGAATCCTGACTGCGTAAAATCAATCAGGGGCTCGGCCGGCTGAGGATTACTGCTCGGAGTTTAGGAGTTGGGCCACTGACATACACAGTGGACTGACCCTGCCCTTAGGAGCCATTTTAGGCAGGGTCTGTCTCCAAGGTTGCAGGATGCTCTTGTGCAGTATGCCGCCCCCAGGTCATTGGAGTCCGCCATGTCCCTTGCCATCCGGGTAGATAGACGCTTGAGGGAGAGACATACACCTAATGTGTCTCCGGTAGTCCTTGCTAGGGAGGGGGACACACCTGAGCAAGTGGATGAACCCATACAGGTGGGAGGAGTTGTTTTCCAAACGGGGTTGCCTGTGGTTCACCGTGGTGTGGGGGTATGTTTTTACTGTGAACAGACTGGTCATTTTATCGGTGTCTGCCTAGCTCGTGCCAAAAAACCTATACCACCTAAAAAGCCGCATTCCCCTGGTCGTGTGGAGGGAGGCGACCAGGGAGTGTATATTTCCTCCATATCTTCTCCTCAGTGTAACCTGTTGTGAATTCTGTTGTCGGGCTCCCTCCTGTGGTCATGAATGGTACTTCGGCTAGTTCTGTCCATGGACTTCCTCTGGTGGGTGTTTCTGAGTTTCCTTCCTCAGGTGACGAGGTTAATTCGTTAGCTGGCTGCTCTATTTAACTCCACTTAGATCTTTGCTCCATTCCACCTGTCAATGTTCCAGTATTGGTCTAGTTCACTCCTGGATCGTTCTTGTGACCTGTCTTCCCAACAGAAGCTAAGTTCCATCTTGTATTTCTTTGGTTTGCTATTTTTCTGTCCAGCTTGCTATTTTCATTGTTGTCTTGCTTGCTGGAAGCTCTGGGACGCAGAGGGAGCGCCTCCGCACCGTGAGTCGATGCGGAGGGTCTTTTTGCGCCCTCTGCATGGTCTTTTTGTAGGTTTTTGTGCTGACCGCAAAGTAACCTTTCCTATACTCGGTCTGTTCAGTAAGTCGGGCCTCACTTTGCTAAATCTATTTCATCTCTGTGTTTGTATTTTCATCTTTACTCACAGTCATTATATGTGGGGGGCTGCCTTTTCCTTTGGGGAATTTCTCTGAGGCAAGGTAGGCTTTATTTTTCTATCTTCAGGGCTAGCTAGTTCCTTAGGCTGTGCCGAGTTGCATAGGGAGCGTTAGGCGCAATCCACGGCTATTTCTAGTGTGTTTGATAGGATTAGGGATTGCGGTCAGCAGAGTTCCCACGTCCCAGAGCTCGTCCTTTATTATCAGTAACTATCAGGTCATTCCGTGTGCTCTTAACCACCAGGTCCATTATTGTCCTGACCACCAGGTCATAACAGTAACCTGTCAGCTGAAGTAGTGGTTGGTTGGGTAACTGAGTGTATACCGGTGCTTGTGGAGCAGGTGTCAATCTGGTGGATGTTCATTTTGTTCAGACCCATGGCCTGAGGTGTAGAACACTAACTAAACCCCTAAGTGCCCAGGCCGTTGACTCCGTACCACTCAGCCAGGGGTGGGTGACCCAAGTCGTGGATGATATACACCTGCGTATAGGGACTCATCATGAGGAGTTCCTGTCGTGCTACGTCTTGGGGGGAATACCAAAACCCATCGTTTTAGGACTCCCTTGGTTGAAAAAACCCAACCCGGTCATAGATTGGCGGTCAAGGGAAGTGGTCAGCTGGGATCAGTCGTGTGAGGGCTGCTGCCCAGGGGCAACTGTCTCTGTCATCCTTCTACAACCTACCCCTTCCTCTCAAGTGGGGGCAGCAGAGATGCTGCCAGAGAGTAGGGGCAAGACTCTACCCTCACTACATGCTAACCCGGTGTGTCAGAGACCTCTTACACCATATCAGGTGTCAGCCATTCTCAGCCCAAGGACTTATCAGTTGGAGTTACCCCCTGTTATGCATATACACAACTCATTCCCCAGGTCGGCCCTCTGGAGGTTTGTGGCGCCTCCGGAGCTTTCACTGGTGGCATTTTCATCAGGCCACGTTTGCCGTAAACCTGAGAGTCAGGTGACTGCCGAGGTGAACGTTGGTGGATCGAGGTGTCCTCACCATAGGTTGTTATGTGGTGAGGTCTGATGTTGAGTGTCCAGAGGTCACTCATTGAAAGGGGGGTACTGTCACGATCATGTTTGGATTGTGGCAGATCTGGTTTCCCTCAGATTTAAACCTTTTTTTCTTTTCTGGTCATTGGGGGTTAATGCAGTTTTCTCCCCCCGGTGACCGCTGGTTTTATTTCATTGCATTGCTGCTGGGTCAGCTGATGTTTGTGAACACTCCCACACCATCCTTTATAAGTTCACCTGGTGCTTCAGCTGACTGTTGGTTATACAGTTCCTTTCAGGAGACCAACCTCAGCCAAATCTGGTGTTTGGAGCTCAGTTGCTGAACTACCTTTGTTGTGGAGTTTGCAGCGGTGTGCACAAGCGAAGTTCTGAGTTTGTTATTTTGTAGTTTGTGCATTCACCTTTTGGTATCGTGTTACCCTCACTCTTATATTGTTTATTCCTGTTTATTTGCTTTGTGGTGCTGTTTACACAGTTCACCCCCTGGGGTGGGGGTTGGGGTTTAGTACAGGGTTTAACAGGAGACAGGGACAGGTCGGTGACTTAGGCCTCCCTTCCTTCAAGGGTACCCCCAAGTTAAGGAAAGACGGGGCTTCCCCTAGCTTGAGGGACAGTTCAGGGGCCCAGATTCCTCATCCCCTGTTTTCCTATTTCTGCCTCATGACACCGTGATTCTGTGCCTCAGAAGGAGGTAGCCTTAGCGGGGCTCGTCCCCTTCTGGTATCCTCTCCTTTACTTCGACTTCCTTCACGCTCGCTGCAATACAATTCTGCCTTTCAATGTCTCTTTCTGGGAGCTGCAGCTCTGAGGGCATGCACAGCTCCATTGTCCTTCTGTCCTCCTCAGACTCTGGTCTGGAACTGACTAACAGCACTCCTGTCTGGAGCTCTGTCAGGAACTGACTACGTCCAAAACTATCTTTCCCTACAGACTACCAGTTATATCTATGTAAGGGGAGTGACCTAATAAATAGGAGCAGAAGCTCCCCCTGGTGGTCTGGAGTGTGAAATGTGTTGCATGTTTGTGGTACCTGGATGCAGTTATCCTTCCTTGCTTCCAAATGTAGCAACACTCTCCCCGAGAAGAAACCAATACCACTGCGATGACTAGGACCCTGGGGCGTAGCAGATGTTCGTTCAGTTGTTTAATTTTGTAGAAAAAAAGCAGATCACAGACATGGCACAAAACTAAAGTCATTTCAAATGACAACTTTTTGGCTTTAAGAAACACTAAAAGAAATCAAGAACAAAATATGTGGCAGTCAGTAATGGTAACTTTTTTAACCAAGCATAGGGGAAAAATTATGGAATCACTCGGTAAACTTTCATACCCAAAAGTAGCACCTGCATCAAATTAGATCTGCTCGTTAGTCTGTGTCTAAAAAGGAGTGATCACACATTGGAGAGCTGTTGCACCAAGTGGACTGACATGAATCATGAGCGGATTATCAAACTCTTAAAAGAGGGTAAATCATCACGCAATGTTGCAAAAGATGTTGGTTATTCACAGTCAGCTGTGTCTAAAATCTGGACCAAATGCAAACAACATGGGAAGGTTGTTAAAGGCAAACATACTTGTAGACCAAGGAAGATATCAAAGCGTCAAGACCGGAAACTTAAAGCTATATGTCTCCAAAACAGGAAATGCACAGCAAAACAAATGAGGAACGAATGGGAGGAAACTGGAGTCAACGTCTGTGTTATGGTCAGGTGGCCTTGGAGCAGCATGAAATGACCTTCGCTGGAGCAGTGGTAACTTTACTGACCGCAAACCCTGATCCTATCACCGCAACTAGAAGTAGCCGTGGGGTGTGCCTAACCAGACCTAGACACCTCGACACAGCCTAAGGACTAAATATCCCTGAAGATGGAAATAGGAAAACTCTCTTGCCTCAGAGTAGACCCCCAAAGGATAGGTAGCCCCCCATAAATAATGACTGTGAGTAGGAGAGGAAAAGACACACGCAGACAGAAAACAGGGATAAGCAAAGGAGGCCACTTCTACCTAGATAGGAAGGGATAGTACAGGATACTATGCGGTCAGCATAAAACACTACAAAATATCCACAGCAGAAAAATACAAAAACTCCACCACCTAACTAAAGATGTGGAGAGTATATCTGCAACTCCAGCGAGTTCAACTAGACTGAGAAAAACATTAGGCACAGTCTAGCAGGAACAAAATAGAAACAAGATAAGCACAGAAAATAAACACACAGCAGTGTGTCTAAAAAAATGAAGCAAACAGTTATCTTAGCTGAATTGGCAGCAAGCAGGAGAGGCCAGGCAGAGGACCAACACTTCCAAAGGAACATTGACTACTGGCAAGGACTGAGTCCTGCACAGCTAAATACCCCAGTCAGAATTGCAATTAGCAGAAACACCTGTCCAAGACTGCTGCTCAGGAATAACTGCATTACCATCAACAACCACCGGAGGGAGCCCAAGAGCAGAATTCACAACAGTCTGTGACCGAACTGTAAGAAACCGCCTAAAGGAAATCGGATTTACATACAGAAAAGCTAAATGAAAGCCATCATTAACACCTAAACAAAAAAAAAAGGTTACAATGGGCTAAGGAAAAGAAATCGTGGACTGTGGTTGACTGGATGAAAGTCATATTCAGTGATGAATCGCGAATCTGCATTGGGCAAGGTGATGATGCTGGAACTTTTGTTTGGTGCCGTTCCAATGAGATTTATAAAGATGACTGCCTGAAGAGAACATGCAAATTTCCTCAGTCATTGATGATATGGGGCTGCATGTCAGGTAAAGGCACTGGGGAGACGGCTGTCATTACATCTTCAATGAATGCACAAGTTTATGTTGATATTTTGGACACTTTTCTTATCCCATCAATTGAAAGGATGTTTGGGGATGATGAAATCATTTTTCAAGATGATAATGCATCCTGCCATAGAGCAAAAACTGTGCAAACATTCCTTGAAAATAGACCCATAAGGTCAATGTCATGGCTGCAAATAGCCCGGATCTCAATCCAATTGAAAATATTTGGTGGAACAACAAATCAAAATTAACCCCTTTACCCCCAAGGGTGGTTTGCACGTTAATGACCGGGCCAAGTTTTACAATTCTGACCACTGTCCCTTTGTGAGGTTATAACTCTGGAACGCTTCAACGGATCCCAGTGATTCTGACATTGTTTTCTCGTGACATATTGTACTTCATGACAATGGTAAAAATTCTTTGATAGTACCTGCGTTTATTTGTGAAAAAAATGGAAATTTGGTGAAAATTATGAAAATTTCGCAATTTTCCAACTTTAAATATTTATGCAATTAAATCAGAGATATGTCACACAAAATACTTAATAAGTAACATTTCCCACATGTCTACTTTACATCAGCACAATTTTGGAACCAAAATTTTTTTTTGTTAGGGAGTTATAAGGGTTAAAAGTTGACCAGCAATTTCTCATTTCTACAACACCATTTTTTTTTAGAGACCACATCTCATTTGAAGTCATTTTGAGGGGTCTATATGATAGAAAATACCCAAGTGTGACACCTGTTGTGGATTCTGTTTTTGGGCTCCCTCTGGTGGTTACAGATGGTACTGGGTGACTTGTGTTCTCTGCGGTCTCTGGTGTCCACCTGTTCTATCAGGATATGGGAGTTTCCTATTTAACCTGGCTTTCTTGTCATTTCCTCGCCGGCAATCAATGTAATCAGTGTGTCTTGTTACCTCTGCTTTCCGCTTCAGTAATCTTCAGGACAAGCTAAGTTTTTGATTTTCCTGTTCCACGTTTTGCTTTATTTTTATTTTTGTCCAGCTTGCAGTTATGTGATTCCTTGTTGCTGGTTGCTCTAGTGGGCTGATATTACTCCTCATGTTCCATGAGTTGGCACATGAGTTCAGGTAATTTCAGGATGGTTTTTTGTAGGGTTTTTCGCTGACCGCGCAGTTCACTTTTGTATCCTCTGCTATCTAGTTTTAGCGGGCCTCATTTTGCTGAATCTGTTTTCATTACTACGTATATGCTTTCCTCTCATTTCACCGTCATTACATGTGGGGGGCTGCTATTTCTGTGGGGTGTTTCTCTGGAGGCAAGAGAGGTCTTTGTTTCTTCTAATAGGGGAAGCTAGTCCTTCGGCTGGCGCGAGACGTCTAGAATCATCGTAGGCACGTTCCCCGGCTACTGCTAGTGTTGTGAATTAGGTTCAGGATCGCGGTCAGCTCAGTTTCCATCACCCTAGAGCTTGTTCTGTTTTTTGTGTGCTTGTCCTTTTGTGATCCCCTGCCATTGGGATCATGACAGTATCGCCGGCCCGAAAAGTGGTAATCATATTGACTGAAGTAGGAGGAAAAGTAGTCTGAGGAAGTGTTTGTTTTTTTTTTTTTTTTCCTTCCCTCAGAGTTTGCTGCGTCTTACCTCCTCTTAATCCTTGAATGGCTCTGACCTCAGCTGTTTATCATGGACGTCCAGAGTTTGGCTTCCAGCCTGAATAATCTTGCTGCTAAGGTTCAAAATATACAAGATTTTGTTGTACATGCTCCTATGTCTGAACCTAGAATTCCTATCCCAGAGTTTTTTTCTGGAGATAGATCTAGTTTTCTGAATTTTAGGAACAATTGCAAGTTGTTTCTTTCTTTGAAATCTCGCTCCTCTGGAGACCCTGCTCAGCAAGTCAAGATTGTAATATCTTTCCTGCGGGGTGACCCTCAGAATTGGGCATTTGCATTGGCACCAGGGGATCCTGCGTTGCTCAATGTGGATGCGTTTTTTCTGACATTGGGTTTGCTCTATGAGGAACCTAACCTAGAGATTCAGGCTGAAAAAGCTTTATTGGCTCTCTCTCAGGGGCAAGATGAAGCAGAATTATATTGTCAGAAATTTCGGAAATGGTCGGTGCTTACTCAGTGGAATGCGTGCGCCCTGGCTGCAAGATTCAGAGATGGCCTTTCTGAGGCCATTAAAGATGTTATGGTGGGGTTCCCTGCGCCTACAGGTCTGAATGAGTCTATGACTATGGCTATTCAGATTGATCGGCGTTTACGGGAGCGCAAACCTGTGCACCATTTGGCGGTGTCTTCTGAACAGGCACCTGAGACAATGCAATGTGATAGAATTCAGTCCAGAAGTGAACGGCAAAACTATAGGCGGAAAAATGGGTTGTGTTTTTATTGTGGTGATTCAGCTCATGTTATATCAGCATGCTCTAAACGCACAAAAAAGGTTGATAAGTCTGTTGCCATTAGTACTTTACAGTCTAAGTTCATTCTGTCTGTGACTCTGATTTGTTCATTATCAGCCATTTCCGTCGATGCCTATGTGGATTCAGGCGCTGCCCTGAGTCTTATGGATTGGTCATTTGCCAACCGCTGTGGGTTTAGTCTGGAGCCTCTGGAAGTCCCTATTCCTTTGAAAGGAATTGACTCTACACCTTTGGCTATGAATAAACCTCAGTACTGGACACACGTGACCATGCGTATGACTCCCGTTCATCAGGAGGTGATTCGCTTCCTGGTACTGTATAATTTACATGATGTCTTAGTGCTTGGTCTGCCATGGTTACAAACTCATAACCCAGTCTTGGACTGGAAAACGATGTCTGTGTTAAGCTGGGGATGTCAGTGGGTTCATGATGATGCACCTCCGATTTCTATCGCTTCATCTACTCCTTCTGAGGTTCCTGTATTTTTGTCTGATTATCGGGATGTTTTTGAGGAGCCTAAGCTCAATTCGCTTCCTCCTCACAGGGATTGCGATTGTGCTATAGATTTGATTCCTGGCAGTAAATTTCCTAAAGGTCGTTTGTTCAATCTGTCAGTGCCAGAGCATACTGCTATGCGGGATTATGTTAAGGAGTCCTTGGAAAAGGGACATATCTGTCCATCTTCGTCTCCTTTGGGAGCAGGTTTTTTTTTCGTGGCCAAAAAAGATGGTTCCTTGAGGCCTTGTATAGATTACCGTCTTTTGAATAAGATTACGGTCAAATATCAGTATCCTTTGCCATTGTTGACTGATTTGTTCGCTCGCATTAAGGGGGCTAAATGGTTCACTAAGATTGATCTTCGGGGTGCGTATAATCTTGTGCGGATTAAGCAGGGTGATGAGTGGAAAACCGCATTTAATACGCCTGAGGGCCATTTTGAGTATTTGGTGATGCCTTTTGGACTTTCTAATGCTCCTTCTGTCTTCCAGTCCTTTATGCACGATATTTTCCGTGAATATCTGGATAAATTTATGATTGTGTATTTGGATGATATTTTGTTTTTTTCTGATGACTGGGAGTCCCATGTTCAGCAGGTCAGGAAGGTGTTTCAGGTCCTGCGGGCCAATTCTTTGTTTGTAAAAGGTTCAAAGTGTCTCTTTGGAGTCCAGAAGATTTCTTTTTTGGGGTATATTTTTTCCCCTTCTACTATTGAGATGGATCCCGTCAAGGTTCAAGCTATTTGTGACTGGACGCAGCCTACATCTCTTAAGAGTCTACAGAAGTTCTTGGGCTTTGCTAATTTCTATCGTTGTTTCATAACTAATTTTTCTAGTGTTGTTAAGCCTTTGACGGATCTGACTAAGAAGGGTGCTTATGTTGCTGATTGGTCTCCTGCGGCTGTGGAGGCCTTTCAGGAACTTAAGCGCCGGTTTTCTTCTGCTCCTGTGTTGCGTCAGCCAGATGTTTCGCTTCCTTTTCAGGTTGAGGTTGATGCTTCTGAGATTGGAGCGGGGGCGGTTTTGTCACAGAGAAGCTCCGATTGCTCGGTGATGAAGCCATGTGCGTTCTTTTCTAGAAAGTTTTCGCCCACTGAGCGGAATTATGATGTTGGTAATCGGGAGCTTTTGGCCATGAAGTGGGCATTTGAGGAGTGGCGTCATTGGCTTGAGGGTGCTAGACATCGTGTGGTGGTCTTGACTGATCACAAAAATCTGATTTACCTTGAGTCTGCCAAGCATCTGAATCATAGACAGGCTCGTTGGTCACTGTTTTTCTCCCGTTTCGATTTTGTGGTTTCATACCTGCCAGGTTCAAAGAATGTGAAGGCGGATGCTCTTTCTAGGAGTTTTGTGCCTGATTCCCCTGGAAATTCTGAGCCCACTGGTATCCTTAGGGATGGGGTGATTTTGTCGGCTGTCTTCCCAGACTTGCGACGTGCTTTGCAGGAGTTTCAGGCGGATAAACCTGATCGTTGTCCACCTGAAAGACTGTTTGTTCCGGATAATTGGACTAGTAGAGTCATCTCCGAGGTCCATTCTTCTGCGTTGGCAGGTCATCCTGGAATATTTGGTACTAGAGACTTGGTGGCCAGGTCTTTTTGGTGGCCTTCCTTGTCGAGGGATGTGCGTTCTTTTGTGCAGTCTTGTGAAGTTTGCGCTCGGGCTAAGCCTTGCTGTTCTCGGGCCAGTGGATTGTTGTCACCTTTGCCTATCCCGAAGAGGCCTTGGACGCACATTTCCATGGACTTTATTTTGGATCTCCCTGTCTCTCAAAAAATGTCCGTCATCTGGGTTGTGTGTGACCGCTTTTCTAAGATGGTTCATCTGGTACCCTTGCCTAAGTTACCTTCCTCCTCTGAATTGGTCCCTCTGTTTTTTTCAGAACGTGGTTCGTTTGCATGGGATTCCGGAGAACATTGTTTCTGACAGGGGATCCCAGTTTGTGTCTAGATTTTGGCGGACGTTCTGTGCTAAGATGGGCATTGATTTGTCCTTTTCGTCTGCATTCCATCCTCAGACGAATGGCCAGACGGAACGAACTAATCAGACCTTGGAAACTTATTTAAGGTGTTTTGTTTCTGCTGATCAAGATGACTGGGTTACCTTTTTGCCGCTTGCCGAATTTGCCCTTAAAAATCGGGTAGTTCTGCTACCTTGGTTTCTCCTTATTTTTGTAATTCGGGGTTTCATCCTCATTTTTCCTCTGGTCAGGTGGAGCCTTCTGATTGTCCTGGAGTGGACATGGTGGTGGATAGGTTGCATCAGATTTGGAGTCATGTGGTGGACAATTTGAAGTTGTCCCAGGAGAGGGCTCAGCAGTTTGCTAATCGCCGTCGCCGCGTGGGTCCTCGACTTCGTGTTGGGGACTTGGTGTGGTTGTCTTCTCGTTTTGTTCCTATGAAGGTCTCTTCTCCTAAGTTCAAGCCTCGGTTCATCGGTCCCTATAGGATCTTGGAAATTCTTAACCCTGTGTCGTTTCGTTTGGATCTCCCGGCATCGTTTGCTATTCATAATGTGTTCCATCGGTCGTTGTTGCGGAAGTATGAGGTACCTGTTGTTCCTTCACTTGAGCCTCCTGCTCCAGTGCTGGTGGAGGGAGAATTGGAGTATGTTGTGAAGATCTTGGATTCTCGTGTTTCCAGACGGAAACTTCAGTATTTGGTCAAGTGGAAGGGTTATGGTCAGGAGGATAATTCTTGGGTGGTTGCCTCTGATGTTCATGCTGCTGATTTGGTCCGTGCATTTCATAGGGCTCATCCTGGTCGCCCTGGTGGTTCTCGTGAGTGTTCGGTGACCCCTCCTCAAGGGGGGGGTACTGTTGTGGATTCTGTTTTTGGGCTCCCTCTGGTGGTTACAGATGGTACTGGGTGACTTGTGTTCTCTGCGGTCTCTGGTGTCCACCTGTTCTATCAGGATATGGGAGTTTCCTATTTAACCTGGCTTTCTTGTCATTTCCTCGCCGGCGATCAATGTAATCAGTGTGTCTTGTTACCTCTGCTTTCCGCTTCAGTAATCTTCAGGACAAGCTAAGTTTTTGATTTTCCTGTTCCACGTTTTGCTTTATTTTTGTTTTTGTCCAGCTTGCAGTTATGTGATTCCTTGTTGCTGGTTGCTCTAGTGGGCTGATATTACTCCTCATGTTCCATGAGTTGGCACATGAGTTCAGGTAATTTCAGGATGGTTTTTTGTAGGGTTTTTCGCTGACCGCGCAGTTCACTTTTGTATCCTCTGCTATCTAGTTTTAGCGGGCCTCATTTTGCTGAATCTGTTTTCATTACTACGTATGTGCTTTCCTCTCATTTCACCGTCATTACATGTGGGGGGCTGCTATTTCTGTGGGGTGTTTCTCTGGAGGCAAGAGAGGTCTTTGTTTCTTCTAATAGGGGAAGCTAGTCCTTCGGCTGGTGCGAGACGTCTAGAATCATCGTAGGCACGTTCCCCGGCTACTGCTAGTGTTGTGAATTAGGTTCAGGATCGCGGTCAGCTCAGTTTCCATCACCCTAGAGCTTGTTCTGTTTTTTGTGTGCTTGTCCTTTTGTGATCCCCTGCCATTGGGATCATGACAGACACCATTCTAAAAACTGCACCCCTCAAGGTGCTCAAAACCATATTCAAGAAGTTTATTAACCCTTCTGGTGCTTCACAGGAATTTTTTGAATGTTTAAATAAAAATGAACATTTAACTTTTTTTCACAAAAAAATTAATTCAGCTCCAATTTGTTTAATTTTACCCAGAGTAACAGGAGAAAATAGACCCTAAACATTGTTGTACAATTTGTCCTGAGCACGACAATACCCCACATGTGGGGGTAAACCACTGTTTGGGCGCATGGCAGAGCTCGGAAGCGAAGGAGCGCCATTTGACTTTTCAATGCAAAATTGACTGGAATTGAGATGGGACGCCATGTTTCGTTTGGAGAGCCCCTGATGTGCCTAAACATTGAAACCCCCCACAAGTGACACCATTTTGGAAAGTAGACCCCTTAAGGAACTTATCTAGATGTGTGGTGAGCACTTTGACCCACCAAGTGCTTCACAGAAGTTTATAATGTAGAACCGTAAAAATAAAAAATCATATTTTTTCACAAAAATTAACTTTCCGCCCCCAATTTTTTTTTCCCATGGGTAAGAGAAGAAATTGGACCCCAAAAGTTGTTGTACAATTTGTCCTGAGTACGCTGATACCCCATATGTGGGGGTAAACCACTGTTTGGGCGGATGGGAGAGCTCGGAAGGGAAGGAACGCTGTTTGACTTTTCAATGCAAAATTGACAGGAATTGAGATGGGACGCCATGTTGCATTTGGAGAGCCACTGATGTGCCTAAACATTGAAACCCCCCACAAGTGACACCATTTTGGAAAGTAGACCCCCTAAGGAACTTATCTAGAGGTGTGGTGAGCACTTTGACCCACCAAGTGCATCACAGAAGTTTATTATGCAGAGCCGTAAAAATAAAACAAAAAATTTTTCCCACAAAAATTATTTTTTTAGCCCCCAGTTTTGTATTTTCCCGAGGGTAACAGGAGAAAGTGGACCCCAAAATGTGTTGCCCAATTTGTCCTGAGTGCGATGATACACCATATGTGGGGGGAACCACTGTTTGGGCGCATGGGAGGGTTCGGAAGGGAAGGAGTGCCATTTGAATGCAGACTTAGATGGAATGGTCTGCAGGTGTCACATTGCATTTGCAGAGCCCCTAATGTACCGAAACAGTAGAAACCCCCCACAAGTGACACCATTTTGGAAACTAGACCCCCTAAGGAACTCATCTAGATGTGTTGTGAGAGCTTTGAACCCCCAAGTGTTTCACTACAGTTTGTAACGCAGAGCCGTGAAAATTGAAAAAAAAAAATCTTTCCCCCAAAAATTATTTTTTAGCCCCCAGTTTTGTATTTTCCGAGGGTAAGAGGAGAAATTTGACCCCAAAAGTTGTTGTCCAATTTGTCCTGAGTACGCTGATACCCCATATGTTGGGGGGAACCACCGTTTGGGCGCATGGGAGGGCTCGGAAGGGAAGGAGTGCCATTTGGAATGCAGACTTAGATGGAATGGTCTGCAGGCGTCACATTGCGTTTGCAGAACCCCTAATGTACCTAAACAGTAGAAATCCCCCACAAGTGACCCCATATTGGAAACTAGACCCCCATGGAACTTATCTAGATGTGTTGTGAGAACTTTGAACCCCCAAGTGTTTCACTACAGTTTATAACGCAGAGCCGTGAAAATAAAAAATCTTTTTTTCCCACAAAAATTATTTTTTAGCCCCCAGTTTTGTATTTTCCCAAGGGTAACAGGAGAAATTGGACCCCAAAAGTTGTTGTCCAATTTTGTCCTGAGTACGCTGATACCCCATTTGTTGGGGTAAACCCCTGTTTGGGCACACGGGAGAGCTCGGAAGGGAAGGAGCGCTGTTTTACTTTTTCAACGCAGAATTGGCTGGAATTGAGATCGGACGCCATGTCGCGTTTGGAGAGCCCCTGATGTGCCTAAACAGTGGAAACTCCCCAATTATAACTGAAACCCTAATCCAAACACACCCCTAACCCTAATCCCAACAGTAACCCTAACCACACCTCTAACCCTGACACACCCCTAACCCTAATCCCAACCCTATTCCCAACCGTAAATGTAATCTAAACCCTAACTGTAACTTTAGCCCCAACCCAAACTGTAGCCTCAACCCTAACTGTAGCCTTAACCTTAGCCCCAACCCTAACTTTAGCCCCAACCCAAACTGTAGCCCTAACCCTAGCCCTAACCCTAGCCCTAACCATAGCCCTAACCCTAACTTTAGCCCCAACCCTAACTGTAGCCTTAACCCTAGCCCTAACCATAGCCCTAGCCCTAACCCTAGCCCTAACCCTAGCCCTAACCCTAGCCCAAACCCTAACCCTAGCCCTAGCCCTAACCCTAGCCCTAATGGAAAAATGGAAATAAATACATTTTTTTTTAATTTTTCCCTAACTAAGGGGGTGATGAAGGGGGTTTGATTTACTTTTATAGCGGGTTTTTTAGCGGATTTTTATGATTGGCAGCTGTCACACACTGAAAGACGCTTTTTATTGCAAAAAATATTTTTTGCGTTACCACATTTTGAGAGCTATAATTTTTCCATATTTTGGTTCACAGAGTCATGTGAGGTCTTGTTTTTTGCGGGACGAGTTGACGTTTTTATTGGTAACATTTTCGGGCACGTTACATTTTTTGATCGCTTTTTATTCCGATTTTTGCGAGGCAGAATGACCAAAAACCAGCTATTCATGAATTTCTTTTGGGGGAGGCGTTTATACCGTTCCGCGTTTGGTAAAATTGATAAAGCAGTTTTATTCTTCGGGTCAGTACGATTACAGCGACATCTCATTTATATCATTTTTTTATGTTTTGGCGCTTTTATACGATAAAAACTATTTTATAGAAAAAATAATTATTTTTGCATCGCTTTATTCTCAGGACTATAACATTTTTTTTTTTGCTGATGATGCTGTATGGCGGCTCGTTTTTTGCGGGACAAGATGACGCTTTCAGCGGTATCATGGTTATTTATATCTGTCTTTTTGATCGCGTGCTATTCCACTTTTTGTTCGGCGGTATGATAATAAAGCGTTGTTTTTTGCCTCTTTTTTTTTTTTTTTCTTACGATGTTTACTGAAGGGGTTAACTAGTGGGCCAGTTTTATATGTCGGGCCGTTACGGACGCGGCGATACTAAATATGTGTACTTTTATTGTTTTTTTTTTATTTAGATAAAGAAATGTATTTAGGGGAATAATAATTTTTTTTTTTTTTTCATTATTTAGGAATATTTTTTTTTATTTTTTTTTTACACATTTTGAAATTTTTTTTTTAACTTTTTTACATTGTCCCAGGGGGGGACATCACAGATCAGTGATCTGACAGTTTGCACAGCACTCTGTCAGATCACTGATCTGACATGCAGCGCTGCAGCCTTCACAGTGCCTGCTCTGAGCAGGCTCTGTGAAGCCACCTCCCTCCCTGCAGGACCCGGATCCGCGGCCATCTTGGATCCGAGGCTGGAGGAAGCAGGGAGGGAGGTGAGACCCTCGCAGCAACGCGATCACATCGCGTTGCTGCGGGGGGCTCAGGGAAGCCCGCAGGGAGCCCCCTCCCTGCGAGAAGCTTCCCTATACCGCCGGCACATCGCGATCATCTTTGATCGCGGTGTGCCAGGGGTTAATGTGCCGGGGGCGGTCCGTGACCGCTCCTGGCACATAGTGCCGGATGTCAGCTGCGATAAACAGCTGACACCCGGCCGCGATCGGCGGCGCCCCCCCTTGAGCGCCGCCAATCGCGCTGGACGTACTATCCCGTCCATGGTCATGGGGGCCCACCCCACCTCGACGGGATAGTACGTCCCATGTCAGAAAGGGGTTAACTGATAATTAATTAAACATAGGATATCACCCTATAATACTACCATAACCTTCTCAAAAGAATAGGGTGAAAAAATACCAATACAAAAATATTATAATAAAAATATGAAATTGTATTAATAATATTAAAATACATATATAGATTTAAAAAAGGGAGGGACAACCTAACAGAATAAGAAAAATAAACCCCAGTGCAATAATTGGAGTGGGTACATGGACACAGTCATAAACTGATACATTTATCAAGAGAACCCATTAAAATATAGCCAATATATATTTGCAAACCTGCATTTAAAAGTCAATAAGGCAACAATAATAGGATAAAGGAAAAAAATCTTATTGCATTATAAAGTCCATACCCAATAATATCCAGTTTCCTCCAACGCACGTTTCGCCTGGTAATGGCTTTTTCAAGGAGTGAAAGGAAGTAAGAAGGGGAATGATTTATATGCCGTGCAGACCAATCAGGAACACTAGTTCCTAGAGAAATCATGTGGCATAATTAATTGATTTATTTATTATATAGCCTCCAAAATGTACCAACAAAAGAAAAACAAGACAAACCCCCCATAATAAAAAAAAACTAGTAAGCTAAATAATGTAATATTTTGGGCTATAGGCAGCATGTGCTCCTGCATGAAGCGTGCGTCACATCCACCCCAAAACCGGAAGTCACCAAATGAACAGCGATACAATTAAATTGCCGATAACAGAAAATTCTCTGGCCCGGACCACACGCTGGAATAAGAAACATATGTACGCACACACCACCGGCCGAAAAAAATACATAATCTATGTTATTACGCATCGCTAGATTGAATAAAACAGTCGCGGACCGGAAGTACCTAGACAATTATATGATATATATATCAAAGGATAGTAATCATTACGGTAGGCTTCAAAAATGCTTGGTGTGCCGACAAAGGAAGAAGTTGAAAAACAAACAGACAAACACGTTAAAAATTATAAAAAAAGAGCTAAAAGATATTTGTTCATTGAGGCCTTTGGGTGCCAATGTGTCCAACCTAAAGATCCACTTTGCCTCAGTCTGGGTAAGGCGTTTCTTGAGGTTACCCCCTCTAGAATTCAGGATTACATGATCAATACCTCGAATTTACTATGAGGACTTATTACATTGATGAAATAATTTAAAGTGTTTTGGTATTGTTTTAAGTGACTCAACATCTGTATTGGTCTGTGCCACACTAATATCCAAGACATGTTCCCTCACTCTAGGTCTAAATTCTCTAGATGCTAATCCAATAAATTTTAGATTACAGGGAGAACTGGCACAGTATATGACTGCGGTGGTAGTGCAAGTAATGGAATGTAAAATCTTAAACCAGTGGGGTACCGCAGGGGTCAGTATTGGGACCTGTTCTCTTCAACATATTCATTAATGATCTGGTAGAAGGTTTACACAGTAAAATATCGATATTTGCAGATGATACAAAACTATGTAAAGCAGTTAATACAAGAGAAGATAGTATTCTACTACAGATGGATCTGGATAAGTTGGAAACTTGGGCTGAAAGGTGGCAGATGAGGTTTAACAATGATAAATGTAAGGTTATACACATGGGAAGAAGGAATCAATATCACCATTACACACTGAACGGGAAACCACTGGGTAAATCTGACAGGGAGAAGGACTTGGGGATCCTAGTTAATGATAAACTTACCTGGAGCAGTCAGTGCCAGGCAGCAGCTGCCAAGGCAAACAGGATCATGGGGTGCATTAAAAGAGGTCTGGATACACATGATGAGAGCATTATACTGCCTCTGTACAAATCCCTAGTTAGACCGCACATGGAGTACTGTGTCCAGTTTTGGGCACCGGTGCTCAGGAAGGATATAATGGAACTAGAGAGAGTACAAAGGAGGGCAACAAAATTAATAAAGGGGATGGGAGAACTACAATACCCAGATAGATTAGCGAAATTAGGATTATTTAGTCTAGAAAAAAGACGACTGAGGGGCGATGTAATAACCATGTATAAGTATATAAGGGGACAATACAAATATCTCGCTGAGGATCTGTTTATACCAAGGAAGGTGACGGGCACAAGGGGGCATTCTTTGCGTCTGGAGGAGAGAAGGTTTTTCCACCAACATAGAAGAGGATTCTTTACTGTTAGGGCAGTGAGAATCTGGAATTGCTTGCCTGAGGAGGTGGTGATGGCGAACTCAGTCGAGGGGTTCAAGAGAGGCCTGGATGTCTTCCTGGAGCAGAACAATATTGTATCATACAATTATTAGGTTCTGTAGAAGGACGTAGATCTGGGGATTTATTATGATGGAATATAGGCTGAACTGGATGGACAAATGTCTTTTTTCGGCCTTACTAACTATGTTACTATGTTACTATGTTAAATGTCCTATTCTCGCCAGCATTAGAAAAAATAATGCCCTTTCCACCTTAGACACGCCCCCAAAGAAGCAGGGCGGCGAAACGCGCGTCGGGGCGGGGGGGTCTGAGGTCCTGGCAGTGGCACACGTATTGAAGAGAGATATTTAGGTAATGATCTATCTATGTACCTACAGTAATGTATCAGGATGTTTAAATTAGGACTGTTATATGCAGAGGCACTTGTATACCCTTTGGGGAGTTTTATGCCATAAACTGTACACAGTCTTAACAATCATGATCATGCAAATGATCTGAATAGTAGTTTGATATTTAGCAGCTGATGCTGGTTTTTTGTGTGTCCCTCCACATGGCAGCAAAGGAGTAATTAAAGTTTAGATTCTTTGTGATTTATGATTGGTGAGATAGATGTAATAGCACCATCTAGTGGCAAAATTTTGATACATATTAAATATTTATGAATGCACTGATATGCACTAATCACTTTAATGCTTTAAATAAAGAATGTGTGCTATCATTATTATCTGCCATATTTAATCTGCTCGATTGGATTAATCTGCCATTTTCATGCCATATGTGGACCTCTGTAGACTTCCATTCTTTCCAGTGAACCTTTTTTCTGAAAATATTACAAAATTCTATGTTATAAATTTAAAAAAAACTAATATAGTTTAAAAAAATATTGGTTGTGATCACTTCTTAATATTTTTTGAGCCCTAGCAAATGATTTTGGTGCTTAAGAAATAAAGGTCTTGTCGATTTATAATTACGGTAGTTTACATTAATGGGGTTCTTTGATTAAAACAAGTTATCCCTAATCCATGGGCTCCACAGGATAAGTAATCGCTTAGGTCCGACCATTGGAAACTAGACCGATGGGAAGAATGAGGAAGTTTTATCGTTGATAGGACATTTATCCTTATTTTAAAATGGAGCAGCAGGTGGGATGTCTGACCGCAGCTCCATTCATTCCTTATGGGGGGGGGGAATGAATGGATCAGTGGTCAAGTCGGACGCCGCTCCAGTCTAATTGGGATAAAAAGTTCCACATTTTGCCGAATGGGTCCATGTAATCAGACCCCCCACCAATCAATACGTTATCACTTATCCTGTGGATAGGTGATTACTTTTTTACACAGGAAACTCCTGTAAGGGCATCTCCGCTGCTGTGTTCCAAGTATTTAATCTCTAATGGAAATAAAGAATCTTCTCCTGGTTAATATCAGAGAGAACAAATGACCACCATACACAACACAGTCTCCTATAAAAAGACCAATACTACCACATACAGGGAAGAAATACAACCACAACATGACCAGACCACATAGTGACTGAATAATGCTACAAAGGACAAATACCGCCACACCATGACCAGACTACATATTACCACCACATAGTGACCGAATAATATGACATATTACCAGCATATAGGGACCAAATAATACCACATACAAGGAGAAATACTGCCACACCATGACCAGATCACAAATTACCACTACATAGTGACCGAATACTACAATACTGATCATGAATACAAACCACAATACCAACAACACTGTTATTACCACCAGTGACATTATACACAGTACCTCTGTATATAGTGTCAGTGTACAGGTAATACAGGGATCACCGGTGACTTTATACACAGGAGCTCTGTTTATAGTGTCAGTGTACAGGTAATACAGTGATTACCAGTGACATTATACACAGGAGCTCTGTTTATAGTGTCAGTGTACAGGTAATACAGTGATTACCAGTGACATTATACACAGGAGCTCTGTATATAGTGTCAGTGTACAGGTAATACAGTGTTCACCATTGATATTATACACAGTTGCTCCGTATATAGTGTCATTGTACAGATAATACAGTGATCACCAGTGACATTAGAAACAGCAGCTCTGTATATAGTGTCAGTGTATAGGTAATACAGTGATCATCAGGGACATTATACACAGGCGCTCTGTGTATAGTGTCAGTGTAGTGTCACTGTACAGGTAATACAGTGATAATCAGTGACATTATACACAGGAGCTCTGTATATAGTGTCAGGGTACATGTAATACAGTGATCACCAGTGACATTATACACAGAAGCTATGTATATAGAGTCAGTGTACAGGTAATACAGGGATCACCAGTGACGTTATATACAGGAGCTCTGCATACAGTGTCAGTGTACAGGTAATATAGGGATCACCAGTGACATTATATTCAGGAGCTCTACAAACAGTGTCAGTGTAAATTTAATAGAGGCATCACCAGTGACATTGTACACAGGAGATCTGTATATAGTGTCAGTGTACAGGCAATACAGTGATCGCCGGTGACATTATACACAGCAACTCTGCATATAGTGTACAGGTAATACAGTGATCACCAGTGACATTATATACAAGAGCTCTGTATATAGTGTACAGATAATACAGTGATCACTAGTAACATTATATACAGGAGCTCTGTGTATAGTGTCAGTGTACAGATAATACAGTGATCACCAGTGACATTATACACAGAAATTCTGTATATAGTGTATAGTGTACAGGTAATACAGTGATCACCGGTGACATTATACACAGGGAGCTCTGTACACAGTATATAGTGTATAGTGTGCATGTACATGTAATACACCGACTCACCAGTGACTTCTGTAGTTGAAATCCAGCATCTTCGCTTTTCTTCTTCAACAAGCAAAGACTGCAATCATTTCTTCCAGCCAGGACTCATCTCTGTAAAAAATAACACTCAGTCATCAATAGCTGAATGCTTCCAGAGCACTTTCCCGACTTTTTCCCTGACTTCTACACTACGTCAGATGAAGGAAAAAAGTGATGTAGTGTCGCCCTGCACAGTAACAGGACTCCCTTTTGTTCCCTCCATGGAAAACCGTTTCTTAAAAAGTAAATTATTTTACCGTAGTAATAACGACCCTAATTTGACCCTAAAGAAATTATGTTCCCCACTTGTCACCATAAACTAATATAGCATGTTCCTTATTCTGGCCCCCAAACAGTAATTAAGTCCCTCATTCTGGTCACGATCCTGCACAAACTATCCCCCATTCCCATCCCCCACTGCCCCTCTCTATTATATCCCCCACACTGCCCCTTTCTATAATATACCCCCCCATACTGTCCCTCTCCATAGTATACCCCATCACAGGCCCTTGCCATAATGTCCACCCTCACAGCCCCTCTCCATAACAAACCCTCCACACTGCCCTTCTCTATAATAAAACCCCCACACTGCCCCTCTCCATAATAAAACCCTCACACTGACACGCTTCATAATTAACCCCCCACACTGCCTAACTCCATAATATACCCTTTCAAAGCCCCTCTACATAATACAACCTCCACACTGCCCCTCTCCATAATAAACTCCCACACCTCCCCTCTCCATAATATACCCCCACGCTGCCTCTCTCCATAAGATGCCCCCTCACAGTCACTCTCCATAATATATCCCCTCACAGGCCCTCTCCATAACATACACCTATACATCCCCTCTCCATAATAAACCCCTCATGGCCCCTCTATATATTAAACCAATACACTTCCCCTCTTCACAATATCACGCCAAACTGGCCATTTCTCTAACTTCCCACAATGCTTCACTGCATATTGTCCCCACTGTCCCTCACTATACTATTCCCCTTTCCACAATCTGCCAATTTCCTCATAATGTCCTCCATTGCCCCTTTATGTGCCCTTACCCTGGCCCACCTCATCTAAAGTAAAAGCACATTTCTTTGGCTCCTCCATGAAGCCCTTACCAGCCCAATGTCTCCTAGGCCTCTGCGGCCTTGGCGTCGGTAGCAGTGTGAAGATGTCACCACCATGCTGACCTCATCATGCTGCTCTACGTCAGTGCTCGGACTGAAGCACTCTGCTCTGCCCTCGTCCAGTTGCAGCAGTGTTCAAATGTGTTCCTCTTCTCCCGGACACCACTACGGGCCACACAGTGTCGCTTGGCCGGCCATAGGTTGTGCAGGCCTGGCTATGACAAAGATATCTCTGACATTTGTCTACATAATTTGGTGTCTTCTTTCCTTTGTACTGTATATAGCCGATATGATAGAGAATCCTCTTCAAAATTCTCTTTTAGTCTTACCAATATAGTTCTGAGGACACTCACATGTGGTTAGATACTCAACACCTCTTTTTGTATAATTTGCAAATACTTGGTTTGTGTACGTCTCACCAGTAGAAGCACTTGTAAATGATTTACTCCTTTCGATGTAACTACTGGCTTTCTATCCCCAACATCGGCAGTATCACTGGTTAACCAAGTCCCCCTCTCCCATTTGTAGACCTATTTTCTCTCCCTGCCTTTTTTTGTTTTCTGGTTTATAATTTAACTAGATGGAGGCCTGGTGCGGTCGCATCGGGAGGGCGATAATGTCACTATGGGAGCTGGCTTTGTAGCGTGGAGAATCTCTCCCCCCCATGTGCTCACCCACCTATCCACTCTCTCTTTCCCCATGTGCTGACTTCTCCCATCTGTGCTCTCTTCTTTGACCTGTCTACCCCATGTGCTATCCAGCTCCTGGGCAGGGGAGGAAGCAAAAGACAATACTGACATTACAGCAGGAGATCGCAGAGGATTCATTTTGTGAAATAAAATATTGGTTAAAAACAGTCAGTGAAATATTTTACCTCACAAAATGAATCCTCTGTGATCTCTTGCTGTAATATCAGTATTGTCTTTTGCTTCCTCCCCTGCCCAGGAGATGTGGTATGCTCCGTACACGGTCAGACACAATTTTTAAAATGAACTTTCGTTCTTGGGAAAACCCCTATAATGTGAGCGGCTTCCTCTGCCTGTAGACACGTCGCGCATCTGCTGGCAAGATCAGCCGAATGATTCACTTTGCCTGCGCCGGAATTCGCGCAGGTGCAGTAGATCAGATCACCGCCATCTTTGTGCAGACAGATAGCGGTGGTCACATAAAAACTGTGCATGCGCTTCTACTGTACAAAGATGGCGGCAGTCAGTGAATCATTCGGCTGATCCCCGCGGCGGCATTCGTAACGGTGTTCCGCTGGTGGTACCGCGCTAGAGGCTGCGTACTGTGTATACAGTGTGTGTGCGTGTGTGTGGTGCTTACGTCATATACAGTGTGTGTTTGTGTGTGGTGCTTATGGCGTTTACAGTGTGTGTGGTGCGTACAACGTATACAGTGTGTGTGTGCGTATGTGTGGTGCGATGGTGTTCCGCTGGTAGTACTGCGCAAGAGGCTGGTACCACCAGCAGTTTCCATATTGAGACACCCGTCACTTGGGAGTCTCAATATGGTGGTCGGTGAACTTCTGCCGCTTGGAATTCTGGGATCCGGACACATCTGGATGGAATAGGGTGTGAAGACATTACATGGTAATTATATATTAGATTGTATGGGGATTCTGGTAATTTTGGTATTTCAATATGTTTCTGAGTTTCCCTTATGAACTGACTTAATATATGACACATGGTCTATATTCTAAATTAATATACTTTCCTCTCTCCCCGCACCCCTCTGCAACTTAGGCTTCTTTCACACTTCCGTCTGCTGGCGGGCGTCGTAATGCGTTGTTGTGACGTATGGACGGACATCGTGAAAATAGTGAAAAATGTGTGTAACGCAACCAGTGCTTTGATGGATGCGTTGTTGCCTGAATTTCAACGGAGAAATTTCCGGGAAGACGAGAGAGAGAGAGAGAGAGGTTTTCCCGGACTTTAAAATCCTTCCGGGCATATTGGGGATACGTCACTGGATTCCTGTGTTTGACGGAAAAGGTCAGAGAGGCCCGACGCCTGCGCACTGCAGTACTTATCTCTGCCCTCAACAGGGAGATAAAGTACGCCTGCGCTGGAGCCACAGCGTAAAGATAAGAAGAGGACATCATCCTATGAAGATGGGACGCCCCGGACCGTGACGCCCATAGGATAGGACCGCCTGCCCAGGTGAGTATAATCTAACCTCTTTTTCTCATCTTTCACGATACATCGGGGGCTTATCTACAGCATTACAGAATGCTGTAGATAAGCCCCTGATGCCGATGGGCTTAGCTCACCTTCGATTTTGGGGGTGACAGGTTCCCTTTAAGGAATGAACACTTCCTAGCTAGAGCTACACAAGTAATTCAGTCATGGACACAATTTCCTCATGGATCACATTAAATATGTTGGCCAACCTTTTGATATTGATGATGACGAATATGAGATATGCCAACATGGGGCACACCTACCACCAGCTGTTTCAGCACTTGTGCCCTCAGATGTAAGCAGTACATCAAGCTGGAACAGTGAGGCCCAATGTGATGAGTAGTGGTCATCATCAACAACGTTTTAAATTATTAGAAGCTGAGCTGAAGATCTCGGCAACGGCCACTACATGATGAACTGGGCTGGAGCTGATAACACCTCTACCGGTGTAACAGTTAGAATTTTTTAATTTCTCCTTATTGGACAATATTGGATAGTAATCAATATGTTTTATATGGTTTATACTTTTCTGCATTTTTAACAAATATATCAAAAACTACAAATTATTGACTTACAGCAAAGCTCGTGGGCGCAGTGGTTTACATGATAGGTCAAAAACCAAATAGAGGAATACAATGTGGAAGTGGGTCCACCAGACTGCCAACGGTTTCCTCATAGGTTTCGTCGTAGGTACAGGTTTTGATGCAAAACCCTGAAAGGTGCAGTAGAAGACAACTGCGTTTGTATGCGTTCTAACTGGAAATGAGAGAATCTATTTGCAGGTTTCTGGTCCACCAGCCCCTTTCGCATTCTGTGGTCATCAGATGGTCACCTCCCTGCCTGATTAGTAGTCTCAGAGCAATGTCACGCGTGTGTCTATCCAAGACCTAATTTAATGAATATACTCACGTTACCAAAACTTTAGCCTGTTGT
This sequence comes from Ranitomeya imitator, assembly GCF_032444005.1. Lineage (NCBI taxonomy): Eukaryota > Metazoa > Chordata > Amphibia > Anura > Dendrobatidae > Ranitomeya > Ranitomeya imitator. The sequence continues at coordinate 830,816,408 of NC_091284.1, read as the reverse complement.
CTCTGATGTTCATGAATGTGTACCAAACATTTCTAGGTCACTCAGTTTTGGTAATAGGGAAATTGTTTAAACAAAATACAAAAGAGATATCAGGTGAGGCTGTGATTATTTCACTCCCCAGGGACTGTATGCACATGAAAGGTGTCGGTGATACCTAGGCGTGGAGGAAGGGCCAGAAGGTAGACCACAGGGTTAACCTGTTCCAGGACCTTGAAAGGACCCAAATAGCGAGGTGCAAACTTAGTGGACTCAACTCACAGCCTGATGTTACGGGCGGAGAGCCACACTAAATTGTCAGGAGGAGGAGGACCTCATTCTCTCCTTGGAGGTCCGGATGGCATCCTGAGTGCGGTCCCAAATGTCACGTGCCTCCACAGCCCAGTCAGCCACCCTGGAGTCAGCGGAAGACACAGGCATAGGCACAGGAACCCGCAGATGCTGACCGTAGTTAAGGAAAAATGGGGTCTGCCCAGTGGAGTCGGCTATGGTGTTGTTCAGCACAAACTCTGCCCACGGTAGCAAGGATGCCCAGTCATCCTGCCTGGCTGAAACAAAATGTTGCAGATATGTGACCAAGGTCTGGTTGACCCTCTCCCCAACCCATTTGTCTCGGGATGGTATGCTGAAGAGAGATTCAACTCGATGCTGAGAATACGACAAAGCTCTCTCCAGAACCGAGACGCAAACTGGGGACCCCGGTCACTGACAATATTGTACGGCATACCATGTAGGTGGAAAATGTGTCTTATAAACAACGCTGCCAAGGCCAGTGCAGAAGGTAGCTGTGGAAGCCAAGTGCACCATTTTAGAAAAATGGTTGGTGATTACCCAAATGATGGTGCAGCCACGGGACTTGGGTAAGCCCACCACAAAGTCCATCCCGACCATCTCCCAGGGCCTGTCTGCCACCGGCAGGGGATAAAGTAACCCAGCTGGCCATTGTCGAGGAGACTTATTCTTGGTGCAGGAGACACATGCCTGAATATAGTCTCCGAAGTCACGGGCCATATGCGGCCACCAGTATGTCGTCGCCAGAAGCTCAGATGTCCTTTTGGTCCCAAATTGTCCACCCACCCTGGACGAGTGAGCCCAAGAGAGACCCTCTGGTCGCAAATTTGATGGCACAAAAGTCTTGCCCGGGGGCACAGACTCTAGCGAAACCAGAGCCACGGTCCTCAGGCTCTCAGAAGGGACAATAAGCTGAGGTTCCTCCTCCTCCGCCGATGACAACGTGGAGCGGGAGAGAGCGTCGGTATGAATGTTCTTCTCCCCGGAGAGAAAATGGAAGGTGAAATGGAACCGGGAGAAGAACAGGGACCATTTGGCCTGGCGAGAATTTAGCTGCTGGGCAGTCTGAATATAGACCAAATTCTTGTGGTCGGTGTAAACTTGGAAGGGAAAGCGAGCCCCCTCCAGGAGCTGTCTCTACTATGAGAAAGCCATCTTCATGGCTAGCAACTCCCTGTCCCCGATGGAATAATTCCTCTCCGCCAGTGTGAAGGTCTCAGAGAAAAAGAAGCAAGGATGTTTCCAAACTTGAGCATCCTTTTGGAATAGGACTGCTTCAGCACCGACAGATGAGGCATCCACCTCCATTATGAAAAATGTATCTACACCGGGGCAATGTAGAATGGGAGCACTAGCAAAGTGGGATTTAATAGAGAGAAAGGCCTTGGAGACCACCTCCGACCACAATTTGGAATTTGCTCCCTTTTTGGTGAGGGCAACCAAGGGAGCTATCAAAGTTGAGAAGTGGGGAATGAACTGGCGATAGTAATTAATGAACCCCATAAAGCGCTTCACCGCTTTGAAAGAATGGGGTTCATGTCAGTCCATCACAGCCTGTAGCTTGGCAGGATCCATAGCCAATACCTGGGCGGAGATGATATAGCCAAGGAAAGGCAAGGACTCCTGCTCAAACACACACTATTCCAACTTGGCGTAGAGTGAGTTTGCCCGTAGGAGGTCGAAGACTTTGCAAACATCTCTCCGGTGGGAGTCTATATCTGAAGAGTAGATGAGAATATAATCCAGATAGACTACAACCGAGGTGGAAAGCATATCCTGGAAGATATCGTTCACAAAGTCTTGGAAAACGGCAGGCGTATTACAGAGCCCGAAGGGCATCACCAGGTATTCATAGTGCCCGTCCCTGATGTTAAATGCCATCTTCCTTTCGTCCGCCTCACGGATGCGAATCAGGTTGTAAGCACCCCGCAGATCTAGTTTAGTAAATACCCTTGCTCCCCGAAGCCTATCAAAAAGCTCAAATATCAGTGGCAGTAGGTACTTGTTCTTAACGGTGATGGCGTTAAGACCCCTGTAATCTATGCATGGACCTAATTCTCCGTTCTTCATCTGCACGATGAAGAACCCAGCCCTTGCAGGTGACACCGACTTCCTAATGAATCCTCTAGCCAGATTCTCCTGGATGTACTGTGACATTGCCTCCGTCTCCAGGAGAGATAACAGATAGACTCGACCCTGAGGAGGCTCAGCACCAGGCAAAAGGTCAATAGGACAGTCATAGCGGCGGTGAGGCGGAAGGGTCTCCGCAGCCCTGTGGAGAAACTGGGTCAGTGGGTGCTCTCGTCCGCTGGCCCGGCTGTCTTTAGCAAGACTGCATGGACCACGGCTCATACCACTGAACGCCCGCTCTATCTCCCAGTGGGCACTACACTACACAGACAACAAAGGGTTAAGGTAAAACAGTGTGGCAATACTTTATTGAACCACAGCACACAATAGATAACAGAACAATCCCAACATGGCTGCAATTGCTTGATTACATTGGCGCATATAAAATATCACTGCGTCTCCACGTATTGCCAGTATGACATGATGTCAGAGCTCCCAGGGTCGCTACTTCATCTGTGGATGAATGCACAGAGAAGAGGTAACGACAAGCATAGGGAGATGACCAAGAACTGTCCGTAGAGTCCATACAAGGTCCAAAGCTATTGACACGATGTCAGAGCTCCCAGGGTCACTACTCCATCTGTGGATGAACGCACAGAGAAGAGGTAACGACAAGCATAGGGAGATGACCAAGAACTGTCCATAGAGTCCATACAAGGTCCAAAGCTATTGACACGATGTCAGAGCTCCCAGGGTCGCTACTCCATCTGTGGATGAACGCACAGAGAAGAGGTAACGACAAGCATAGGGAGATGACCAAGAACTGTCCATAGAGTCCATACAAGGTCCAAAGCTATTGACACGATGTCAGAGCTCCCAGGGTCGCTACTCCATCTGTGGATGAACGCACAGAGAAGAGGTAACGACAAGCATAGGGAGATGACCAAGAACTGTCCATAGAGTCCATACAAGGTCCAAAGCCAGTTGACACGAGAGTCACCACCTGGCTTATCTGACCATCTCCATGGAACCAGGCAACCAGCGGGTCCCAACCCTGGCTTTCTCCAAACATATCCATGGTTCAGAGATGGTCACTGGATCAGATCTGTGTCCTTCCAACCGGAGCCAAAAACTCCTAGGTTGTTTCCTATAGAATCCTAGATCAGTGTCCCTCGTGATGGTGCCATGATGAATTGGCTGCAGTCCTTTCTCATGTCTGTTGGGTGGTTCGCAGAATGTCTGGCTGGTAGCTCTGTGTTACTTCCATCTCCCAGGATGTGATCTCTGAGTCTTTTTATACCCAAGGCATGTAAGCTATTTTTACCCAGTGTCCTTTAGTTCAACATCAAGATATGGCAAACAATGGTGATGAGTAGTGTTGAGCGATACCGTCCGATATTTGAAAGTATCGGTATCGGATGGTATCGGCCGATATCCGAAAAATATCGGATATCGCTGATATCCGATACCAATACAAGTCGATGGGACACAAATATCGAAAGGTATCCGTAATGGTTCCCAGGGTCTGAAGGAGAGGAAACTCTCCTTCAGACCCTGGGATCCATATTAATGTGTAAAATAAAGATTAAAAATAAAAAATATTGATATACTTACCCTCGGATGGGCCCTGGTTGTATATATATAATTATATATATATATTATATTATAATATATTAATATATTAATCTAAATCCCGATACCGATTCCCGATATCACAAAAATATCGGAACTCGGTATCGGAATTCTGATACCGCAAATATCGGCCGATACCCGATACTTGTGGTATCGGAATGCTCAACACTAGTGATGCACAGTCTTTCCTTCTCTGCTTTAGAAGTCAAAAAGCTAATTTTGGAATTCAATGCACAATTAGCATATCAGCACACATCAATAAACAAAGATAAACACACACTATGTACAAGTCACTATTACAGACTGACACTGTATGTTAAATGGTATCAGTCTGTCTTCTTGAACCATGAGACATAAACACTTAAATGCACAAGCCAATATACAGATGAAAAGTCAGTTCTTAGTGGTTTGCAAAAACGTAGCTGTTTGGGTAATTAAAGGTACCTTCACACATAACGATATCGGTAACAATATCGTTGCTTTTTGTGATGTAGCAACGATATCGTTAACGAAATCGTTCTGTGTGACAGCGACCAACGATCAGGCCCCTGCTGGGAGATCGTTGGTCGCTGGGGAAAGTCCAGAACTTTATTTCGTCGCTGGATCTCCCGCTGACATTGCTGGATCGGCGTGTGTGACACCGATCCAGCGATGTCTTCACTGGTAACTAGGGTAAACATCGGGTTACTAAGCGCAGGGCCGCGCTTAGTAACCCGATGTTTACCCTGGTTACCAATGTAAAAGTAAAAAAAACACTACATACTTACATTCCTGTCGCGTCCCCCGGCGTCCGCTTCCCTGCGTCCCCCAGTGTCAGCGCCGGCCGGCCGTAAAGCAAAGCACAGCGGTGCTCTGCTTTCCGGCAAGCGCGCTTACACAGTGCAGGGAAGCTGACGCCGGGGGACGCGACAGGAATGTAAGTATGTAGTGTTTTTTTTTACTTTTACATTGGTAACCAGGGTAAACATCGGGTTACTAAGCGCGGCCCTGCGCTTAGTAACCCGATGTTTACCCTGGTTACCTGGGGACTTCGGGATCGTTGGTCGCTGGAGAGCTGTCTGTGTGACAGCTCTCCAGCGACCAAAAAGCGATGCTGCAGCGATCGGCATCATTGTCTAGATCGCTGCAGCGTCGCTTAATGTGACGGTACCTTAAGATACAATCTGGTTTCTTCACAAGCCCTTTTGGAGAACATGTCCACATAGGGCCAATAATGCCTGGGGAGAGAGGAAAGATCAGCGGGTACCTCAGTAGTAGCAAGCTGAACGCACTCCCCCTGAGTCCCTGACATCTACCCTCACAGGATTCACTCCATCCCAAAATTCTGCCTGTTGACCACTCTATATGAGGGGAGTGGTACCATAACCAAGGTATCCCTAACAGGACCTCATCAATTCCCTCAGGAATGACGAGTAAGGAAATAATCTCCTGATGAGATGGCGATATAGATAGAGTAAATGGGATGGTCTGGTGTGTTATCTGTGAGGGCAGTGTCGACCCATTAACCACTCTTATGGTCACAGGTTTGGCGAGCATCACCAGGGGTATTGCGTGTCGTTGGGTGAAGGCAGATGACATAAAATTGCCCTCCGCCCCAGAATCCACACAAAGCTCTACCGTATGAGTGGATGGGCTTATGGTAACTGTCCCCTTAAAGGACAGTTTGGAGGAAAACATCGCCGTGTCTAGTGTACCTCCTCCTACAACCACTAGATGCTGACGTTTTCCCAACCGCTGGGAACATCTAGAGGCAAGATGTCTTGACTGCCGGCAGACATGAGAGACCTAGAGTGCATGAGCTGTCCGGGACTTACATCCCACTTGTGACACCTCCAAGGCCTCATGTGACTTGGGCGCCTGGACTGACCGGAGATTCCCAAGGTTTGGCGAAGGTGGGAGCCAGCCGAAACCTCTGCCTACACTGGGCTCACTCCAACCTTTGCTCGTTAAAATGAAGGTCTATGGGAGTTGATACTGCTATTAGCTCCTCCAGTGTGGCGGGAATCTCCCTAGTGGCCAAAGTGTCCTTCACATGGTCAGCCAGCCCCCTCCAAAATACAGGGATGAGGGCTTTATTCGACCACTCCTGCTCAGATGCTAAGGTGCAGAAGTGGACGGCAAAATGGCTGACCAAGGACGAGCCCTGAGTCAATGACAACAGTTGGAGTTCCATATCATGGGTGACTCAAGGTCCTAAAAAGACAAGTTTCAGAGTGCTCTGGAACAGCGGAGCACTTTGCTCCACATGATCGCCACGCTTCCACAGCGACGTAGCCCCCTCAATGCCCTGTCCGACAGGAGAGACATAATGAATCCCACCTTTCCCCACTCTGTGGGAAAACATGCAGCCAGGAGCTTGAGGTGTATTGCACACTGGCTCATAAAACCTCTACAAGATTTGCCATCACTAGAGTATTTATCTGGCAGTGGGAGGCAAAATAAGGTCGGAACAGGGGTGGCAGTGGACAAAGTTACTGCAGCCACGCTAGCAGCCTGAACAGCTACTGTGGTAACATCCACAGCTGAGGTTGTGCACTCGAGAGCCGCCAACCTGCCCTCCAGCTGCTGAATGTACCGCAAGGATTGCTGTTCATCCACCATTACTAGCCAGACCCTGGCGCTAGTATACTGTTAGGGCTAGAAGGACGCACCGAGTAATGAGAGATAGCTATGAGGTGCGTTCACAGCCCGGGGCCCACTGTGCAGAGATACCTGCTGCTAAGTAATGGCAGATGGACACTGAGCTCACATGTGGGTTAACCTGACCACGTGTGAAATGTAAGCGACCTCTGTTGCTTCACAGAGTCGTGCTGTACACAGAAAACTATTACCCTAACTGGGGTTGTGCTTGCTCTGGAACTCTTCTGTGCTTACCGCACACATGAAGGAACCAGATGCTAAGCCAAGGCTAATTGCCCCCACTGACGCTAGCTGCCTGCCTGAGTGTACTGTACATCCCCAGAGCTAAACTCTCCACATATGACTGTTTGTGTTTGGCAACGGCCAAACACAATTGATACTAGCGCATGGCCGTGCGGGCATGCATACCTTTTATAGTTGTAGCTTCTTCAGGACCTTCCTAGTGGACCAATAGGAGCTGCTACAGGACCTGAGCATGTGACCCCTGATCTCCAATGAGAGGTCTTCCCTTTGGGCATGTGGATCGCCCACAGACGCAGGACCACGGGTTACTCGGTACCGGTCCTCTGCTGGTTCAGTTCTGGGGATGTCATGGTGGCTGGACCCGGTCCATGCCCCTTCTAAGGGGCGTCCAATAAAGGGTGATGGTGCGTAGTGCGAGGAATAACAAGGACACAGGGTTCAGTTTCTTTACCTTTTACTGAAGGTTTGAGGATCCTCAATCCAGGGCACTGTCAACAGGGCTGTCTGAGACCGGCCGGTCCGAAGGCACATCCAGAGTTCCCTTTGCAGGTGGAAATCAGTGTCTACCCACTAGCGCCTTTGTGTTGTAGTGCTTCCCTGCTGAGCATTTAGGATAGTCCTCACAACTTCTGTTCTCGTTCTTTCTAGATCTTTCTCTTCTCTGTCCCCCAGGTATGTTATGGCTAGGAGGCACCATTATGACAGGTAGGCCTGAAGTTATTCTGGAACCCTAGTGTCGCCCCTCTCCCACGATTGCCTCCTATGTCCTTCTTAGGTGTTGTATGGTAGACAGCCAACCTGTAATTAACTATTAAGGCACAGATGATTGACCTCGTGGAGACCAAAACATCCAACACCGCGGAGACATCATCACGTGTTTCTCAACGCAGTGATCCAGAACACTGCCCCCAAATATGCAAATGCATGTAGAGGTGCTGCGGAGACACCATCACGTGTTTCTCAATGCAGGCAGTGAATAGCCAGGCCTTTCCCCGGGAAGGAACAACCAAGGGAAGGGCAGCATCCAATAAAGGAAAACATCTAATAAAGGAAAACCACCTATGCCAAGCATGGTATCCATCCACAGACAGCTGTTTCGGGGTATTTGCCCCTCATCAGTGTGGAGTAGGAAACTGGCTATCAGGAGCAGTGCCTTGTAGAAAGTCTATAAAGGCACAGATGATTGACCTCGTGGAGACCAAAACATCCAACACCGCGGAGACACCATCACGTGTTTCTCAACGCAGTGATCCAGAACACTGCCCCAAATATGCAAATGCATGTAGAGGTGCTGCGGAGACACCATCACGTGTTTCTCAACGCAGGCAGTGAATAGCCAGGCCTTTCCCCGGGAAGGAACAACCAAGGGAAGGGCAGCATCCAATAAAGGAAAACATCCAATAAAGGAAAAGGAAAACCACCTATGCCAAGCATGGTATCCATCCACAGACAGCTGTCTGTGGATGGATACCATGCTTGGCATAGGTGGTTTTCCTTTATTGGATGTTTTCCTTTATTGGATGCTGCCCTTCCCTTGGTTGTTCCTTCCCGGGGAAAGGCCTGGCTATTCACTGCCTGCATTGAGAAACACGTGATGGTGTCTCCGCAGCACCTCTACGTGCATTTGCATATTTGGGGGCAGTGTTCTGGATCACTGCGTTGAGAAACACGTGATGGTGTCTCCGCGGTGTTGGATGTTTTGGTCTCCACGAGGTCAATCATCTGTGCCTTTATAGACTTTCTACTAGGCACTGCTCCTGATAGCCAGTTTCCTACTCCACACTGATGAGGGGCAAAAACCCCGAAACAGCTGTCTGTGGATGGATACCAAGCTTGGCATAGATGGTTTTCCTTTATTGGATGTTTTCCTTTATTGGATGCTGCCCTTCCTGTTATGAACTGGTGGTTTAGGAGCAACATTGGATGAGCTCTGAAGGAGGTGGTACCTGTACTGACCGCAGTCCCTAAGCTCAGCACAACAATAGAAGTAGCCGTGGGATGCTCCTGTCGCTCCCTAGGCACCTTGTCACAGCCTGAGAATTAACTACCCCTAAAGATAGAAACAGGAAAACTATCTTGCCTCAGAGAAAATCCCCAAAGGATAGATAGCCCCCCACAAGTAATGACTGTGAGTGGAGAGGGAAACGACATACACAGAATGAAACCAGGATGTAGCACAGGAGGCCAGTCAAGCTAGATAGATAGGACAGGATAGAATACTGTGCGGTCAGTATTAAAAACTACAAAAATCCACACAGAGTTTACAAAAATCTCCACACCTGACTAAAGGTGTGGAGGGTAAATCTGCTTCCCAGAGCTTCCAGCTAAACTGAATTAATCCATACTGACAAGCTGGACAAAACATAGAATGCACAGAACGAATAAGTCCACAACAAGTGGACAGCAAAGAGCAAAGCAAGGACTTATCTTTGCTGAACTGGTCAGGATATCAGGGAAATCCAAGAGAGATGTGAATCCAACCAGGAACCATTGACAAGTGGCACTGGCTGAAGGAAGAGCCAGGCATAAATAGCCGAGCAGAAAGACAATCAGTGGAAACAGCTGCAGACTGCTAAATCCAAGGAGCAGCCATTCCACTTAAAACCACCGGAGGGAGCCCAAGACCAGAACTCACAAAAGTGCCACTTACAACCACCGGAGGGAGCTCAAGAGCGGAATTCACAACAGTACCCCCCTTTGAGGAGGGGTCACCGAACCCTCACCAGAGACCCCAGGCCGATCAGGACGAGCCAAGTGAAAAGCACGAACCAAATCGGCGGCATGGACATCGGAGGCAACAACCCAAGAATTATCATCCTGGCCATAACCCTTCCACTTGACAAGATACTGAAGCCTCCACCTCGAAAAACGAGAATCCAAAATTTTCTCAACCTCATATTCCAACTCTCCCTCAACCAACACCGGGGCAGGAGGATCAACCAAGGGAACAACGGGCACCACATATCTCCGCAACAAAGATCTATGGAAAACATTATGAATGGCAAAAGAGGCTGGAAGAGCCAAACGAAAAGACACCGGATTGATCATTTCAGAAATCTTATAAGGACCAATAAACCGAGGCTTAAACTTAGGGGAAGAAACCTTCATAGGAACATGACGAGAAGACAACCAAACCAAATCCCCCACACGAAGCCGGGGACCAACACCCCGACGGCGGTTAGCAAAATGTTGAGCCTTTTCCTGAGACAACGTCAAATTGTCCACCACATGAGTCCAAATCTGCTGCAGCCTGTCCACCACAGAATCCACACCAGTACAATCAGAAGGCTCAACCTGCCCCGAAGAAAAACGAGAATGAAAACCAAAATTACAAAAGAAAGGTGAAACCAAAGTAGCCGAACTAGCCCTATTATTAAGGGCAAACTTGGCCAACGGCAAGAAAGCCACCCAATCATCCTGATCAGCAGATACAAAGCATCTCAAATAGGTTTCCAAGGTCTGATTAGTTCGCTCAGTTTGGCCATTAGTCTGAGGATGAAACGCCGAAGAAAAAGACAAATCAATGCCCATCCTAGCACAAAAGGCCCGCCAAAACCTAGAGACAAACTGAGAACCTCTGTCAGACACAATATTCTCCGGAATGCCATGCAAACGAACCACATGCTGAAAAAACAATGGAACCAAATCTGAGGAGGAAGGCAACTTAGGCAAAGGTACCAGATGGACCATTTTAGAGAACCGGTCACAAACAACCCAGATAACAGACATCTTCTGGGAAACAGGAAGATCTGAAATAAAATCCATGGAAATATGCATCCAGGGCCTCTCAGGGACCGGCAAAGGCAAAAGCAACCCACTAGCGCGGGAACAGCAAGGCTTGGCCCGGGCGCAAGTCCCACAGGACTGCACAAAAGCACGCACATCGCGTGACAAGGAAGGCCACCAAAAGGACCTAGCAACCAAATCTCTGGTACCAAAAATCCCAGGATGACCAGCCAACACTGAACAATGAACCTCAGAAATTACCTTACTTGTCCATCTATCAGGAACAAACAGCTTCCCCACAGGACAGCGGTCAGGCTTATCAGCCTGAAATTCCCGAAGCACCCGCCACAAATCAGGGGAGATGGCAGAAAGAATCACCCCTTCTTTAAAGGGACACTGTCACCTGAATTTGGAGGGAACAATCTTCAGCCATGGAGGCGGGGTTTTTGGGTGTTTGATTCACCGTTTCCTTACTGAAGTTCATTCTCTGTCCTCCGTAGTACATGCCTGCACAAGGCAATCTTGCCTTGCGCAGGCGTGTACTATGGAGGACAGAGAATGAACTTCAATCCAATATTGCAGCCAGCATGCAGCCAGCGGGTAAGGAAAAGGTGAATCAAACACCCAAAAACCCCGCCTCCATGGCTGAAGATTGTTCCCTCCAAATTCAGGTGACAGTGTCCCTTTAAGAATGCCAACCGGCTCAAGGACTCCAGGAGAATCAGGCAAAAAACTCCTAGAGAGGGCATCAGCCTTAACATTCTTAGATCCCTGAAGATACGAGACCACAAAATCAAAACGGGAGAAGAACAGGGACGATCGAGCCTGTCTAGGATTCAGCCGCTTGGCCGACTCGAGGTAAATCAGATTCTTATGATCAGTCAAGACCACAACGCGGTGCTTAGCTCCCTCAAGCCAATGTCGCCACTCCTCAAACGCCCACTTCAAAGCCAACAACTCCCGATTGCCGACATCATAATTGCGTTCCGCAGGCGAAAACTTTCTGGAAAAAAAAGCACACGGTTTCATCAAAGAACCATCAGAATCCCTCAGAGACAAAACGGCCCCTGCCCCAATCTCAGAAGCGTCAACCTCAACCTGAAAATGAAGAGAAACATCCGGTTGACGCAACACAGGGGCAGAAGTAAATCGGCGTTTAAGCTCCCGAAAGGCCTCAACAGCCGCAGAGGACCAATTCGTCCCATCTGCGCCTTTCTTCGTCAAATCAGTAAGGGGCTTAACCACACTGGAAAAGTTGGCAATGAAACGGCGATAGAAATTAGCAAAGCCCAAAAATGTTTGAGGGCTCTTCACAGATGTGGGTTGAATCCAGTCATGAATAGCTTGAACCTTAACAGGATGCATTTCCATAGACGAGGGACAAAAAATAAAACCCAAAAAAGAGACCTTCTGAACTCCGAATAGGCACTTAGACCCCTTCACAAATAAAGCATTATCACGAAGGATCTGGAATACCATCCTGACCTGCTTCACATGAGACTCCCAATCATCGGAAAAAATCAAAATATCATCCAAATATACAACCATGAATTTATCAAGATAATTGCGGAAAATATCATGCATGAAAGATTGGAACACAGATGGAGCATTAGAGAGCCCAAATGGCATCACAAGGTATTCAAAATGGCCTTCGGGCGTATTAAATGCAGTTTTCCATTCGTCACAATGTTTAATACTAACAAGATTATATGCCCCTCGAAGGTCAATCTTAGTAAACCAACTAGCCCCCTTAATCTGAGCAAACAAATCAGAAAGCAGAGGCAAGGGGTATTGGAATTTGACCGTGATCTTATTAAGAAGACGATAATCTATACAGGGTCTCAAGGAGCCATCCTTCTTAGCAACAAAAAAGAAACCCGCTCCCAATGGTGACAAAGACGGCCGAATATGCCCCTTCTCCAAAGATTCCTTAACATAACTCCGCATGGCGGCATGCTCTGGCACAGACAGATTGAAAAGTCGCCCCTTAGGGAACTTACAAAATGGAATCAAGTTAATAGGACAATCACAGTCCCTATGTGGAGGAAGGGAGCTGGACTTGGGCTCATCAAATACATCCTGGAAATCCGACAAAAACTCAGGGACCTCAGAAGAGGGGGAAGAGGAAATTGACATCAAAGGAACGTCACCATGTACCCCTTGACAACCCCAACTAGTCACAGACATAGTTTTCCAATCCAGCACCAGATTATGTTCCTGTAACCATGGAAAACCCAGTACAACAACATCATGCAGGTTATGCAACACCAGAAAACGGCAATCTTCCTGATGTGCTGGAGCCATGTACATGGTCATCTGCGTCCTGTACTGAGGTTTATCCTTGGCCAATGGTGTAGCATCAATACCCCTCAAAGGAATAGGGCTCTGCAAAGGCTGCAAGGAAAAACCACAGCGCCTGGCGAATTCTAAGTCCATCAAGTTCAGGGCAGCGCCTGAATCCACAAATGCCATGACAGAAAAGGACGATAATGAGTAAATCAGGGTCACAGATAAAAGAAATTTAGGCTGTACAGTACTGATGGTAACAGACTTGGCGACCCTCCTAGTACGCTTAGGGCAAGCAGAAATAACATGAGCAAAATCACCACAGTAAAAACACAGCCTATTCTGACGTCTGAATTCCTGCCGTTCTGTTCTAGTCAAAATCCTATCACATTGCATAGGCTCAGGACTCTGCTCAGAGGATACAGCCATATGGTGCACAGCTTTGTGCTCACGCAGACGCCGATCAATCTGAATGGCTAGAGACATAGATTCGCTCAAACCGGCAGGCGTAGGGAAGCCCACCATAACATCTTTAAGGGCTTCAGAAAGACCTTTTCTGAAAATAGCAGCCAGAGCATCCTCATTCCATTTAGTGAGCACAGACCATTTCCTAAATTTCTGGCAGTATAATTCTGCCGCTTCCTGACCTTGACACAGGGCCAACAGGGTTTTTTCTGCATGATCCACAGAATTAGGTTCGTCATATAATATTCCGAGCGCTTGAAAAAATGCGTCTACATTCAGCAATGCCGGATCCCCTGATTCAAGAGAGAATGCCCAGTCCTGAGGGTCACCACGCAGCAAGGATATGATGATTTTAACTTGCTGAATGGGATCACCAGAAGAACGGGGTTTCAAAGCAAAAAACAATTTGCAGTTATTTTTAAAGTTTAAAAACTTGGATCTGTCCCCAAAAAACAAATCAGGAGTAGGAATTTTAGGCTCCAAGGCCGGAGTCTGGACAACATAATCTTGGATACTCTGTACTCTTGCAGCAAGTTGATCCACACGAGAAAACAAACCCTAAACATCCATGCCAGAGCATAAATCCTGAACCACCCAGAGATCAAGAGGAAAAAAAAGACAAAACAGAGCACAGAAAAAAAAAATGGCTCAGAATTTTTTTTTCCTTCTTTTGAGATGCATTTAATTCATTTTTGGCCACTTGTACTGTTATAAACTGGTGGTTTAGGAGCAACATGGGACGAGCTCTGAAGGAGGTGGTACCTGTACTGACCGCAGTCCCTAAGCTCAACACAACACTAGAAGTAGCCGTCGGATGCTCCTGTCGCTCCCTAGGCACCTCGTCACAGCCTGAGAATTAACTACCCCTAAAGATAGAAACAGGAAAACTATCTTGCCTCAGAGAAAATCCCCAAAGGATAGATAGCCCCCCACAAGTAATGACTGTGAGTGGAGAGGGAAAAGACATACACAGAATGAAACCAGGATGTAGCACAGGAGGCCAGTCTAGCTAGATAGATAGGACAGGATAGAATACTGTGCGGTCAGTATTAAAAACTACAAAAATCCACACAGAGTTTACAAAAATCTCCACACCTGACTAAAGGTGTGGAGGGTAAATCTGCTTCCCAGAGCTTCCAGCTAAACTGAATTAATCCATACTGACAAGCTGGCAAAACATAGAATGCACAGAACGAATAAGTCCACAACAAGTGGACAGCAAAGAGCAAAGCAAGGACTTATCTTTGCTGAACTGGTCAGGATATCAGGAAAATCCAAGAGAGATGTGAATCCAACCAGGAACCATTGACAAGTGGCACTGGCTGAAGGAAGAGCCAGGCATAAATAGCCGAGCAGAAAGACAATCAGTGGAAGCAGCTGCAGACTGCTAAATCCAAGGAGCAGCCATTCCACTTAAAACCACCGGAGGGAGCCCAAGAGCAGAACTCACAAAAGTGCCACTTACAACCACCGGAGGCAGCCCAAGAGCGGAATTCACAACACCTTCCCTTGGTTGTTCCTTCCCGGGGAAAGGCCTGGCTATTCACTGCCTGCTTTGAGAAACACGTGATGGTGTCTCCGCAGCACCTCTACATGTACCTGTAATTAACTGTCCTGCCGCTGTTTGAAGTAATGCGTGGAGACTGTTACTTCCTCGGTGCTCCGGCCACCGGCTATGCACCTCAGTAGGATGTTTCTCGAGGCACGACTCCTACTGGATCTCCTTTCTGCAGATCTCGTTTCTCACTGTTCCACAATATCCTTCGCTTCGTGTCTCTTTCTTAGGATACCGCCGCAAGATAGTGCAGGCGCGGTTCCGTAAGAATCTGTCCTTTTGCTAGGTACCTGCCAGATTTCCCAGTTCTGACAGGTCCTCCCTGGAGCTCTCCCAGGCTTCGTTCTGCCTAACTTCCTGTCCAACCCCTAGTTTTACCAATGTGAGGAGTGGCCCAATAAATAAAGCCTTTTACTCCCCCTAGTGGCCGGAGTGTGAAGTGTAGTGTGTGCTTGATGATACCTGGTCAGTAGAACTCCTTTAGTGCCATCAGACGTACCATCACTCCCCTTAGTGGCAGAGCGACGTTACTGCAACGACCAGATCTCTGGGGCGCTGCACATGCTCAGAAGGAGAAAAGCAGGACTTAGTCCCAGAAGCGTCTGCTCGCCGCTGACCAGTACTGGCTACAATGGCTGAGCCTGGAAGGGCAGCAGTAACCAAGCGCACAGTATCTGCCTGAGCCAGATGCTGGGACCGACGTCTCCGCTGAGCAGGCTCTACTGCGGCTGGAGAAGAATGATAGACCGCAGCGGAGGTGGCTCGAGATTCCCCCTGTGCAGCGGCGGGAACTCGAGACCTAACACATCAACCCCAAAACTATTACCCCACTTGCCAACACACCAGGAAAAGTGGAAAGATCCGGGCAAAGCGCCAGAATTATCAAATTTAATGGATTCACCTTTTCTGGGTGCCTGTGGGCTGCTATTTTTAGGCTGGGGAGGGCCAATATCATGA
The DNA here is from genome assembly GCF_032444005.1 of Ranitomeya imitator. NCBI lineage: Eukaryota > Metazoa > Chordata > Amphibia > Anura > Dendrobatidae > Ranitomeya > Ranitomeya imitator. The sequence continues at coordinate 830,800,546 of NC_091284.1, read as the reverse complement.
CCCCTTCCCAGTCTAAGAACACCAGCCCCCAACTATCTGCTTTAGCTTGGCTGATTAATAAAAATAATTTTAAAAATTTAAAAGTGGTGCGTGGATCCTTCTATTTTTGCTAACCAGTTAAAGTAAAGCTGACAGCTGAGGATTGCATCTTGCAGCTTTCAGCTGTAACTGCACAGATTATGAAGAATAGGGGAGACCTCACGTCTTTTTGATTATTATTATTTTTTTTTTACATACTGCGTCGGCCTATCACAACCATGCCAATACTTGACATGGCTGTCATTGAGCCGGAAGTGCCCATAACGTAAAAGCTTGTTGATTGGCTGTGCTGCAGAACCTGAACAGTAGCACTGATTTCCTGGTGAAGTCTGTGATCTGGGCCCATGCACGGACCTCGAACTTTACTGTTCGGGTTCGCTCATCACTACTAAAGATAGGTCATCAATGTCTGATCTCTTGGGGTGCAACACCCGGCAGCCCCACACTGACCAGCTATTGCAGGTGCCAGCGGCTGCTGGAAGTGCTCAGTTATGGAATGTTCAAATCTATTTGGGGCAGATGTGCAGTACCTGGCCATAGCCACTGTCAGTAGGTAGACCAGATCCATACCTGAGCACTTCCAACAGCCGCCAGCATCTAGGATAGCTGATGGACGGTTGTGCCGAGTGTCGCACCCCCACCGATCAGACACTGATAGCTCATCAATGTTAAAGTGGTGGACAACCTCTTTACGTATCTTTCATATGCCTTCTACAAATTAAATTTTTGTCTCTGTCCAAGGGATGAAGTATTAGCAGTAATGGGATTCCTTGTGTGAATAGACCCTCATGTTGGATGAGGTTTTCAAAAATGTTTACTTTAGAAAAAAGCCGTGAGCGAATTGTGAAGGGAAGAAATGCATAAATTATATTTGTTAAATGATCAAGGGTACGAGTCTTGATGGATATGTCTTTCTATATACTGTACCTCCTACAACGTAAAAGAAAAATATATATATATACTAGATTGTGGCCCGATTCTAACGCATTGGGTATTATAGAATATGCATGTCCCCGTAGTATATGGACAATGATGATTCCAGAATTCGCGGCCGACTGTGCCCGTCGCTGATTGGTCGAGGCAACCTTTATGCCATCATCGTCGCCATGGCAACCATTATGACATCTACATCGATACTGTGCCCATCGCTGATTGGTCGAGGCGAATTCGCGGCAGACTGTGCCCGTCGCTGATTGGTCGAGGCAACCTTTATGACATCATCGTCGCCATGCTGTGCCCGTCGCTGATTACCAGGAGACGCGGGATTTCCAGGACAGACAGACAGACGGAAAAACCCTTAGGCAATTATATATATAGATAGATACATGGAGCGCCCCCAGACACAGGGCCACAGGTTACTCGGTACCGGTCCTCTGTCTCGGTGCTGAGGATGTCACGGTGGCTGGACCCGGTCCGTGACCCTGCTAAGTGGAGTCCAATAAATGGGGTGATGGTAGTTTGTCAAGGGTTCATGACGCCACCTGTGGTATTCGGTCAGGGTGACCGACGCTGCTTAGGAGTCCGCTGGAGTGATGGAATGGCAGCTAGATGGTGTACCTTCCCACAGGCGAAGTATGTCCCCAGGGCTTCCCAGTAGTGTAGGTGGCGATGGTGTGAGGTGCAGGCAATAACGAGGACACAGGGTTGCAGTCTCTTTACCTTTTACTGAAGACTTCGGGATCCACAATCCAGAGCACTGGGCTGTCTGAGACCGGCCGGTCCAAAGGCACATCCAGAGTTCCCTTTGCAGGTGGAAATCAGTGCCTACCAACTAGCGCCTGTGTGTTGTAGTTCTTCCCTGCTGACCATTCGGGATAGCCCTCACAACTTCTGTTCTCGTTCTTTCTCTTTCTCTCTCTCTCTCTTCGTCCCCCAAGTTATCTGGATAGGACGCACCCATTTGACGGGAAGGCTCGGAGCTATTCTGGGACCCTAGAGACGCCCCTCTCCACGCTTGCCCCCTATGTCTGCTTAGGTGATGTATGGTAGACAGCTAACCTATAATTCAGCTGGCCACCTTAAATAGTGTGGAGCCAAATCAGGCACCAATCACTAACAAGGGGCGGCCTTTATTTAACCATATACAACAGTACAAAAAATGCATAAATCACACTGTTATCCATAAAACATACAAAAACCCACATTATATTGACATCACATTACATAACAACTACAAAAAAGTTAAAAAAGGTGTCAGGAGTAATCCAATAATCAAGCTGTAATCCAATCATGGTCTTGTTGTCTCAGCTGCCATGGCGACGATCCACCAATGAACCATTCCATCCTCCATAACAAATATATCCTCCAATCCTGAAGGATCTTCTTGTACTGCTATCAATAAATATCAGCCAATCGCCATGTCTCTAACAACCTGCATACCCACCGCCATATCCGCCGGTCAGGAGCCGCCAGAGCGGGCATGCAGGTACATCACGTGCACGCGGTCACATGACCGCAGCACCGACATCACCTACAGCGCATGCGCTAGCAGCACTGAACCGGACATCACTTACCAACAGTACTGGGCATCGCAAGCGGCCACATCAGAGCCAGGGAGGAGCCTAAGAGACCCGCCCTCACACATCACCTGACAACCACGGGACGCAGCGAATCCCTGTCTGCATGGAAGATCCGGATATAACCAACTCCATGGTAACCAGCGTGTGTATAAACAAATAACCTGTGCATGGCGATTTGGCACACAAGGGGAAGAGGAAGAGATAGGTAGAAGACACCAACTGTACATATACAAATTAGCAAAAAACAAAAGAAAAATAGCCCCATAGCTTTCAAGTCTCCCTGGATGTCAAATCCCAAGTGTACTAAAAAAAGAAACAAAGAAACAAAAAACAAATAGCAGCATTAAAAACAAATATACAGATTCAGGCGCTACCTGCGAAGAGAGAGGGATCAAAGAATACATATCTGTAAATTGTACTCAATATTTAACCCTTTTGGTTGCAAAGTCTCTAATGTAGAAATCCATCTGAGTTCTTTTTGCTTGAGTAACATAGTAACATAGTAACATAGTTAGTAAGGCCGAAAAAAGACATTTGTCCATCCAGTTCAGCCTATATTCCATCATAATAAATCCCCAGATCTACGTCCTTCTACAGAACCTAATAATTGTATGATACAATATTGTTCTGCTCCAGGAAGACATCCAGGCCTCTCTTGAACCCCTCGACTGAGTTCGCCATCACCACCTCCTCAGGCAAGCAATTCCAGATTCTCACTGCCCTAACAGTAAAGAATCCTCTTCTATGTTGGTGGAAAAACCTTCTCTCCTCCAGACGCAAAGAATGCCCCCTTGTTCCCGTCACCTTCCTTGGTATAAACAGATCCTCAGCGAGATATTTGTATTGTCCCCTTATATACTTATACATGGTTATTAGATCGCCCCTCAGTCGTCTTTTTTCTAGACTAAATAATCCTAATTTCGCTAATCTATCTGGGTATTGTAGTTCTCCCATCCCCTTTATTAATTTTGTTGCCCTCCTTTGTACTCTCTCTAGTTCCATTATATCCTAGTAGTTGTATCCTATTTCCTCCCCTTCTTAAAATAGGGACCCCATCGATCACCCTAAATCTGAGTTGATTGACAGAGTGTCGACATTCGTCGAAATGCTTAGGGACTGGTAATTCAAGCAACTTAGTTCTAATAGTGCTCTTGTGCTTGCTTATGCGAGCTCTGATCTCCATTGTAGTCTCCCCTACATACATAAGTCCACAAGGACAAACTAACAAATAGATGACGAAACTGGAGGAGCACGTATATTGTTCTTTAATCAAAAATTTCTTCCCAGTCCAGGGGTGATGAAAACTATCCCCCTTTAGCATATTGCTACAACAAGCACAACTGAGACAAGGAAAATTGCCCATCCTAGGTGGACATAAAGTCCTCTGGATGGCAACCCTCCTTGTACCCACATCAGATTTTACCAGTCTGTCTTTCAAGTTTCGTCCACGTCTATAAGAAAGAATAGGCTGTGAACGAAAATCTTGAATCTGCGGCAACCCTCTATTCAAAAAACCCCAATGTTTATTCAGAATGCTCACAATTCTACCACTGGCTGGACAATAGGTTGAAACAAAAGGCACACGTTTCTCTTCATTTTTATTTTTATGAGTTTGTAGTTCCCCATCTATTAACCCCTTCATGACCCAGCCTATTTTGACCTTAAAGACCTTGCCGTTTTTTGCAATTCTGACCAGTGTCCCTTCATGAGGTAATAACTCAGGAACGCTTCAATGGATCCTAGCGGTTCTGAGATTGTTTTTTCGTGACATATTGGGCTTCATGTTAGTGGTAAATTTAGGTCAATAAATTCTGTGTTTATTTGTGATAAAAACGGAAATTTGGCGAAAATTTTGAAAATTTCGCAATTTTCACATTTTGAATTTTTATTCTGTTAAACCAGAGAGTTATGTGACACAAAATAGTTAATAAATAACATTTCCCACACGTCTACTTTACATCAGCACAATTTTGGAAACAAAATTTTTTTTTGCTAGGAAGTTATAAGGGTTAAAATTTGACCAGCGATTTCTCATTTTTACAACGAAATTTACAAAACCATTTTTTTTAGGGACCACCTCACATTTGAAGTCAGTTTGAGGGGTCTATATGGCTGAAAATACCCAAAAGTGACACCATTCTAAAAACTGCACCCCTCAAGGTGCACAAAACCACATTCAAGAAGTTTATTAACCCTTCAGGTGCTTCACAGCAGCAGAAGCAACATGGAAGGAAAAAATGAACATTTAACTTTTTAGTCACAAAAATGATTTTTCAGCAACAATTTTTTTATTTTCCCAATGGTAAAAGGAGAAACTGAACCACGTACGTTGTTGTCCAATTTGTCCTGAGTACGCTGATACCTCATATGTGGGGGTAAACCACTGTTTGGGCGCACGGCAGGGCTTGGAAGGGAAGGAGCGCCATTTGACTTTTTGAATGAAAAATTGGCTGCACTCTTTAGCGGACACCATGTCACATTTGGAGAGCCCCCGTGTGCCTAAAAATTGGAGCTCCCCCACAAGTGACCCCATTTTGGAAACTAGACGCCCCAAGGAACTTATCTAGATGCATAGTGAGCCCTTTAAACCCCCAGGTGCTTCACAAATTGATCCGTAAAAATGAAAAAGTACTTTTTTTTCACAAAAAAATTCTTTTAGCCTCAATTTTTTCATTTTCACATGGACAACAGGATAAAATGGATCCTAAAATTTGTTTGGCAATTTCTCCTGAGTACACTGATACTTCACATGTGGGGGTAAACCACTGTTTGGGCACATGGTAAGGCTCGGAAGGGAAGGAGCGCCATTTGACTTTTTGAATGAAAAATTATCTCCATCGATAGCGGACACCATGTCGCGTTTGGAGAGACCCTGTGTGCTTAAACATTGGAGCTCCCCCACAAGTGACCCCATTTTGGAAACTGGACCCCCCAAGGAACTTATCTAGATGCCTAGTGAGCACTTTAAACCCTCAGGTGCTTCACAAATTGATCCGTAAAAATGAAAAAGTACTTTTTTTTCACAAAAAATATATTTTCGCCTCAATTTTTTCATTTTCACATGGGCAATAGGATAAAATGGATCCTAAAATTTGTTGAGCAATTTCTCCCGAGTACGCCGATACCTCATATGTGGGGGTAAACCACTGTTTGGGCACACGGCAGGGCTCGGAAGGGAAGGCGCGCCTTTTAACTTTTTGAATGGAAAATTAGCTCCAATTGTTAGCGGACACCATGTCGCATTTGGAGAGCCCCTGTGTGCCTATGCAATGGAGCTCCCCCACAAGTGACCCCATTTTGGAAACTAGACCCCCCAAGGAACTTATCTAGATGCATACTGAGCACTTTAAACCCCCAGGTGCTTCACAGAAGTTTATAATGCAGAGCCATGAAAATAAAAAATAATTTTTCTTTTCTCAAAAATGATTTTTTAGCCTGGAATTTCCTATTTTGCCAATGGTAATAGGAGAAATTGGACCACAAATGTTGTTGTCCAGTTTGTCCTGAGTATGCAGATACCCCATATGTGGGGGTAAACCACTGTTTGGGCGCACGGCAGGGCTCAGAAGGGAAGGCACGCCATTTGGCTTTTTAAATGGAAAATTATCTCCAATCATTAGCGGACACCATGTCACGTTTGGAGAGCCCCTGTGTGCCTAAACATTGGAGATCCCCCACAAATTACCCCATTTTGGAAACTAGACCCCCAAAGGAACTAATCTAGATGTGTAGTGAGCACTTTGAACCCTCAAGTGCTTCACAGAAGTTTATAACGCAGAGCCATGAAAATAAAAAAAAAAATTTATTTTCTCAAAAATGAATTTTAGCCCGCAATTTTTTATTTTCCCAAGGGTAACAGGAGAAATTTGACCCCAAAAGTTGTTGTCCAGTTTCTCCTGAGTACGCTGATACCCCATATGTGGGGGTAAACCACTGTTTAGGCACATGCTGGGGCTCGGAAGTGAAGTAGTGACGTTTTGAAATGCAGACTTTGATGGAATGCTCTGCGGGCGTCACGTTGCGTTTGCAGAGCCCCTGATGTGGCTAAACAGTAGAAACCCCCCACAAGTGACCCCATTTTGAAAACTAGACCCCGAAAGGAACTTATCTAGATGTGAGGTGAGCACTTTGAACCCCCAAGTGCTTCACAGAAGTTCATAACACAGAGCAGTGAAAATAATAAATACGTTTTCTTTCCTCAAAAATAATTTTTTAGCCCAGAATTTTTTATTTTCCCAAGGGTTACAGGAGAAATTGGACCACAAAAGTTGTTGTCCAGTTTCTCCTGAGTACGCTGATACCCCATGTGTGGGGGTAAACCACTGTTTGGGCACACGTGGGGGCTCAGAAGGGAAGTAGTGACTTTTGAAATGCAGACTTTGATGGAATGGTCTGCGGGCGTCACATTGCGTTTGCAGAGCCCCTGGTGTGCCTAAACAGTAGAAACCCCCCACAAGTGACCCCATTTTGGAAACTAGACCCCCAAAGGAACTTATCTAGATGTGTGGTGAGCACTTTCAAACCCCAAGTGCTTTACAGAAGTTTATAACGCAGAGCCGTGAAAATAATAAATACGTTTTCTTTCCTCAAAAATAATTTTTTAGCCCAGAATTTTTTATTTTCCCAAGGGTTACAGGAGAAATTGGACCACAAAAGTTGTTGTCCAGTTTCTCCTGAGTACGCTGATGCCCCATGTGTGGGGGTAAACCACTGTTTGGGCACACGTGGGGGCTCAGAAGGGAAGTAGTGACTTTTGAAATGCAGACTTTGATGGAATGGTCTGCGGGCGTCACGTTGCGTTTGCAGAGCCCCTGGTGTGCCTAAACAGTAGAAACCCCCCACAAGTGACCCCATTTTGGAAACTAGACCCCCCCAAGGAACTTATCTAGATATGTGGTGAGCACTTTGAACCCCCAAGTGCTTCACAGACGTTTACAACGCAGAGCCGTGAAAATAAAAAATCATTTTTCTTTCCTCAAAAATGATGTTTTAGCAAGCAATTTTTTATTTTCTCAAGGGTAACAGGAGAAATTGGACCCCAGTAATTGTTGCGCAGTTTGTCCTGAGTATGCTGGTACCCCATATGTGGGGGTAAACCACTGTTTGGGCACACGTCGGGGTTCGGAAGTGAGGGAGCACCATTTGAATTTTTGAATACAAGATTGGCTGGAATCAATGGTGGCGCCATGTTGCGTTTGGAGACCCCCTGAAGTGCCTAAACAGTGGAAACCCCTCAATTCTACCTCCAACACACCCCTAACCCTTATCCCAACTGTAGCCGTAACCCTAATCACAACCCTAACCCCAACACACCCCTAACCACAACCCTAACCCCAACACACCCCTAACCCTAACCACAACCCTAATTCCAACCCAACTCTAAGGCTATGTGCCAACGTTGCGGATTCGTATGAGATTTTTCAGCATCATTTTTGAAAAATCCGCGGGTAAAAGGCACTGCGTTTTACCTGTGGATTTACCGTGGATTTCCAGTGTTTTTTGTGCGGATTTCACCTGTGGATTCCTATTGAGGAAAAGGTGTAAAACGCTGCGGAATCCGCACAAAGAATTGGCATGCTGCGGAAAATACAACGCAGCGTTCCCGCGCGGTATTTTCTGCACCATGGGCACAGCGGATTTGGTTTTCCATATGTTTACATGGTACTGTAAACCCGATGGAACACTGCTGCGGATCCGCAGCGGCCAATCCGCACCGTGTGCACATAGCCTAATTCTAAAGGTACGTGCACACGCTGCGGAAAACGCTGCGGATCCGCAGCAGTTTCCCATGAGTTTACAGTTCAATGTAAACCTATGGGAACCAAAAATCGCTGTGCACATGCTGCGGAAAAACTGCACGGAAACGCAGCGGTTTACATTCCGCAGCATGTCACTTCTTTCTGCGGATTCCGCAGCGGTTTTAGAACTGCTCCAATAGAAAATCGCAGTTGTAAAACCGCAGTGAAATGCGCAGAAAAACCGCGGTAAATCCACGATAAATCGGCAGCGGTTTAGCACTGTGGATTTTTCAAATCCGCTGCGGAAAAATCCGCATAGGACCAGAATACGTGTGCACATACCGAAACCCTAACCCTAGCCCTACCCCTAACCCTAACCCTAGCCCTAACCCTACCCCTACCCCTAACCCTAGCCCTAACCCTACCCCTAACCCTACCCCTAACCCTACCCCTAACCCTACCCCTAACCCTAGTTCTTACCCCAACCTTAGTGGAAAAAAAAAAATTCTTTATTTTTTTTATTGTCCCTATCTATGGGGGTGACAAAGGGGGGGGTCATTTACTATTTTTTTTATTTTGATCACTGAGATAGGTTATATCTCAGTGATCAAAATTCACTCTGGAACGAATCTGCCGGCCGGCAGATTCGGCGGGCGCACTGCACATGCGCCCGCCATTTTGGAAGATGGCGGCGCCCAGGAAAGAAGACGGACGGACCTCGGGCGGCCAGGTAAGTATAAGGGGGGGGAGATCAGGGCACGGGGGGGGGCGTCGGAGCACGGGGGGGTGGATCGGATCATGGGGGGGGGTGGATCGGAACACGGGAGGGAGGATTGGAGCACGGGGAAGGATTGGAGCACGGGGTGAGGGATCGCTGTGCGGGGGGGGTGGATCGGAGCACGGGGGGGGGGGGTCGCTGTGTGCGGGGGGGGGATCGGAGTGCGGGGGGGTTTGATTGCAGCACAGGGGGTGTGATTGGTGCACGGGGAAGCGGACAGGAGGACGGGGGAGCGGAGCACAGGACGGAGGGGAGCGGACCACAGATCGGGGGGCTGGGGGGGCGATCGGAGGGGTGGGGTGGGTGCACATAAGTGTTTCCAGCCATGGCCGATGATATTGCAGCATCGGCCATGGCTGGATTGTAATATTTCACCAGTTTTTTAGGTGAAATATTACAAATCGCTCTGATTGGCAGTTTCACTTTCAACAGCCAATCAGAGCGATCGTAGCCACGAGGGGGTGAAGCCACCCCCCTGGGCTAAACTACCACTCCCCCTGTCCCTGCAGATCGGGTGAAATGGGAGTTAACCCTTTCACCCGGCCTGCAGGGACGCGATCTTTCCATGACGCATATGCTGCGTCATGGGTCGGAATGGCACCGACTTTCATGACGCAGCGTATGCGTCAAAGGTCGGGAAGGGGTTAATGTAGTCACTTGATTTTTTTGACACATAACCTTCTTTTTAGGGTAACCTCTGCAGATGAATTTATTGCACATTTCGTCCAACATCACATCACATATGTCATCATCAGAGACAATCCGGCGTACTCGTAATAATTGGCTCCAAGGGAGCGAATCCATCATCCTCCTTGGATGGTAACTGCCATATTCTAAAAGACTGTTCCTATCAGTTGCCTTCACAAACAAATCTGTACACAATCTGTCATCCTGTTTGTATACCATGGTATCCAGGAATTGTATCCTGTCCATGGAATGTGTGACAGTAAATTTTAGCTGTGGATGTATATTATTAAACTCAGACAAAAAATCAAAAAGCTCAGTTTGAGTTCCTTCCCATATACAGAAAATGTCGTCGATGTAGCACCACCAGGCTCGGACATGGCACCAGTAGCTGGAATTGTACACAGATTGGTCCTCAAGTACCGCCATATAGATGTTGGCATAAGTAGGGGCCACATTGGACCCCATGGCGGTACCCCTTAACTGGAGGTAGTAGTCATCCCCAAAGAGGAAAAAATTCCTCCTGAGGATGAACTCCAGCAGGGTGAGGACCAACTGTGCACACGCTGGAGCCAAGTCCGAGCCCGACAGCGCCACATCAACGGCACATAACCCCTTCTCATGTTCAATTGAAGTATATAAGGAGACTACATCAAAGGATACCAAAATGGTAGAGGTACCCACCCTGATATCCCTCAACTTGTCCAGAAAGTCGTTGGTGTCTCTAATGTAGGACCGAGACGAGATGGCAAAACGACGCATGATTCTATCAAGAAAGATAGCCACTTTATGGCACATAGACCCCCTCCCCGACACGATGGGTCGTCCTGGGGGGTTACACAGATCTTTGTGCATCTTAGGCAATGTGTATAGGACGGGAGTAATAGGTGCATCCACAAAAAGAAATTCAGACAGCTTCTGATCGATGAGTCCACTGGTGAGGGAGTCCTCGATCAGAAGCTGCAAATCTCTCTGAAACTGAGTAGTAGGATTGCCCGTCAATTTCCTATACACGGCAGTATCAGCCAATTGATCAGAAGCTGTCTGAATTTCTTTTTGTGGATGCACCTATTACTCCCGTCCTGTACACATTGCCTAAGATACACAAAGATCTGTGTAACCCCCCAGGACGACCCATCGTGTTGGGGAGGGGGTTTATGTGCCATAAAGTGGCTATCTTTCTTGATAGAATCTTGCGTTGTTTTGCCATCTCATCTCGGTCCTACATTAGAGACACCAACGACTTTCTGGACAAGTTGAGGGATATCAGGGTGGGTACCTCTACCATTTTGGTATCCTTTGATGTAGTCTCCTTATATACTTCAATTGAACATGCCGTTGATGTGGCGCTGTCGGGCTCGGACTTGGCTCCAGCGTGTGCACAGTTGGTCCTCACCATGCTGGAGTTCATCCTCAGGAGGAATTTTTTCCTCTTTGGGGATGACTACTACCTCCAGTTAAGGGGTACCGCCATGGGGTCCAATGTGGCCCCCACTTATGCCAACATCTATATGGCGGTACTTGAGGACCAATCTGTGTACAATTCCAGCTATTGGTGCCATGTCTGAGCCTGGTGGCGCTACATCGACGACATTTTCTGCATATGGGAAGGAACTCAAACTGAGCTTTTTGATTTTTTGTCTGAGTTGAATAATATACATCCACAGCTAAAATTTACTGTCACACATTCCATGGACAGGATACAATTCCTGGATACCATGGTATACAAACAAGATGACAGATTGTGTACAGATTTGTTTGTGAAGGCAACTGATAGAAACAGTCTTTTAGAATATGGCAGTTACCATCCAAGGAGGATGATGGATTCGCTCCCTTGGAGCCAATTATTACGAGTACGCCGGATTGTCTCTGATGATGACATATGTGATGTGAGGTTGGACGAAATGTGCAATAAATTCATCTGCAGAGGTTACCCTAAAAAGAAGGTTATGTGTCAAAAAAATCAAGTGACTACATTAATAGATGGGGAACTACAAACTCATAAAAATAAAAATAAAGAGAAACGTGTGCCTTTTGTTTCAACCTATTGTCCAGCCAGTGGTAGAATTGTGAGCATTCTGAATAAACATTGGGGTTTTTTGAATAGAGGGTTGCCGCAGATTCAAGATTTTCGTTCACGGCCTATTCTTTCTTATAGACGTGGACGAAACTTGAAAGATAGACTGGTAAAATCTGATGTGGGTACAAGGAGGGTTGCCATCCAGAGGACGTTATGTCCACCTAGGATGGGCAATTTTCCTTGTCTCAATTGTGCTTGTTGTACTAATATGCTAAAGGGGGATAGTTTTCATCACCCCTGGACTGTGAAGAAATTTTTGATTAAAGAACGATATACGTGCTCCTCCAGTTTCGTCATCTATTTGTTAGTTTGTCCTTGTGGACTTATGTATGTAGGGGAGACTACAATGGAGATCAGAGCTCGCATAAGCAAGCACAAGAGCACTATTAGAACTAAGTTGCTTGAATTACCAGTTGTTAGGAGTCGAGTTTCCTCTGCTGCACAGGGGGAATCTCGATCCGTCTCCGCTGCGGTCTCCCATTCTCCTCCAGCCGCAGTGGAGTCTGCTCAGCAGGGACGTCGCTCCCAGTGTCTTGCTCGCTCTCACTCTGTACAGAGAGTTACTGCTGCTTCTTCAGCTCCTGCCATTAAAGTCAGTGCTGGTCAGCGGCGAGCGGACTTCCCTGGGACTAAGTCCTTGTTTGCGCACACTGAGCATGCCCAGAGCAAGATCTCCCGTTGGAGATCGAGGGTCATGTGCTCTGGCTCTGCAGCGCATTCCATTGGTCCTCTTGGCAGGCCCTGGAAGGGCAAAGTTTCTGTGGCCACTTCCTGCCCTGCAATTATATAAACTGCGCATGACCGCACGGCCATGCGCTAGTGTACAATTGAATACGTGTGTTTGTTGTGAGTGCAAGTCGTTCATTAAATACCCCTACCCTATTGTATGACTGTTCGCGTATGGAGTATGGCTGCTATCTAGCGCCCGACAAATCACTCAACGTGTCACACACGTATCAGCGTCTATTGCTGTGACCGCCAGTGCGGCGCCACGCGCCAGTAGTGCGCTTCCTGACCCACGTCTGGGTGCTTAGTGGTGCCTGCCAGCACGGCACAGTTCGCACTTCGGTGCTCTAATTATAAGAGTTGCCTAACACACCCTGTTGCGGTGTTGTGTCAGCAAGTGGTCTAATCGGACTTCAATCCTAGTTGGGGTTAAGTTCGCTGACTGCTTGCTCGCCTTCTATGTGCGGTACCGCGATCCTGTGACGCAACAGGATCGCTTCCTTCACGTTGGGTGAAGTTTAACCCACGCGAGTATACTTATGAGTACCGCCATATAGTCCGTCATTACTCAGCAGCAGGTTCCATTTCTGCACGGTGGACCCCGGGCTACGAACGCACCGTACACTATCAGTCTTATTATTTGGTGCGTTCCACTAGCCCTAACATTACACTAGCGCCAGGGTCTGGCTAGTGATGACGGACAAACAGCAATCCCTGCGGTATATACAGCAGCTGGAGGGTAGGTTGGCGGCTCTCGAGAGCGCAACCTCAGCTGTGGATGTTACCGCAGTTGCTGTACAGGCTGCCAGCGTGGCTGCAGCAACTTTGTCCATTGCCACCCCTGTTCCGACATTTTCTCGCCTCCCGCTGCCAGAAAATTTTTCTGGTAATAGCAAATTTTGTAGGGGATTCGTGAGTCAGTGCTCTATTCATCTCGAGCTTCTGGCTGCACGTTTCCCCACAGAGCGGGCTAAGGTGGGATTTATTGTGTCTCTATTGTCGGACAGGGCATTGGAATGGGCTACGCCGCTGTGGGAGCGTGGCGATCATGTGGTGCAGAGTGCTCCTCTGTTTTTGAGCACTTTAAAACAGGTCTTTTTAGGACCTCAAGTCACCCATGACACTGCGCTCCAACTGCTGGCATTAACTCAGGGTGAGTCCTTGGTCAGTCATTTTGCCGTCCAATTCCGCACTTTAGCATCTGAGCTGGAATGGTCGGATAAAGCTCTTATCCCCATATTTTGGAGGGGCTTGGCTGACCATGTAAAGGACGCTCTGGCTACTAGGGAGATTCCTGCCACACTGGAGGAGTTAATAACAGTCTCCACTCGAATTGACCTCCGTTTTAACGAGCGGAGGTTAGAGCGAGCCCAGTGTAGGCAGAGGTTTCGGCTGGCTCCTACTTTTGCCAAACCTCTGGAATCTCCGGTCCTGGTTCCTGAGTCAGATGAGGCCAGGGAAGTGTCATAAGCGGGACCTAAGTCCCGGACCGCTTGTGCACTCAGGGTCTGTCATGTTTGCCAGCGGTCTGGACATTTAGCCACCAGATGTCCTCAGCGGTCGAGGAAACGTCAGCGTCTAGTGGTCGTAGGTGGAGGTACACTAGACACGGCGACGTTTGCCTCTAAATTGTCCTTTAAGGGGACAATTACTATAGGCTCATTCTCCCACTCGGTAGAGCTCTGCGTGGATTCTGGGGCGGAGGGCAATTTTATGTCTTCTGCCTTCGCCCAACGCCACGCAATACCTCTGGTTATGCTAGCTCAACCTGTAACGGTACGAGTGGTGAATGGGTCGACTCTGCCCTCACAGATAACTCACCAGACCATTCCTTTTACTCTGTCCATGTCGCCATCTCATCAGGAGATTATTTCTCTGCTCGTCATTCCAGAGGGAATTGATGAAGTCCTGTTGGGAATACCTTGGCTACGGTACCACTCTCCTCATATCGAGTGGTCCTCAGGCAGAATTCTGGGATGGGGTGAATCTTGTGGGGGTAGGTGTCAGAGGGAGTGCGTTCAGGTAGCTACAACTGAGGTACCCGCAGATCTTTCCTCTCTCCCCAAGCAGTATTGGTCGTATGCAGACGTATTCTCCAAAAAGGCGGCGGAGACCCTTCCGCCCCATCGCCCCTATGACTGTCCTATTGACCTCTTGCCTGGTGCTGAGCCTCCCCGGGGTCGAGTCTATCCGCTATCTCTCCCGGAGACGGAGGCAATGTCACAGTACATCCAGGAAAATCTGGCAAGAGGGTTCATCAGGAAGTCAGTGTCACCTGCTGGGGCAGGGTTCTTCTTCGTGCAGAAGAAGAGTGGGGAATTGCGTCCATGCATAGACTACAGGGGTCTTAACGCCATCACCGTTAAGAATAAATACCCTTTGCCTTTGATATCTGAACTGTTCAATAGGCTTCGGGGAGCAAGGGAATTTACTAAATTAGATCTGCGGGGTGCTTACAACCTGATTCGCATCCGTGAGGGGGACGAATGGAAGATGGCTTTTAACACCAGGGATGGGCACTATGAATATCTGGTGATGCCCTTTGGGCTCTGTAATGCCCCAGCCGTTTTCCAAGATTTTGTGAACGATATCTTCCGGGATATGCTTTCCACCTCGGTCGTAGTCTATCTGGATGATATTCTCATCTACTCTCCAGATATTGACTCCCACCGGAGAGATGTTTGCAAAGTCTTCGACCCCCTACGGGCAAACTCCCTCTATGCCAAGTTGGAGAAGTGTATGTTTGAGCAGGAGTCCTTACCTTTCCTAGGCTACATCATCTCAGCCCAGGGATTGGCTATGGATCCTGCCAAACTACAGGCTGTGATGGACTGGCAGGAACCCCATTCTCTTAAAGCGGTGCAGCGCTTTATGGGGTTCATCAATTATTATCGCCAGTTCATCCCGCATTTCTCAACTTTGGTAGCTCCCTTCGTTGCCCTCACCAAGAAGGGGGCGAATCCCAAATTGTGGTCTGAGGAGGTCTCCAAGGCTTTTATCTCTATAAAGTCACACTTCGCTAGCGCTCCCATTCTTCATCGCCCCGATGTTGATAAGCCATTTATCATGGAGGTGGATGCCTCTTCTGTTGGTGCTGGAGCAGTCCTCTTCCAAAAGGATGCTCAAGGTCAGAAGCATCCTTGCTTCTTTTTCTCCAAGACCTTCGCACCAGCAGAGAGGAATTATTCCATCAGGGAAAGGGAGTTGCTAGCCATGAAGTTGGCTTTCTCGGAGTGGAGACATCTCTTGGAGGGAGCACATTTTCCCTTCCAAGTCTTCACAGATCACAAAAATTTGGTGTATCTGCAGACAGCTCAGCGGTTGAATTCTCGCCAGGCCAGATGGTCCTTGTTCTTCTCCCGGTTTCATTTCACCCTCCATTTCCTTTCTGGGGAGAAGAACATTCGGCCGACGCTCTCTCTCGCTCCGTTGTGTCATCAGCGGAGGAGGAGGAGCCTCGGCTTATTGTCCCCACCGAGAGTTTGAGAACCGTGGCCCCGGTTTCGCTGGAGTCTGTGCCCCCGGGCAAGACTTTTGTTCCATCTAGTTTGCGACCGGAGGTTCTCTCTTGGGCGCACTCGTCCAGGGTGGGTGGACATTTTGGTACTAAAAGGACATCAGAGTTACTGGCGAGGACATACTGGTGGCCGCATATGGCTCGTGATGTCGCGGAGTACGTTCAGGCGTGTGTCTCTTGCGCCAGGAACAAGACTCCTCGGCAACGGCCAGCTGGTTTGCTTTATCCTCTGCCCGTGGCTGACAGGCCCTGGGAGATGGTTGGGATGGACTTTGTGGTTGGCTTACCCAAGTCTCGTAATTGCACCATTATCTGGGTGATCACCGATCATTTTTCCAAAATGGTGCATTTGGTGCCTCTTCCACGGCTACCATCTGCACGGGCGTTGGCTGTCTTGTTTATCAAGCATATCTTTCGCTTACACGGTATGCCAGACAAAATTGTTAGTGACCGGGGTCCCCAGTTTGCGTCTCGATTCTGGAGGGAGCTATGTCGTCTACTCAGTATTGAGTTAAATCTCTCTTCGGCATATCATCCCGAGACGAATGGGTTGGTAGAAAGGGCCAACCAGACCTTGGTCACATATCTGCGACATTTTGTTTCTGCCAGACAGGATGACTGGGCATCCTTGCTACCGTGGGCAGAGTTTGCACTTAACAATGCCGTAGCCGACTCTACCGGTCAGACTCCATTCCTCTTAAATTACGGCCAGCATCCGCGTGTTCCTGTGCCCATGCCTGTGTCTTCCGCTGATCCCAGGGTGGCAGACTGGGCTGTGGAGGCACGGGACATTTGGAATCGCACGCAGGATGCCATTCGGGCCTCCAAGGAGAGAATGAGGTCCTCCGCCGATGTTCATCGGCGCCCCGCTCCGACTTTTGCCCCTGGCGACTTGGTGTGGCTCTCTGCCCGTAACATCAGGCTGCGAGTTGAGTCCACTAAGTTTGCTCCTCGCTACTTGGGTCCCTTCAAGGTTCTCGAACAGGTTAATCCTGTGGTCTACCGCCTGGCTCTTCCTCCACGCTTGGGTATCACCGACACCTTTCATGTGTCCCTCTTGAAACCCGTATACATGTCCCGGTTTTCCGAGTCATCTGCCGGGACATCGGGTTCGTCTACGGACGATTACGAGGTGAACGCTATTTTGGGGTGCAAGGTGGTACGCGGCAAAAAGTTTTATTTGGTGGATTGGAAGGGTTATGGTCCAGAGGACAGGTCTTGGGAGCCTGCTGAAAACATTCGGGCCCCACAGCTCATTGCTGCCTTCGAGCGTAGCGAGGCCCAAGGAGGGTGGGGCCCTAGGAGGGGGGGTAATGTTAGGAGTCGAGTTTCCTCTGCTGCACAGGGGGAATCTCGATCCGTCTCCGCTGCGGTCTCCCATTCTCCTCCAGCCGCAGTGGAGTCTGCTCAGCAGGGACGTCGGTCCCAGCGTCTTGCTCGCTCTCACTCTGTACAGAGAGTTACTGCTGCTTCTTCAGCTCCTGCCATTAAAGTCAGTGCTGGTCAGCGGCGAGCAGACTTCCCTGGGACTAAGTCCTTGTTTGCGCACACTGAGCATGCCCAGAGCAAGATCTCCCGTTGGAGATCGAGGGTCATGTGATCTGGCTCTGCAGCGCATTCCATTGGTCCTCTTGGCAGGCCCTGGAAGGGCAAAGTTTCTGTGGCCACTTCCTGCCCTGCAATTATATAAACTGTGCATGACCGCACGGCCATGCGCTAGTGTACAATTGAATACGTGTGTTTGTTGTGAGTGCAAGTCGTTCATTAAATACCCCTACCCTATTGTATGACTGTTCGCGTATGGAGTATGGCTGCTATCTAGCGCCCGACAAATCACTCAACGTGTCACACACGTATCAGGGTCTATTGCTGTGACCGCCAGTGCGGCGCCACGCGCCAGTAGTGCGCTTCCTGACCCACGTCTGGGTGCTTATTGGTGCCTGCCAGCACGGCACAGTTCGCACTTCAGTGCTCTAATTATAAGAGTTGCCTTTACACACCCTGTTGCGGTGTTGTGTCAGCAAGTGGTCTAATCGGACTTCAATCCTAGTTGGGGTTAAGTTCGCTGACTGCTTGCTCGCCTTCTATGTGCGGTACCGCGATCCTGTGATGCAACAGGATCGCTTCCTTCACGTTGGGTGAAGTTTAACCCACGCGAGTATACTTATGAGTACCGCCATATAGTCCGTCATTACTCAGCAGCAGGTTCCATCTCTGCACGGTGGACCCCGGGCTACGAACGCACCGTACACTATCAGTCTTATTATTTGGTGCGTTCCGCTAGCCCTAACACCAGTCCCTAAGCATTTCGACGAATGTCGACACTCTGTCAATCAACTCAGATTTAGGGTGATCGATGGGGTCCCTATTTTAAGAAGGGGAGGAAATAGGATACAACTACTCAAGCAAAAAGAACTCAGATGAATTTCTACATTAGAGACTTTGCAACCAAAAGGGTTAGATATTGAGTACAATTTACAGATATGTATTATTTGATCCCTCTCTCTTCGCAGGTAGCGCCTGAATCTGTATATTTGTTTTTAATGCTGCTATTTGTTTTTTGTTTCTTTGTTTCTTTTTTTAGTACACTTGGGATTTGACATCCAGGGAGACTTGAAAGCTATGGGGCTATTTTTCTTTTGTTTTTTGCTAATTTGTATATGTACAGTTGGTGTCTTCTACCTATCTCTTCCTCTTCCCCTTGTGTGCCAAATCGCCATGCACAGGTTATTTGTTTATACACACGCTGGTTACCATGGAGTTGGTTATATCCGGATCTTCCATGCAGACAGGGATTCGCTGCGTCCCGTGGTTGTCAGGTGATGTGTGAGGGCGGGTCTCTTAGGCTCCTCCCTGGCTCTGATGTGGCCGCTTGCGATGCCCAGTACTGTTGGTAAGTGATGTCCGGTTCAGTGCTGCTAGCGCATGCGCTGTAGGTGATGTCGGTGCTGCGGTCATGTGACCGCGTGCACGTGATGTACCTGCATGCCCGCTCTGGCGGCTCCTGACCGGCGGATATGGCGGTGGGTATGCAGGTTGTTAGAGACATGGCGATTGGCTGATATTTATTGATAGCAGTACAAGAAGATCCTTCAGGATTGGAGGATATATTTGTTATGGAGGATGGAATGGTTCATTGGTGGATCGTCGCCATGGCAGCTGAGACAACAAGACCATGATTGGATTACAGCTTGATTATTGGATTACTCCTGACACCTTTTTTAAATTTTTTGTAGTTGTTATGTAATGTGATGTCAATATAATGTGGGTTTTTGTATGTTTTATGGATAACAGTGTGATTTATGCATTTTTTTGTACTGTTGTATATGGTTAAATAAAGGCCGCCCCTTGTTAGTGATTGGTGCCTGATTTGGCTCCACACTATTTAAGGTGGCCAGGTGAGCTATGTTATGTACTTGACAAAGGCCATGTCTGGCCGAAACGTTGTATGATGTGATGGCGGAATAAAGACTTTTCTTTCATACAGTATACTCTTCACCTGGAATGGATGCTGCTTCTTTTTCTATATTGTGAGTATTGGTCCAGTGGATCCATGGACGTTGGAGCGTGCATCCTGGTTGATTGAGTGTTGCTGGTTGCTGCTTTTTTACACAGCTAACCTATAATTAACTGTCCTGCGGTATTTGAAGTAAGGCTTAGAGTCAGTTACTTCCTCAGTGTTCCGGTCACCGGCTACGCGCGTCAGTAGGAAGTTGCCGTTCTCGAGGCACGACTCCTACTGGCTCTCCTTTGTGCTTGATCCCGTTTCTCACTTTCCACAATATCCTTCTCTTCTTGTCCTTTCTTAGGATACCGCCGCAAGGTAGTGCAGGCGCGGTTCCGTTGCTTTCTATTCATTCTGCTAGGCCCCTGTCAGGAACCCACCCCTGACAGGTCCTCCCTGGATCTCTCCCAGGCTGCGTTCTGTTCTAACTTCCTATCCGACCCCCAGTTTTACCAGTGTGAGGAGTGGCCTAATACATAGTGCCTTTTGCTCCCCCTGGTGGCCGGAGTATGAAGTGTAATGTGTGCTTGTGATACCTGGTCAGGTGAACTCCTTTAGTGCAATCAGACATAAAATCACTCCCCTTAGCGGCAGAGCGACATTACTGCAACAACCAGGACTCTGGGGCGCTGCATACACATAGACAGAAGAAGAATCACCGCCTTCGAAATGTGGTGCAGTATGAAGAACAAGTAAATCAATTTTGGAACAAATCAATCCAGACATTTTACTTGAAGCGAGGATCACCAAGCTATGACTTTCCTACTTTGGACACATCATATGAAGAGAGAAATCACTGGAGAAGGACATCATTATCAGAAGATTAGGCGGAACCAGGCAAAGAGGAAAACCAGCACGTTGATGGCTTGATACTATCAAGATAATGATGGAGAAGACCCTGGTGGGCTTATCTAGGCTTGCACAAGATTGATCTTCCTACAGAGTGTTCATCCATCAGGTCACCATGGCTTGGAATCAGGCCAAATGCCAGTAAAAATGAAAAGATATTTATATATAATAATGCAGCGCCCCAGAGTCCTGGTCGTTGCAGTAATGTCGTTCTTCCACCAGGGGGAGTGATGTTACGTGTGATGGCACCAAAGCAGTTAAACCCTGCCAGGTATCACAGCCACACATACATTTCACACTCCAGTCCACCAGGGGGAGCTAAGGGTTCTATCTACTAGGCCACTCCTCACATAAGGTTAAAACTGGTGGGTTGGATAGGAAGTTAGGCAGTTGACGGAGGGAGTTGGAGGAGAGAGGAGTTCCTGGCTAAAGACTAGAGAGAAAGTTCTCCAGGCCGAGCTGATTGGAGTGATCTCTGGTCAGATCCAGACTTCGGTCTGAGGAGGGGGAAAGAAGGACACGGAGCTGTGCCTGCAACCCATGCAGCAGCATCCTAAGAAAGGATAAGAAGGGACGCGCATTATAGTGAGTGAGAAACGAAGTCGTAGCAACAGGAGTAACAAAATCAGCGGGAGACCAGCTAGAAGCAGGCTGTCTCCATCTGAAATGCAGTACCGGTGGCCGGAGCACCGAGGGAGTAATAGACTCTATGCTTTACTTCAGAGACCGGCAGGGCAGTCAGTTCCAAGTTGGCTGTCCGACCTAAAAACCTAAGCAGACAAGGTGGCAACGCAGAGGAGGGGAGACACTAGGGTCCCTATAAAATAGCCTCAGGCCACCACCGTCATACGGGTTCTGTCCTATCCATCTGGGGGACAGTGAGAAGAGTAACAAGAGTGAGGACCCTATTAGGAGCTAATGCAAGTACAGACCTACTACGTTACTGTGCGCAAAGGGAAAGCTACTGATTTCCACCTGGATCAGGAGGACTCTGGAATTGCCATCAGACCGGCCAGACTCTGCCTACCCCGTAACCTGGTACCCTGGACTGTGGATGCTGAAAGCCCTCAGTAAAGGTACAGAGACTGCGCCCATTGTGTCCTTGTTATTCACTGCGCCTTGCACCATCCACCATCAACATCTACACCTCTGGGAGGCCCTGGGGAAACACTTCACCTGCAGGAAGGTATACCATCTAGCTGCAACAACATCACCCCAGCGGACCCTTAAGCAGCGTCGATCACCCTGACCGAACACCACAGGTGGCGTCACGAACATCACCATCTTATACGAACTACTCCCTTTTAAGTGCGCGCCCCTCTTAGGGCCACGGTCCAGGTCGGGCCACCGTGACATCCCCACCGAAGGGACTGAAGGACGAGTACCCCATTGCCCTTACGTGGGGGCGCCGCAATAACACCTACATAACTATTATTACACATAATACCGCTATTACTTCTACATAAGAAATAATTACAGATGATGAACAATTAACTTTGCAGGCCGCTGCTTCAGCACCCAGGTCAGTAATCCATGCTAGAAGGTAGCCATGCTAGTCACCTCCTACCTGACGGCTTCCTCAGCTCTTCTTATGAATAGCCGACTAGATGTGATGTCATGTGTGCATCACACCACAGTCCCTGTTGGCCACATGTGGCTCCCGAGCTACAGGTTGGGGACCCTTCCACCAGAGGATCATAGATGACATTCTTATCGCCAGATGCCAAACTCTGTCGCTGAGGCCATTCAGTGTTCACCCAATGCTCTGCTGTAGCTCTACTGTCTCAGTAGCACAGAAAACAAGGGTGTTATCATAACAAATGGGAATGATGCATGTTCAAAGAAAACAAAGATATTCTCACATTTATTGGGAGACTAAATGAAAACTAAATTTACCTTAGTGAACAGTATAAACCGGCACTTTTCATACACTAAAATGGGCTACATACCTATAGTGCAAAAACGTGATGTGATAAAGAAATTATAAGATCAGATTTGAATTCAGCATCCTCAAATTAGTCTAAAACTGTTCTTAAAGTCCATGCCAGAATTTTTATTTTTTTTTTGTAGACCAGTGTAATAGGTAAAAATTAAAAAACAGACAATAATAATGACAATAATCTATATATATAATTGCCTAAGGGTTTTTCCGTCTGTCTGTCTGTCTGTCTGTCTGTCCTGGAAATCCCGCATCTCTGATTGGTCGAGGCCGCCAGGCCTCAACTAATCAGCGACGGGCACAGCGACGATGATGTCATAAAGGACGTAGACATCCGGCGTCTCTGATTGGTCGAGGTCACCAGGCCTCGACCAATCAGCGATGGGCACAGCAACGATGATGTCATAAAGGACGTAGAAATCCCACGTTTCTGATTCAGCGATGGGCACAGTATCGACGTAGATGTCATAATGGTTGCCATGCCGATGATGATGTCATAAAGGTTGCCTCGACCAATCAGCGACGGGCACAGTCTGCCGCGAATTCTGGAATCATCATTGTCCATATACTACGGGGACATGCATATTCTAGAATACCCGATGCGTTAGAATCAGGCCTCGACCAATCAGAGACCGGCACAGCATCGACGTAGAAATCCCGCGTCTCTGATTGGTCGAGACCGCCAGGCCTCGACCAATCAGCAACGGGCACAGCGACGACGATGTCATAAAGGACGTAGACATCTCACGTTTCTGATTCAGCGACGGGCACAGTATCGACGTAGATGTCATAATGGTTGCCATGGCGACGATGATGTCATAAAGGTTGCCTCGACCAATCAGCGATGGGCACAGTGTTCCGCGAATTCTGGAATCATCATTGTCCATATACTACGGGGACATGCATATTCTAGAATACCCGATGCGTTAGAATCGGGCCACAATCTAGTAATAATAATAATAGGTAAAAATAAAAAAGTACAAAACAATTAAAAAACAGACAATACTAATGACAATAGTAGGTAAAAATAAAAAAGTGCAAAACAATTAAAAAACAAGCAATAATAATGACAATAATAATAAGTAAAAATAAAAAAGTACAAAAAAACGATTAAAAAAACAGACAATAATAATAATAACAATAATAATAGGTAAAAATAAAAAAGTACAAAACTATTAAAAAATAAACAATACTAATGACAATAATAATAGGTAAAAATAAAAGTGCAAAGCAATTAAAAAAACAATAATAATGACATTAATAATAGGTAAAAATAAAAAAGTATAAAGCAGTTAAAAAACAGACAGTAATAATAACAATAAGGGTATGTATCCATGTTCAGGCCATTCATAGCCTGGGAAGCTCCAGGGTATTAACCCCTTCCTAGGCTACAAATATCAGTCCTCCAGTCGCTGGCTTTCCCTCTCTGGCGCAGAAAATTGCGCGGGAGCCCAGGCCATTTAAAAAAAAAAAAATTTTAATTAAACATATTGCATTTAAGGCCGGGGTAAATACTCAACACTGCCGCGGGCACCCAGGACCAGATCGTTCAGCTGCATAGAAATACATGCAGCCGCACACTCTGGTCCCGAGTGCCCGTGGCAGTGGCGGGTATTGAAGCGAGAGACTTGTGTGAGTTTCTTGCCAGTGTGACCCCGGCCTAACGCAGATTTCATGTGTGTGTCTTTAATTAAGGCCGGGATCATACATGCGAGAAACTCGGATGAGTCTCGCATCATAATACCCGGCACTGCCGCCAGCACTCGGGAGTGGAGCGTGCAGCTGCATAGAAATACACACAGCTGCACACTCCGCACCTGAGTGCTGGCGGCAGTGCCGGGTATTAAGATGCGAGACTCGTCCGAGTTTGTCGCATGTGTGATCCATCTATCGTATCTATCTTCCGTAACTATCTATTATATCTATCGTATCCATCTATCTATCTATCTATCTATCTATCTATCGTATCTATTAATCTATTATCTATTTATTATCTATTTATCTATTATCTATCTATCGATATATCTATACTTAGATATATATATTTATAGATAGATATATCAGTAGATAATAGATAGATATATCGATAGATAGATACCATAGATATATACAATAGATAGATAGATAGATAGATAGATAGATAGATAGATAATAGATAATAGATAGATAGATAGATAATAGATAGCTAGATAGATAGATAATAGATAATAGATAGATAGATAATAGATAGATAGATAATAGATAGATAGATAGATAGATATATAGATAGATAATAGATAGATAGATAATAGATAGATAGATAATAGATAGATAGATAGATATATAGATAGATAATAGATAGCTAGATAGATAGATAATAGATAATAGATAGATAGATAATAGATAGATAGATAATAGATAGATAGATAGATAGATAGATAGATAGATAGATAGATAGATAGATAGATAGATAGATAGATAATAGATAGATAGATAATAGATAATAGATAATAGATAGATAGATAATAGATAGATAGATAGATAATAGATAGATAGATAATAGATAGCTAGATAGATAGATAATAGATAATAGATAGATAATAGATAGATAGATAATAGATAGATAGATAGATAGATAGATAGATAGATAATTAGATAGATAGATAGATAATAGATAGATACGATAGATAGATAGATAGATAGATAGATAGATAGATAGATAGATAGATAGATAATAGATAGATAGATAGATAGATAGATAGATAGATAGATAGATAATAGATAGATAGATAATTAGATAGATAGATAGATAATAGATAGATACGATAGATAGATATCTATCGTATCTATCTATCTAGCTGTGTGTAAACATTATTCTTCAATGAAGTATGTAAATGAAGAGGTTGGACAAGAAATTACATCACAATTTGTTTTTGTTTTTTTGTATATATCTTTATTTAGCTTACAAAAACACACACAAATCCACATGAAAAAAAAAACACATGAAAAACGCAGGTGACCTGCCAGTGACCTCAGGTGCAGATTTGGTGCAGATTTTACCTGCTTCAAATCCTGATCAAATCCTGATGCAATCCTGAACGTGGACACATACCCTAATAATAGGTAAAAAGAAAAAAGTACAAAACAATTAAAAAAACATGCAATACTAATTACAATAATAGGTAAAAATAAAAAAGTACAAAACAATTAAAATAAAAACAATAATAATAATAACAGTAATAGGTAAAAATATATCTGTAGAAAAAAACGTGATTCATTTTTTAAATTTCATGGTCATTTTTCTTTTTTTTTTCTCCATTTATTTCACGTTTTATTAATATTTTCTGCAGATTCTGAATGATTTTGCTCCTCAGAGCTTCAATCCTAATGCCGTATATAAGAGGGTTGACTATTAGAGTGAACATTAGGCCACTTGCAGCAAAAACTATTTGGGCAACTTTAGGAAAAGTGTTAAACTTAAACCTGTACCTGAAAACTACAAATACACAGGCTGACATAGATATGGAGAAGGCCATCATGTGTGTGGCCAAAGTGTGCATGGCCTTCTTCCTGGCCTCTACTGGGATTCGAAGACATATGATAAGGGTTCCTATGTAGCAGTAGATGATGGATGCTAGGCAGCTAATAAACAGGGACGTGGTCAAGATGCTTCCGAGGATGTTCAGAGCAGATGTGTCCCCACAAGCCAGGTACAGCATGGACATGGTCTCACAGAAGGCGTTGTCGATGTTCCTACCACAGAAAATGAGCCTTCCTGTTAATAATGTCATCAAGATGATAACTATTGAGTTCAGACTCCAAGAGGTGGCCACGATTTTGAAAGTTTTCCCGTTGGTCATCAAAGTATGATATCTCAAAGGATGATGGACTGCCAAGAATCTATCATAGGCCATGAAGGAAAAAGATAGAAGGTCGAGGCATGCAAAGTTCTGGATACAGAAAGCCTGGGCCAAGCATTCTGAAAGAGAGATAAAGGACTTTCCCGAAAGTAAGTCAACGGCCAACTTGGGCAAGAAGGAACAGCTACCAAACATCACATTAACCATCATGCTTGACATCAGGATGTACATGGGCTGATGCAGCGACGGTTCTGTCCAACTGGTGTACACGATCATAGAACACGTGAACATGATGAAGCCGTAGCACACAAGGGCAATGGCAGAGTAGACATATTTCAGGTTTTCCATCTCAACCACGCCAACAAGTACAAAGCCGGGGCTGATATAGGATAAGTTCTCCATTTGTCACCTAGTTGGCCCATGTCCACTCATTCCTGGATACTACTGATGACTGGGTGGTTATATAAACAGGTGGAAGATAGAGAAGATACAGATGAGTTGAGGCTCTCGTTTGTGGGGTGCATAGATTTATGGGACTGTAAAGGAAGCTATGGGTCATTCCGGACTGTGTGTATATGTATCAGTAATGCAATAGTATCCCTGACAAACACATAGTACCACGGACTAATTCGGATATGAATAAGTTCTCTGGCTTTTTATAGAGATTCGTGCCAGTTTATTCTCTTTTCTCTTCTTTAAAAAAATCACTAACAAACACCAAGAGATATAATGATCCCAATGGTAAACTCACTAGGACGCTAATTAGTTGTGGCGTCACTGACTTATTCTGCTAATTAGGGACATTTGATCTTAATTACTCACAGACAAGATACATTACATTATCATCTCCGTCACAGAGGCTCCTCTGACCTATAATCATTATATAACCTCAGATTTTACAACTTTATAGTAGTTTCAATTCCTCATCATTTTATACCTTTACTTATTGTCAGTAAAAGGAACGATCTTAGTGGCGTCCAAGGTTCAAAATATGCAAAGGTCTAACACTTCACAAAGATCAGGCTTTGTTAAATTACATTTAGTTTACACAATCATATGTGTGCTAAAAAAGGCTAAAATGGCAAAGGAAAGAACATTAAGGCTGGAGTTGCCCTAGCGATTTTAAAATCTGTCTGGTTTTGATGCAGGAGAGTCGGACAAGTGTCATGCATTTTTTTATGCGAGTACAATCCGATTTTTTGCACCTAGCATACGATTTATATCCGATCGCACAGCCATGAGTCTTCTTGGGAATGATGCAACAAGTTTTTCCCCCCTGGATTTGGGGATCCTCTGCCATTCTTCCTTGCATATCCTCTCCAGTCCCGTCAGGTTGGATGGTGAACGTTGGTGGACGCCATTTTCAGGTCTCTCCAGAGATGCTCCATTGGGTTTAGGTCAGAGCTCTGGCTGGGCCGGTCAAGAATGGTCACAGAGTTGTCCTGAAGCCGCTCCTTTGTTATTTTAGCTGTGTGCTTAGGGTCATTGTCTTGTTGGAAGGTGAACCTTCGGCCAAGTCTGAGGTCCAGAGCACTCTGGAAGAGGTTTTCATCCAGGATATATCTGTACTTGGCCACATTCATGTTTCCATCAATGACAACCAGTGGTCCTGTCCCCAGTCATCACTTATGTGGCTTCTCACAGCCCTTCATTCTTCACACCGTTGGAAGTCTACCTGGTCTGGGGGCCGTACTGTTGCAAATTCAGGAAGCGAAGGAACGAGTGATTGCCTATGCAAGCCTGATCACTCCATGACTCGGAACAGATCCCAGTCAACTACAGCTCCTTGAAGCTGGAATTGCTGGTGTTAGTGTGGGTGATGACCGAAAAGTTAGCTGAATACTTGCCGGGGTCCGAAGTCTTGGTGCGCACCAATAACAATCCCCTAGCCCACCTGGAAAATTCAACATTGGAGGCCCTGGAACAACGATGGGTGACCTGCATGGTGAAGTATTGGTATAAGATGGCGTATGGGGCTGAACTGAGTATGTGGTTGAACACAGTACAACAGGATAGACTCCATATACCCTGCTGTTCGGCCGATAGGGACGGGAAATTACAAAGCTGGAGTTGGGTCCAGAAGAAGACTACCCACGGATGGGGGTGTCTTCCTGGGTCCGGGAACACTGACATTAGCTGCAAACTCTTCACCGGCTGGTGCAGACTAAGTTTCGGGAACTCCAACATCATCAACCGATGCCTATTCGAGGGACAGCTCTCAAAGGCGGAGATCGAGTGTTGATCTGAGACAAGTGACCCAGAGGCTAGTTGGAGCACCGATGGGAAAAAAACCTGTATCAGGTCAAATGCCGATTTGGGTCCGAATGGCCAGTGTATGAGGTTCAAACCTGTTAGGGCTAGCGGAACGCACAAAATAATTAGAAAGATGGTATAAGGTGCGTTCGTAGCCCGGTGTCCACTGTGCAGAGATGGAACCTGCTGCTGAGTAATGACAGACTATATGGCAGTACAATGTGGATACACACATGGGTTAGCTTCACCCTGCATGAAGGAAGCGAACCCTGTTGCGTCACAGGGCCGCGGTACCACACAAAGAGCGCAAGCAAGGAGTCACAGAACTCTATCCCAAGACTCAGGATTAGATAATTTTAATGCGCAAGAGTGCATGCAATGCTGCTCTGGCAGATGCCACTAACTACCACTGGGAGAGACAATGGGTAGACTCAACCCTGGGGAGGCTCAGCACCAGGCAAGAGGTCAATAGGACAGTCATAAGGGCGGTGAGGCGGAAGGGTCTCCGCAGCCCTTTTGGAGAACACATCCGCCAATATTGCTTGGGGAGAGAGGAAAGATCTGCAGGTACCTCAGTAGTAGCAACCTGAATGCATTCCCTCTGACATCTACCCCCACAAGATTCACTCCATCCCATGATTCTGCCTGTGGACCGCTCAATATGAGAAGAGTGGTACCGTAGCCAAGGTATCCCCAACAGGACCTCATCAATTCCCTCAGGAATGACGAGCGGAGATATAATCTCCTGATGGGATGGTGACATGGACAGAGTAAAAGGGATGGTCTGGTGTGTTATCTGTGAGGGCAGTGTCGACCCATTCACCACTCGTACGGTCACTGGTTGGGCTAGCATCACCAGGGGTATTGCGTGTCGCTGGGCGAATGCAGATGACATAAAATTGCCCTCTGCCCCAGAATCCACGCAAAGCTCTACCGAATTAGTGGATGAGCCTATGGTAATTGTCCCCTTAAAGGACAATTTGCAGGCAAATGTCACCGTGTCTAGTGTACCTCCACCTACTACCACTTGACGCTGTAGACTACCCCGACCGTTGGGGACATCTGGTGGCAAGATGTCCTGACTGCCGGCAGACATGACAGACCTTGAGTGCACGAGCGGTCCGGGACTTAGATCCCGCTCGTGACACCTCCAAGGCCTCATGTGACTCGGGTTCCTGGACTGGAGATTCCAAAGGTTTGGCAAAGGTGGGAGCCAACCGAAACCTCTGCCTACACTGGGCTCGCTCTAACCTCCTCTCGTTAAAATGGAGGTCAATAAAAGTGGATACGGCTATTAGCTCCTCCAGTGTGGGGGGAATCTCCCTAGTGGCCAAAGCATCCTTCACATGGTCAGCCAGCCCCCTCCAAAATACAGGGATGAGGGCTTTATCTGACCACTCCAGCTCAGATGCTAAGGTGCGGAAGTGGACGGCAAAATTGCTGACCAAGGACAAGCCCTGAGTCAATGCCAACAGTTGGAGCGCCGTATCATGGGTGACTCGAGGTCCTAAAAAGACCTGTTTCAGAGTGCTCAGGAACAGCGGAGCACTCTGCACCACATGATCGCCACGCTCCCACAGTGGCATAGCCCACTCCAACGCCCTGTCCGACAGGAGAGACATAATGAATTCCACCTTTGCCCGCTCTGTGGGGAAACGTGAAGCCAGGAGCTCGAGGTGTATAGAGCACTGGCTCACGAAACCCCTACATGATTTGCTAATACCAGAATATTTATCTGGCAGCGGGAGGCGAGATAAGGTCGGAACAGGGGTGGCAGTGGACAAAGTTGCTGCAACCATGCTAGCAGCCTGAACAGCTACTGCGGTAACATCCACAGCTGAGGTTGTGCGCTTGAGAGCCGCCAACCTGCCCTCCAGCTGCTGGATGTACCGCAAGGGTTGCTGTTTGTCCGCCATTACTAGGGAGACCCTGGCGCTAGTATAATGTTAGGGCTAGCGGAATGCACCAAATAATTAGAAGGATGGTATAAGGTGGGTTCGCAGCCCGGGGTCCACCGTGCAGAGATGGAACCTGCTGCTGAGTAATGACGGACTATATGGCATTACAATGTGGATACACACACAGCTTAGCTTCACCCTGTATGAAGAAAGCGAACCCTGTTCTCAGACTTGGATAGTCCGCTGCTCGTCAGTCCCAGAGAAGTGCGTAGTCCTGAATCCCCAGAGAGAGCCGATTCATCAGATCAAGATATGATTCCTTCTTCTACCACTGAACCTGAGCTACGCCCTATGGAATGGACAACAGCTGGAATACCTTCCACTCATTATGAACAAGACCAGTTTATTTGGCAGCAAGTAATCAAGAAATGGAATGTGAACGTCTGATGAAGGAACTCTCACCCGTAGAATGGCGAGTTAAAGAAGGGCAGGAGTGTAATGAGGAAGACTGGGCCGCGGGTACTTACATGATACCGGGTCCGGAACTGTCGAGGCTGCATCCAGTATTGCCGGGGGGGAAAGAATGAGGGACATGACAGGTCCCATGACCCGGGAGGAAGTGGCGTGGCTAATCCGGGCAGTGTGCAGGAAGTGCGGGAAAAGAGCTCAGGTTTCCCGCTGGCAAGGATTCCTTCTTCTACCACTGAACCTGAGCTACGCCCTATGGAATGGACAACAGCTGGAATACCTTCCACTCATTATGAACAAGACCAGTTTATTTGGCAGCAAGCATTCAAGAAATGGAATCATGTGAACGTCTGATGAAGGAACTCTCGCCCATGGAATGGCGAGTTAAAGAAGGGCAGGAGTGTAATGAGGAAGACTGGGCTGCGGGTAATTGCATTATACCGGGTCCGGAACTGTCGAGGCTGCATCCAGTATTGCCGGGGGGGGGGAAAGAATGAGGGACATGACAGGTCCCATGACCCGGGAGGAAGTGGTGTGGCTAATCCGGGCAGTGTGCAGAAAGTGCGGGAAAAGAGCTCAGGTTTCCCGCTGGCAGGGAGAGGAGACAGAGGTGTGCGTTTGACTCTGTAAACTGAGGGAAAGTGCGGAGCTGGGACTCAGCACAGGACACGTGAGGGCCCCGCAGAGATAGTGAGATAGCGCAAAGCACTGGGCACCCAGCCAGCGTGTGGCACAGTCGTTGAGAAGCGAGTGCCGGGTGCCGGACTTTGATCATCACTCAGTCTGGTTGTCAGGAATATAGCAGAACACATGTCGGGCAGAGACTTTGGCCCCAATGCCTATTACTGCTGTGCAAATAGATGGAATAGGGGCTCAATGGACAAAACCGAAGACCGCCTGTTGCCACCAGAGGCTCACCCGTGTGTTGGCGGGCGATTCCTGAGGACTTCATATCAGCCGTTGCTGATACTTCTACCCCCAGCAGACTGCCTGCGCCTGAGGAACACAAAGACACGATAAGTTTAATAACTGGACTGCTGTGTTGCATTTAAATCCCCTTTTGTTCATTACCTTGTCTCCTTGTGAGGAGCTCCCTTACTGTTCAAATTAAATTGTTTTACTGTTAA
Source organism: Ranitomeya imitator (assembly GCF_032444005.1). Taxonomy (NCBI): domain Eukaryota; kingdom Metazoa; phylum Chordata; class Amphibia; order Anura; family Dendrobatidae; genus Ranitomeya; species Ranitomeya imitator. The sequence continues at coordinate 830,768,587 of NC_091284.1, read as the reverse complement.
CCCTTGCTCTGCCTTCCCTGCGTTACTGCATCCCGCAACCTGCTTACACACACACACTGCTGTGCTACAAATTTCAAAATAAAATGTTATTGGTTGCATACAATTCTGTAACAGTAATGTTGGCCATGATATGAATATCCTTTTTCTGGGTGATGAGGAAGCAGTGGATGGACCTGGATGGTAAAGACTGGTAGGAGATGGGAGGTTCTGAGCCATTCTGTTTGGCTAAGATCAAGTGTAACAATGTTCAAAAAGGTGGCTATGGCATGGACCACCCTTGTAGATTGGGTCATTTATTATGCACACTGGGTACAGTGTGTTAGGCAGTACACCATGTGTCTTATATAGTCATCCAGTAGAGACCCTGATCCTTCAAGTTTGAAGCCATTAGGTCGCATTAGCTTGAAAGTCTCAGGTGCAAAGTTCCCCAGAAGTAATGACCCAGGGGTGCCTACACGTACTGGGAGTGACAAACCCACTGAGTTCTATGCTGTTGCACAGCACTTCTCTTTCACAATTTCTGAGCACACACCCTTAATCCTGGTGTTCTGGCGAAGATGGGGGAATTTTTAAATTTCGCTGCAAGTGTGTCCTGTCTCAAGGACTTTAAGGATGCAGTTTCTTAATGTGTTTGCTCCTGAACAGTCTTGTGGGAGAGTTTGTGGCTATTATATTCCTCTCCAGCTTGCAAAATCCCAGGCCCCCTCATTTCAAGAGAGAAGCCAGTCTAGATTGGCTCTTGGTTTCATTTGGATGGCAGCCCAGTTAGATGTCAGGAGCACGATTCAGGCTTCCCGGAGCTTCGGCAAACCTGAGCCACCAGTCCTGATTCCTCGCTGTGGTCTTTTGGTTCAGTGGGATAAGCAATGTTGGGGACCTTTCTAATTTGAGAGTGGGCTGCATTAGACCACATACTCGTGTACTGTTTTCTTTTTACGTGGCACATATTTTTCAGGACAATTGGCTGAAGAGAGCACAATCCGATCTGGGACTTTAGAAAAGAAAAGAGGTTCTGAGCAATTGCCCCTTTTTCCAGTCTAATGAAAGTCAGTATCTAAACCCATGTGAAACTTTATTTATGTGTCAGTAAAACTTAAAAAATAATTTCTGTGAACGACATAGTAAGAATATTGCAACACTGTCAACAACGTGTCCAAAACAACATGACCGATCATTAGTAAAGAGTTTGAAGTCACTAATAAGCTCATTAGTAGCAGTCATCAACTTGGGTGCAATTCCACCGGGCCGAAATCCCTGATGTATCTCATTGCTCATCTGTCATATTTTATTCAGGAGAATTCCATACCACCAAAGCAGATCTATATAAGATTCATTGTCTTAGTAAATGTTGAGTAGATCTGCTCTGTGAGTCCGTCACACTGCAGTGTAAAGTTACATAACCTAAGCAAAGACTTCAGCAATGGAAAATGGGTCCACCATGATTCATGACTATATTCTTTTAGGGCTCAAGGAGATGGAGCACCTGAAATATATCTACTCTGTGGCTGCCCTTGTGCTATATCTCACCATAATGTTCTTATGTACATTAATTGTGTACGTTGTATGGGCAGAACCTTCTCTTCACGAACCTATGTACATCTTCATATGTAACCTGGTGGGAAACGCTATGGTCGGCAGCTCAACATTCCTCCCAAAGTTGGCCATAGACTTGCTCTCTGGATATTTCACGATCTCTTTTTTTGGATGTCTGATCCAATCCTTCTGTATTCAGAGCTTTGCTTTTGTAGAGATACTAACTTTTACCATCATGGCTTATGATCGATACTTGGCTGTTGGTCTTCCTTTGAGATACCACTCTCTGATGACCAACCGGAGGGCTTTACAGTCCTTGGCTCTCATATGGTTAGTGATCTTTACAGCCGTCTTAGTATGCATTATCTTGGTGGTCAGGTTAACCCTATGTGGTAAGAGTATCAATAATGTATACTGTGAAACAATATCTCTCTCCAAGCTGGCTTGCGTCAGTACATTTGTTTATGATGTTTACGGGACTATTTTGACCTTATTTTTGACCATAAGTTCATTAGTGATTGTGATCTACAGCTACATACGGACATTTCTCATCTGCCTGAAGATTTCTATGGAAGCCTCTCAAAAGGCCATCCATACACTGGTGACCCACATAATCACGTTCTCTACTTTCATGGTGACTGTTTTATTTGTCAGCTTCAGGTATAGGTTAAATGGTGGCTCCTTATCTACTTTGACGCACGTTCTAATTTCCATAGGAGGTCTAACTGTCTCCATCACTCTAAATCCTGTGATCTATGGGATCAGAACAGAATCTTTGAAGACAAAAATGATTCATAATTTAAAGAAAATATATCAAAATCAGACACTGGGTAAATCCAAGTAATTATTTCTTTATGCCGTTTATGAGTTTTAATTATGTGAACTCGCAAAGTGCCCAAATTATCGTAGCCGTTAAAGAAATTTGTTTACCTTGGCAATTGTGTTTTCTTGCTTCAATTCATTGAAATGTAGCAACGTGACATTATGAATAAAGATCAAAAAAAGCACAAATCAAAAAGCACTTTTAGTGTAACAATGAAAACTGAGGAGAAAAACAATTAACCTCTTTACAGGTATCAGATCTTCACTGAAGAGTCCTCCAGGTTTCATCTATAGAGTAGGCGCTCAACCAATAGGGCAAACTCAAGGAAAAATCAGGCAACTCCGGGTCCAAACCAAAAGATCATTAAAGAGGATATCCGGGACTTTAGAAAAAAAGGCATGTAGTTGTTAACAGATTGACCGCGCCTGCCAGAGATTCAGCTACGCCCTGTCAATAGAGCAGCAGTTTCTCTTCTTGCTGACAGGGCGGGACTACTGGCGTCATGCTGATTGACAGCCTGATCTCCGTTGCCTAATTGGGGGAAGCTGGCTATCAATCAGCATGACTCCCGTAGTCCCGCCCTGTCAACAGGAAGAGAAACTGCTGCTCTGTTAACGAGCAGTAGCTGAATCTCTGGAAGGAGCGGTCAATGACCGGCACTGGGTACAACAGGCAGGTAGTTGCCTCTGTTAGCAATTACATGCCTTTTTTTCTTTTAAAATCCTTGATATCCCCTTTAAGAGTGCAATGATAGACTTTGATCCAAATATATAGTCAGGAATACCTGGGTTTGAGTCCAGGATATCAGGCTAAGTAATAAATCAGAAACACATGGGCTACTTGCACATTGAACAACTCTGTTGGAACCTGTTCACATACCAAAAAACTTGAAGACACAAAAGAGCACAGTGAGGTCAAAAATACTCTGTTGTAAAAAAAAATCACAGTAATAAGCAAGTGCTTGTCAAAAGATGGAAAAAAACAGGTTATTTAGTTGATACTTTTTTATGCCCATATGTTTCTGGTTCTATAATTGTTCTCCTGTTTCTACAAGACTGGGGAGTCCACCACTCCTCTGTGGGTCATTTGCATTTAAGCTGTTCCATCCTGCATGTCCACATGGATATTCCTTCTCTGAACCCTGCTTATACAGGTACTATACAGATGATCAGGTTTTAAATACATCAGATAGGGATTATATACATTAGATAGGACTGCTCTATTATGGGTATACATTGAAGATTGGTGGAGCAGCTAAGTATACATTTTTTTGCAAAAAAATGTATCAACTAAATACCCTGTTTTTTTCCATCTTTTGACAAGCAGTTGCTTATTACTGTGATTTTTTTTTACAGCAGAGTATTTTTGACCTCACTGTGCTCTTTTGTGTCTTTAAATAATAAATCATAATAAATCAAGCAATGATCTAAGGGTGAAACTAATACAACATCCAGGTGTTGATTAGGAGAACGACCATAAACTAAGCATGGTCAGAACACAAAAACACCAAGATAGAATCCAAAGTATATTGTAGATGGCAATGAGAGACTAAGTCGGTGGAATTCAATAGACAACCAGAAGCTTTGATCGGCCTGACAGAAACTAGTATGCCGAGCATCACTTTAAATTGTCCCTGTGCAAGAAATGTGCCTGGGCCCCCCTCCCTTTATGGTGATAAAGCTACATACATATATAACCACACACATACATACATATATATATTGCATAGTCTCCTTTATTATGTATATTACTGTCCCTTATTATACAGTGCCATCTCTTGTTATGTACTATACTGTCCCTTACATATTGGATTATATGGAGCCTGTATTTTATTACATATCGTCCTGTGTTGTTAGATGTATAATGCAATGATGGCTGATGGAGCATGGGAAAGCTTCTTTTCTAATGGAGGAGCAGTCATTTTATATTTAAAAAGAGAGGGCGCTGTGAATAACAAAATTAACAAGAATACACTAAGACAGCACTGTACATAACAGCAGAGAAAGCTATATAATAAGGGACTGCACCATATCTAACTAGAGAGGATGGTATGTAATAAAGGACGGTGTTATACATAATAAAAGGGGAAACTAACTAAGGATGGCGTTATACATAATAAATGAGTACACTATATACTAAGGGACTGTGTTATACATAATAAATGATAATAATGTCTTCCTCCACCTCCCCCTGTTCCTAAGTCCATTATAAGTCCCTCTTCCTCCCATCCCAATCCCCCATATCCCTCATTGTCCTCCTCCCTGCACTCTTCATCACCTCCATCATTGCTTTCTCCCCCACCACTATCATTGCTTTTCTCCCACCACCCCATCATTGCTCATTCGATCACCTCCATCATTTCCTCCTTCACCACCATCCCCATCATTGTCCTTTCCACCACCACCATCATTGTCCTGTCCACCACCACCATCCTTGCCCAATCCACCACCTTCATCACTTCCTCCCCCTCCACCACCATCCTTGCCCATTCCACCGCCTCCATCATTTCCTTCTCCCCCACCATCCCTGTCATTGCCCATTCCACCACCTCCATCATTTCTTTCTCCCCCACCATCCCCATCCTTGCCCATTCCACCACTTCCTCCTTCCCCACCACCCCATCATTGCCCTCTCCCATCACCCCATCATTGCCTTCTCCCCATAACCTCCAACTCCATCATTGCCCTCTCCCCACCTACACACCACACAGACACACACAGCACCATTCACCTTTCTGCACATTCCCCTGTAGAGATATGCACGCACGCACAAACACACACATCACCACTCATCTCTACACACACACACACAACACACGTACATACAAAAAACACACACAGCACCTCTCACCTCTCCACACCTCTCACCTGTCCACACGCTCTCCCATCGCCGGCGGCTTCCTCTCTCTGGTACAGCCGGCCACTGAATGATGACGTCATCCATCGGCGCTGCTGTCTGTGTGAGAAAGACAGGAAGCGTGGGCGGGAAGCAGGACAGATCGCTGCATCCCTGCTCCGCTGCTATTCTCTCTTGCAGGCAGCAGAGCTGCAGGGATCTCTCCCTGCCCGCCGCACATGAAGGCAATCTGGTCAGGGGCCCCCTGGAACTTCAGGGCCTGATAAACAGGACAGATTGCCCTCATTATTAGCCACCCTGCAGGGCCCCTCCTCCACCTCCGGGCTCCGGTGCAGCCGCACATGCGGTATGTCCGCCTATGGGACAGGCATTCACATTGGTTAGCAACACTTAAACCTAGCTCAGTGACGAGGGGCATTGGGCATCTGTTGTCCAGCCATGTCCCAGTGCCGCCGTGCGATGCATAGTGGAGTGGCACTGAAGTGTGGGTTATCTGAGAATCTGATATTCATACCGGTGCAACCTTAAATTTCCATTCTGTGCACAGTTATCTGTCCAGTTGGCATTGGCTACATAAAATACCCGGGTCTTACAGACCATCTCTAAGACCGTATCACAAATCTTGGATATAGTTTGGGCTTTATATCCTAAAAAAAATTAGAAAAGCTGGAGAGATCTCAAAGTCCATCAACTAAATTACTAAAGTGAGGGTGACAGGTATTACAATGTGACTTTAGGGAAATCAATGTTTAAAGTACATGCCTATATCACAAAAAATCAGCACTTTCTCCCTGATATATTCATTTGTAAAAAAAATTAAAAAAAATCTGCTGCATTTTACAGTAATTTATAAATTTTATGAAATCTCCTACACACACACTGTCCAAAACATCTGCACTGTAAATTGACAAGAGCTGTAGTGTTATGCTGCGGATGGCAGCAAAAATGTCCCCCCTTTGTATTGATATACACTAAAAAACATATTTTTAATACTGTGTTACCCAGAAAAAAATGCAAGAGTGATATGATCCATTTCCTTCACATTTTTGGCAATGATATCCTAAATGTTATCTCATTGGTTAGTTAGTTCAAAGATGGTATGTGATTATTTCCAAGAATCTTAGATTCCAAGAACCTTACATTCCAAGAACCTAACATTAAAAAGAACCTTACATTCCAAGAGCCTTACATTCCAGGAACCTTACATTCCAAGAAGCTTACATTCCAAGAGCCTTAAATTCCAGGAACCTTACATTCCAAGAAGCTTACATACCAGGAAGCTTACATTCCGAGACGCTTACATTCCAAGAACCTTACATTCCAAGAACCTTACATTCCAAGAAGCTTACATTCCCAGAACCTTACATTCCAAGAACCTTACATTTCAAGAACCTTACATTCCAAGAACTTTACATTCCAGGAACCTTACATTCCAAGAACCTTACATTCCAGGAACCTTATATTCCAAGAAGCTTACATTCCAGGAACCTTACATTCCAAGAACCTTACATTCCAAGAACCTTACATTCCAGGAACCTTACATTCCAAGAAGCTTACATTCCAAGAACCTTACATTCCAAGAACCTTACATTCCAAGAACCTTACATTCCAGGAACCTTACATTCCAAGAACCTTACATTCCAAGAAGCTTACATTCCAAGAACCTTACATTCCAAGAACCTTACAAAGTAAGGACAAAAAGTCATTAATTACATATGGAGAAATGGAGATTTTAGGATCTATATAGGAAAGGGTTTATTACAGTCAGACTAGTCAAGCTATTAATTGTTCTATCCTAACAGTAACGGCAGAGACTATCATCAGTGCATGTTAAGGAATGATGTGGAGGGCAATATGAAATAAATGGCAGCTCATTTTTGTCAATCACAGTAGGATGATGTTACCTCTGACAGTGACACCATCAGTTCATCATCAGTCAGTATTCTGCGCAAAAGGGTTTGCCTGTTCACAAATGATGAAGAAGGATAGTTAATGGACTGCTTTTTTAATTTTATAAACATGTCACATGTCAGTGCTCTGTGTTATTAAATGAGTTATGAATATTGTTGAGCATTCCGATACCGCAAGTATCGGGTATCGGCCGATACTTGCGGTATCGGAATTCCGATACCGAGATCCGATACTTTTGTGGTATTGGGTATCGGTATCGGATCCATAGTGAGGTGTAAAATAAAGAATTAAAATAAAAAATATTGATATGCTCACCTCTCCGGCGGCCCCTGGACATCACGCTGCTAACCGGCCGGCTTCTTTGTTTAAAATTTGCGCGTTTAGGACCTGCGAATGACGTCCCGGCTTCTGATTGGTCGCGTGCCGCCCATGTGACCGCCACACGACCAATCAGAAGCCGTGACGTCATTCGCAGGTCCTCAATTCCTAGAATTAAAAGTTTAGTGAATGAGGATGACGTCGCGGCTTCTGATTGGTCGCGTGGCGGTCACATGAGCGGCACGCGACCAATCAGAAGCCGCGACGTCATTCTCATTCACTAAACTTTTAATTCTAGGAATTGAGGACCTGCGAATGACGTCACGGCTTCTGATTGGTCGCGTGGCGGTCACATGGGCGGCACGCGACCAATCAGAAGCCGGGACGTCATTCGCAGGTCCTAAACGCGCGCATTTTAAACAAAGAAGCCGGCCGGTTAGCAGCGTGATGTCCAGGGGCCGCCGGAGAGGTGAGCATATCAATATTTTTTATTTTAATTCTTTATTTTACACCTCACTATGGATCCCAGGGCCTGAAGGAGAGTTTCCTCTCCTTCAGACCCTGGGAACCATCAGCATACCTTCCGATACTTGGTGTCCCATTGACTTGTATTGGTATCGGATATCGGTATCGGCGATATCCGATATTTTTCGGGTATCGGCCGATACTATCCGATACCGACACTTTCAAGTATCGGACGGTATCGCTCAACACTAGTTATGAAATGGGCTGTTGATAACGTTTAGGTTAACATTTCTATGTTGAGGTCACTCTAACTTTACTAAGGCTGTGTTTGCATTAAAGAGATTGAAATGTGTTGGATACAGCCCTAGGAGACCTTATACACATATTTGCAGTCCTATTCTAACAGTAATGGCAGAGACTAGCATCAGTACATGTTAAGGAATTATTTTGTTCAGTTCCCATGGTGATATGATCCGGTGACCTTGGAGCAGCATGAAAACTTTCACTGGAGTAGGTGGTAACTATACTGACCGCAAATCCTGATCTTAACACCGCAACTAGAAGTAGCCGTGGGGTGTACCTAACAAACCCTAGACACCTCGTCACAGCCGGAGGACTAGATACCCCTATAGATGGAAATAGGAATACTACCTTGCCTCAGAGCAGAACCCCAAAGGATAGGCAGCCCCCTACAAATATTGGCTGTGAGTAGGAGAGGAAAGACAAACACAGGCAGAAAACAGGATTTAGCACAAGAGGCCACTCTAGCTAAAATAGGAAAGGATAGAACCGAGTCCTGTGCAGTCAGTATTAAAACCCTTCCAAAAATATCCACAGCAGATTATACAAAAAATTTCTCCATCTAACTAAAGACGTGGAACGTATATCTGCAACTCCAGAGACTCCTACACACAGAGCAGGAATACAATCAAAAAACAAGCACACAGCTTGTGTGCCATAGAAAAAGAAACAGACACTTATCTATTCTGAATTGGCAGCTAAGCAGGAGAAGCCAGACAGAGATCCAACACTTCCCAAGAAACATTGACAACTGGAAGGACTAATGAGTCCTGCAAACCTAAATACCCCAGTCAGAATTGCAATCAGCAGATACACCTGTCCAGGACTGCAGGCCAGGGACAACTGCATTACCACCTACAACCACTGCAGGGAGCCCAAAAGCAGAATTCACAACAGTACCCCCCCCCCTTGAGGAGGGGTCACCGAACCCTCACCAGAGCCCCCAGGCCGATCAGGATGAGCCAGATGAAAGGCACGAACCAAATCAGTGGCATGGACATCAGAGGCAAAAACCCAAGAATTATCCTCCTGGCCATAACCCTTCCATTTGACAAGGTACTGAAGCTTCCGCCTCGAAAAACGGGAATCCAAAATCTTCTCAACAACATATTCCAACTCCCCATCAACCACCACAGGGGCCGAAGGATCAACAAAGGGAACAACGGGCTCCACATATTTCCGCAATAAAGATCTATGGAAGACATTATGGATCGCAAAAGAGGCCAGAAGCGCCAGTCAAAAAGACACCGGATTAATAATCTCAGAAATCCTATAAGGACCAACAAACCGAGGCTTAAACTTAGGAGAAGAAACCTTCATAGGAACATGACGGGAAGACAACCAGACCAGATCCCCAACCCAAAGCCGGGAACCAACACACCGACGACGGTCAGCAAAACGTTGAGCCTCCTCCTGAGACAACACCAAATTGTCCACCACATGAGCCCAAATCTGCTGCAACCTGTCAACCACAGAATCCACACGAGGACAGTTAGAAGGCTCAACCTGCCCAGAAGAAAAACGAGGATGAAAACCAAAATTACAAAAGAAAGGCGAAACCAAAGTAGCCGAACTAGCCCGATTATTAAGGGCAAACTCGGCCAATGGCAAGAAAGCCACCCAATCATCCTGATCAGCAGACACAAAGCATCTCAAATAAGTCTCCAAAGTCTGATTAGTTCGATCGTTCTGACCATTTGTCTGAGGATGAAACGCAGAAGAAAAAGACAAATCAATGCCCAGCCTAGCACAAAAGGCCCGCCAAAACCTAGAAACAAACTGGGAACCTCTGTCGGACACAATATTCTCCGGAATACCATGCAAACGGACCACATGCTGAAAAAACAACGGAACCAAATCCGAAGAAGAAGGCAATTTAGGCAAAGGCACCAAATGAACCATCTTAGAGAACCGGTCACAAACAACCCAGATAACCGACATCCTCTGGGAAACCGGAAGATCGGAAATAAAATCCATAGAAATATGCGTCCAGGGCCTCTCAGGGACCGGCAATGGCAAAAGCAACCCACTAGCACGGGAACAACAAGGCTTGGCCCGCGCACAAGTCCCACAGGACTGCACAAAAGAACGCACATCACGCAACAAAGAAGGCCACCAAAAGGACCTACCAACCAAGTCTCTGGTACCAAAAATGCCAGGATGACCAGTCAACATGGAACAGTGAACCTCAGAAATCACTCTACTAGTCCATCTGTCAGGAACAAACAGTTTCCCCACAGGACAGCGGTCAAGTTTGTCAGCCTGAAATTCCTGAAGAACCCGTCGTAAATCAGGAGAAATGGCAGAAAGGACCACCCCTTCTTTCAGAATACCGACCGGTTCTAAGACCTCAGGAGAATCAGGCAAAAAACTCCTAGAGAGGGCATCAGCCTTAATGTTCTTAGAACCCGGAAGGTACGAGACCACGAAATCAAAATGGGAAAAAAAACAAGGACCATCGAGCCTGTCTAAGATTCAGCCGTTTGGCAGACTCGAGGTAAATCAAATTCTTATGATCGGTCAAGACCACAATACGGTGCTTAGCTCCCTCAAGCCAATGTCGCCACTCCTCAAACGCCCACTTCATAGCGAACAACTCCCGATTGCTGACATCATAATTGCGTTCAGCAGACGAAAACTTACGGGAAAAGAAGGCACACAGTTTCATTAAGGAACCAACAGGATCCCTCTGAGACAAAACGGCCCCTGCCCCAATCTCAGAAGCGTCAACCTCAACCTGAAACGGAAGAGAAACATCCGGTTGGTGCAACACCGGAGCATAAGTAAATCGACGTTTAAGCTCCTGAAAGGCAGAGACAGCCACAGAGGACCAATTCGCCACATCAGCGCCTTTCTTCGTCAAATCGGTCAAGGGTTTAACCACGCTGGAAAAATTAGCAATGAAACGGCGATAAAAATTTGCAAAACCCAAAAATTTCTGAAGGCTCTTCACGGATGTGGGCTGAATCCAATCATGAATGGCCTGAACCTTAACCGGATCCATCTCTATAGACGAGGGAGAAAAAATAAAGCCCAAAAAGGAAACCTTCTGCACCTCCAAAGAGACACTTAGACCCTTTCACAAACAGGGCATTGTCACGGAGGATCTGAAATACCATCCTGACCTGTTTCACATGAGACTCCCAATCATCGGAAAAAATCAAAATATCGTCCAAATATACAATCAAGAACTTATCAATATAAGTCCGGAAAATATCATGCATGAAGGACTGAAAAACAGATGGAGCATTAGTGAGCCCGAATGGCATCACAAGGTATTCAAAATGGCCTTCGGGCGTGTTAAACGCAGTTTTCCATTCATCACCCTGCTTAATACGAACAAGATTATATGCCCCCCGAAGGTCAATCTTCGTAAACCAACTAGCTCCCTTAATCCTAGCAAACAAATCGGTAAGCAAAGGTAAAGGGTATTGAAACTTGACCGTGATTTTATTCAAGAGGCGATAATCAATACAGGGTCTCAAGGAACCATCTTTTTTAGCAACAAAAAAGAACCCCGCTCCCAACGGTGAAGAAGATGGCCGAATATGCCCTTTCTCCAAAGACTCCTTAATATAGCTCCGCATGGCGGTATGTTCAGGCACAGACAGGTTGAAAAGTCGACCCTTAGGAAACTTACAGCCTGGAATCAAGTCAATAGCACAATCGCAGTCCCTGTGCGGTGGAAGGAAACTGGACTTGGGCTCATCGAATACATCCTGAAAATCAGACAAAAACTCTGGAATTTCAGAAGAGGAAGAAGAGGAGATAGACATCAGAGGAACATCATTATGAACCCCCTGACAACCCCAACTAGTCACAGACATGGACTTCCAATCCAACACAGGATTATGTACCTGCAACCACAAAAAACCCAGCACGATAGCATCATGCAAATTATGCAACACCAGAAATCGACAATCTTCCTGATGGGCTGGCGGCATGCGCATGGTCACCTGTGTCCAAAACTGGGGCTTATTTTTAGCCAAGGGTGTTGCATCAATGCCCCTTAAAGGAATAGGGTTCTGCAAAGGCTGCAAGGGAAAACCACAACGCTTGGCAAACTCAAAGTCCATTAAGTTCAAGGCGGCGCCTGAATCCACAAACGCCATGACAGAAAATGATGACCATGAGCAGATCAAGGACACAGATAACAGAAATTTAGGTTGTACAGTACTGATGGTAAATGAACTAGCGATCCTCTTTGTCCGACAGATCAGCGTGGGACTCCCTCTGTTAGGTAATAAGGACCATAACATAATACGTTTTAAATTATTTTTTAATATGATGTTTCATAGGGTGGGCTACAAAAACACTAAACGTCAGGAAGTTTCATTTCCATCGTAGAACAAATTTTCTTAAGGGAAGGAGGACTATGTGATGTGGAGGGATGAGCTGTTGTCCCTCCTCGTGTGCCTTGCATAACATGAGGAGTGATTGGCACGCTGTCTTCTGTGCCTGCTGCTCGGACAGCTTGTTGAGGACCACATGTTTAGTCCGAGCAGGTGAGGGCTTCATTGTGTGTTCCGTTCCCCGGGAAAGTGGAAGGGCCAAGACATAAAGAAGAAGGAGGCAAGGTCCCATGAAACGGATCTGTACTATCAACCCAAGGGGGTGACGGCTGCTGGAGATGGATGAGGAGGAGAGAGAAAGGCTAAAGAAAAGCAAAGCCACAAGCTGGAAGCCACAAGTCTGGAGCATAGAGAGAAGAGAGAGCACTGAGATAAACCCATGCGGATTTGATGAGTTTTTTATGCAGATTTTCATGCGTTTTTGAAAGCTACGTAAAGATCTATTATTGAAGAAAAAAATGATTTGTGATGTCATTTCTTGCCCAACCTCTTCATTTACATACTCCATTGAAGAATAATGTTTAGGCTGGACCACGGTGAGTCATTGGACGTGGTATATCTCGATTTTTCCAAAGCGTTTGATACCGTGCCGCACAAGAGGTTGGTACACAAAATGAGAATGCTTGGTCTGGGGGAAAATGTGTGTAAATGGGTTAGTAACTGGCTTAGTGATAGAAAGCAGAGGGTGGTTATAAATGGTATAGTCTCTAACTGGGTCGCTGTGACCAGTGGGGTACCGCAGGGGTCAGTATTGGGACCTGTTCTCTTCAACATATTCATTAATGATCTGGTAGAAGGTTTACACAGTAAAATATCGATATTTGCAGATGATACAAAACTATGTAAAGCAGTTAATACAAGAGAAGATAGTATTCTGCTACAGATGGATCTGGATAAGTTGGAAACTTGGGCTGAAAGGTGGCAGATGAGGTTTAACAATGATAAATGTAAGGTTATACACATGGGAAGAAGGAATCAATGTCACCATTACACACTGAATGGGAAACCACTGGGTAAATCTGACAGGGAGAAGGACTTGGGGATCCTAGTTAATGATAAACTTACCTGGAGCAGCCAGTGCCAGGCAGCAGCTGCCAAGGCAAACAGGATCATGGGGTGCATTAAAAGAGGTCTGGATACACATGATGAGAGCATTATACTGCCTCTGTACAAATCCCTAGTTAGACCGCACATGGAGTACTGTGTCCAGTTTTGGGCACCGGTGCTCAGGAAGGATATAATGGAACTAGAGAGAGTACAAAGGAGGGCAACAAAATTAATAAAGGGGATGGGAGAACTACAATACCCAGATAGATTAGCGAAATTAGGATTATTTAGTCTAGAGAAAAGATGACTGAGGGGCGATCTAATAACCATGTATAAGTATATAAGGGGACAATACAAATATCTCGCTGAGGATCTCTTTATACCAAGGAAGGTGACGGGCACAAGGGGGCATTCTTTGCGTCTGGAGGAGAGAAGGTTTTTCCACCAACATAGAAGAGGATTCTTTACTGTTAGGGCAGTGAGAATCTGGAATTGCTTGCCTGAGGAGGTGGTGATGGCGAACTCAGTCGAGGGGTTCAAGAGAGGCCTGGATGTCTTCCTGGAGCAGAACAATATTGTATCATACAATTAGGTTCTGTAGAAGGACGTAGATCTGGGAATTTATTATGATGGAATATAGGCTGAACTGGATGGACAAATGTCTTTTTTCGGCCTTACTAACTATGTTACTATGTTACTATGTTTACACATGTAGGGAGGAGAGCCAAACTTGCGGTTTCTCTTGCGTGTCTGGGCCGGAACTGTTGGGACTGTCACCAGTGTTTCAGGAGGAAGAGACACATACTACCCCCAGCCCAGAGAGACTTGCACAGTGGGTAGTGACCAGGATAAGGACCGGCCAAGGACCAGCCTGTGTCTGTGGCTGTGTCCGCTGAACTGTGTGCTTCAGCTGCGGCCTTGTCTACTGAACTTTCCATTTCTCCCACTGTGCTGCTGACCATCATCTCTACCCCACCATGTGCCCGGATCAGGAGATCACATGCCGAAGAACCCGGAGGATTTGTCGTCAGCAGGAGACAGTGCATCGCCCTTCTGCAGGACCGAGACATCTCATGCCGCTTGCTGCGCCGCCGCCGAGGGATCTTCCAGCCACCTTCCTCCAGCGCACAGAGACTGAGAAGTTAACCTGATACTTTCTTGTGCATTTGACTTTCTCCCGTCCTCAAGGTCACATCCTTTATCCCCCTGCTTGTATCATTACTGTTTATATACATTATTATTATTATTATTTATTTATATGGCACCATTAATTCCATGGTGCTGTACATGAGAAGGGGGTTACATACAGTGTTACAGATATCACTTACAGTAAGCAGGTTTACAGTGACAGACGGGTACAGAGGGGAGAGGACCCTGTCCTTGCGGATTTACATTCTATGTATATACACTGTACACTCACCCCATATACTCCACTCACACTGTACACCCACTCCACAACCCGTATACTCTGCTCACTGTATACACACTGTACACTCACCCCACACCCCATATACTTCGCTCACACTGTATATATACTGTTCACTCACCCCACACACCGTATACTCTGCTCACACTGTATATAAACTGTGTAACCCCCACACCCCATATACTCCACTCACACTGCACACTCCCCTTACACCCTGTATACACTGCTCACACTGTATATATGCTGTACACTCACCCCACGTATACTCCGCTCACACTGTAAATATACTGCACACTCACCCCACACCCTGTATACTCCGCTCACACTGTATATAGACTGTGTACTCCCCCACATCCCATATACTGCACTCACAATGTACACCCACTCCACAACCCATATACTCTGCTCACTGTATACACACTGTACACTCACCCCACACACTTTGCTCACACTGTACACACACTGTACACTCACCCCACACCCCATACATTCCGCTCACACTGTATATACACTGTACACTCAACCTATATATTCCGCTCACACTGTATATACACTGTGTACTCCCCCCACACCCCGTATACTCCACTCACACTGTACACTCACCCCACACCCCGTATACTCAACTCACACTGTATATAAAATGTACACTCACTCCACGTATACACCGCTCACACTGTATATATACTGTTCACTCATCCCACACCCTGTATACTCGGCTCACACTGTATATACAATGTATACTCACCCCATGTATACACTGCTCACATAGTACACTCACCCCACACACTCCAGTCACACTGTACACTCACCCCACACCCCGTATACTCTGCTCACACTGTATATAAACTGTGTACCCCCCACACCCCATATACTCCACTCACACTGCACACTCCCCTTACACCCCGTATACACTGCTCACACTGTATATACGCTGTACACTCACCCCACACCCCATATACTTCGCTCACACTGTATATACACTGTACACTAACCCCACACTGTATATACACTGTGTACTCCCCCCACACCCTATATACTCCACTCACACTATACATATACTGCACACTCACCCCACACCCCGTATATTCCGCTCACACTGTATATACACTGTACACTCACCGCACACCCCGTATACTTTGCTCACTCTATATATATACTGCACACTCACACCCCGTATATTCCGCTCACACTGTACACTCACCCCACACCCCGTACGCTCACACTGTATATACACTGTACACTCACCCCATTCCCCGTATATTCCGCTCACACTGTATATACACTGTACACTCTCCCCACACCCCGTATATTCTGCTCACACTGTATATACAGTACACTGTACACTAACCCCACACCCCGTATATTCCGCTCATACTGTATATAGACTGTACACTAACCCCACACCCCGCTCACACTGTATACACACTGTGTACTCCCCCCACATCCCATATACTCCGCTCACACTGTACACTAAACCCACATCCCGTATACTCTGATCACACTGTATATACACTGTGTACTCCCCCCACACCCCGTATACTCCGCTCATACTGTATATACACTGTACACTAACCCCATACCCCGCTCACACTGTATACACACTGTGTACTCCCCCCACATCCCATATACTCCGCTCACACTGTACACTAAACCCACATCCTGTATACTCTGATCACACTGTATATACACTGTGTACTCCCCCCACATCCCATATACTCCACTCATACTGTACTCACCCCACACCCCGTATACTCCGCTCACACTGTATACACATTGTGTACTCCCCCAACATCCCATATAATCCGTTCACACTGTACACTAAACCCACATCCCGTATACTCCGCTCACACTTTATATACACTGTACACTCACCCCACACCCTGTATATTCCGCTCACACTGTATATACACTGTACACTAACCCCCACACATTCCGCTCACAATGTAAATACACTGTGTACTCCCCCCACACCCCGTATACTCCGCTCACACTGTATATGCACTGTGTACTCCCCCCCCCCCACACCCCGTATACACACTGTGTACTCCCCCCACACCCCCTATACTCCACTCACACTGTACACTCACCCCATACACCCCGTATACTCCGCTCACACTGTATACACACTGTGTACTCCCCCCCCCCCACACCCCGTATATTCCGCACACACTGTATATACACTGTGTACTCCCCCCACATCTCATATACTCCGCTCACACTGTACACTCACCCCACACCCCGTATATTCCGCTCACACTGTATATACACTGTGCACTCACCCCCGTATAATCCGCTCACACTGTATACACACTGTGCACTCCCCCCACACCCCATATATTCCGCTCACACTGTACACTCACCCCACATACTTCGCTCACACTATATATATACTTTACACTCACCCCACACCCCATATATTCCGCTCACACTGTATATACACTGTGTACTCCCCCCACACCCCGTATACTCCGCTCATACTGTATATACACTGTACACTAACCCCATACCCCGCTCACACTGTATACACACTGTGTACTCCCCCCACATCCCATATACTCCGCTCACACTGTACACTAAACCCACATCCTGTATACTCTGATCACACTGTATATACACTGTGTACTCCCCCCACATCCCATATACTCCACTCATACTGTACTCACCCCACACCCCGCATACTCCGCTCACACTGTATACACATTGTGTACTCCCCCAACATCCCATATAATCCGTTCACACTGTACACTCACCCCATACACCCCGTATACTCCGCTCACACTGTATACACACTGTGTACTCCCCCCCCACACCCCGTATATTCCGCACACACTGTATATACACTGTGTACTCCCCCCACATCTCATATACTCCGCTCACACTGTACACTCACCCCACACCCCGTATATTCCGCTCACACTGTATACACACTTTGTACTCCCCCCCACACACCCTGTATACTCCGCTCACACTGTATATACGCTGTACACTCACCCCACACCCCGTATACTCCGCTCACACTGTATATACACTGCACACTCACCCCACACCCCGTATATTCCGCTCACACTGTATATACACTGTGCACTCACCCCGTATACTCCGCTCACACTGTATACACACTGTGCACTCCCCCCACACCCCATATATTCCGCTCACACTGTACACTCACCCCACATACTTCGCTCACACTATATATATACTGTACACTCACCCCACACCCCATATATTCCGCTCACACTGTATATACACTGTGTACTCCCCCCACACCCCATATACTCCACTCACACTGTACACTCACCCCATACCCTTTTTACTCTGCTCACTATATATACACTGTACACTCACCCCACACCCCATATACTTCGCTCACACTTTATATATACTGTACACTCACCCCACACCCTGTATATTCCGCTCACACTATATAGACACTGTACACTAACCCCACACCCCGTATACTCCGCTCACACTGTATACACACTGTACACTCACCCCATATATTCCGCTCACTCTGTATACACACTGTACACTCACCCCACACCCCGTATATTCAGCTTACACTGCACACTCACCCCACACCCCATATATTCCGCTCACACTGTATATACGCTGAACACTCACCCCACACCCCGTATACTCCGCTCACACTGTACACTCACCCCATACACCCCGTATACTCCGCTCACCCCGTATACTCCGCTCACACTGTATACTCCGCTCACCCCGTACACCCCGTATACTCCGCTCACACTGTACACTCACCCCATACACCCCGTATACTCCGCTCACCCCGTATACTCCGCTCACACTGTATATACTCTGTGTACTCACCCCATACACCCCGTATACTCCGCTCACCCTGTATACTCCGCTCACCCCGTATACTCCGCTCCTGCTCTGTCACATCTTCCTCTCTGGTCACTTCTCCGCAGATACAGTACAAACCAAAAGTTTGGACACAACTTCTCATTTTTCTGTATTTTCAAGACTATGATTTAACACATGTGGAATTATATTAATGCAGTCATCAAAGCAAACGGTGGCTACTTTGAAGCACCTAGAATATAAGACATATTTTCAGTTGTTTCACACTTTTTTGGTAAGTATATAATTCCACATGTGTTAATTCATAGTTTTGATGCCTTCAGTGTGAATGTACAATTTTCATAGTCATGAAAATACAGAAAAATCTTTAAATGAGAAGGTGTGTCCAAACTTTTGCCCTGTACAGAGGGGGGGCTGTATGGGGCGCAGCTAAAAGGAGGCCCCCACATGACTGCGTTGCCATGGGAGCAGTGCAGTAGGTTTTTAAAAATAAAGAAGTTATGAGAAAAGGGGCCCGGGGATTGGAAGAGTAGGATTGGGGGTGGGGATTTATGCAAAAAGGGAGGTGGGGGCTTGGGAAAGTGCGGGAAAAGGGAGATCAGTCACCTTAGACGGGCGAAGTGAGTGGACCTGCTGCCACAGCCTCTTACCATGTCTTCCGTGGACAGCCTGGTCGCTCAGCTTCGCCGGGAGGCCAGATCCAGGAGGGCCGGATGGCTGGAGGAGCAGCTCACAGGGCTGCTCGGAGTCAGTGGGAGCCAGGACAGCGGGAGCCGGGGCAGCAGAACCAGGCGGTCTAGGCCGCCAGACAGGCTGTCCCCCGACACTACACCGCGCGGCAGGCGCAGGCCGCGGAGCCCCTCCCGGGACCCTGCGGGGGCTGGGGGACGCGGCGGATCCACCTTGCCCGCCCCCTCCCCCGGCAGGAATCCACCTGGCGGCCCTGCCGGCGCGAGGCGGCGCGGTGCTGGGCGAGCGGTGCAGACGCGGCAGGACGCCGGCGCTGCACAGGATGCCAGGGCGCGGCGGCGCCGCAGCACCGAGAACGGCAGCTTCTACCCGCCGGGGAGCATCTCCCGCGGTGGCGGCAACGCGAGCGGCGGGACGGGGGAGGAGCCCAGCGGCGGCGGCAGCATCCACCAGGCAGGAGCCGGGGAGTATCGCGGCGGGTGCAATTGCGGCGGGTGCACCCGGATCCCATCCCCCCAGTGCACCTGGCTCTGCTACAGGACAGCAGAGCAGATTATCGGGCAGGACAGCGGCGGCATCACGGCAAGGAGCGGGTCGCGGTCGCGCCGCAGGAGCGGCGTCCAGAGGAGACAGTCCAGCGGCTGGAAACAGAGGAATCACGGAGCCGGACAGATCCAGATCCAGCAGGAGGTCGAGGGACCGGTCGCCTTCGCCAGTCTCGGTCCCCCCTGGTGACGTGGAGGCCAGGGGCGCGGGCCTGGGGCAGATGAGCGGCAGCGATGATTCCGGGAACGAACATCGCGACAAAATGGACCAGCAGGATTCAGGAAGCACGGCTGGTGGGGACACAGCACCTGCGCAGCCACGTGAGTACATGTCCAGTCTTTCCCCAGTGCCGGGTGTTTCGGGTGTAGTGGAGCGGGGTGGGGGCAGTAATGAGGTTCCGGGGGTTAGAGAGCTTTTAGCGGGTATGTCGCAGATTTTGCGTAGATTGGATGGGGGCGGGGGTAGCTCAGTTGCTAATAGTGTGGGATCGTCGCCCGCTGGTGCCTGGGTGTCGGTTGCCAGGGACGTAGCAGGGGGTTCGAACGAGATTGCGAGCTCGGGTAGTGGGACGCCTGTTCCTGCGGCGGGGGTGTCGGTGTCGGTACAAACGGAAACGGGAAAAGGTGATACCGTTAAGTTAGATGACAGGGCAAAAGGCGAGGTATATGTGTGTTTTGAGGGTCCGCTGGGGGCCCATTTGAAGAAAGAAGTCAAGGAAAGGATTTGGAAAGATGAATACGTAGAGATTTATTTTCTCTCTCCTTCCTTTAGAAAAATTTAACTTGGATAAAGGAAAGAAAGACGACAGCAAAAAGGAGGAGGAAGAAAAGAGGCGTTGGCGCCTTATTCCTCAGACGTTCGTTAACTGGCAGCAGGCCTTTGCCATTCTAGCTAGTGTTATAGGGGAGAAATTCCCCGAGAATTGCTCGGGCCTGTTTTGTTATTTGGATGCTATTGGTGAAGCGCATCGTACCTACGGGGGCCAGGCTTGGCTGAGATACGATGAACAGTTAAGGCAGCGAAAAGCAGTGAGGCCGGAGATAAGGTGGGACCAAAAAGACATCGGGTTGTGGTTGAAGGTGATGGCTCCGGTGCGTTATGGGCAGTCCTTTCAGGGGGGAGGGGGGGGTAGCAGTCAGCAGTCAGGACAAAGTGGAGGACACGGGTCTCAGGGTTCAAAGGAAAAATCTGGGACATGCTGGCAGTTTAATGAGGGCCAGTGCAAGTATGGCACCACTTGTAAATTTAAACACGTGTGCTCCCATTGCAACGGGGCCTCTCACGGAGCCGCTAAGTGTTTCAAGAAATCACGGGGTAAGCCATCAGTGGGTGGCGGTCAAGGGGGTGACTCCGGTGAGGGTTCAAAAGATGGCCCCTTATCTAAGTAGATACCCGGATGTTAAAAAGGCGGAGGTTATTAGGGACGGTTTTCTTGAGGGGTTTAAGATCCCTCACCCGATGCATGTTGTTCCTTTTTCTACAAAAAATTTGAGATCAGCTAGCTTGCATGCGGAGGTTGTTTCGGCTAAATTGGCAAAAGAGGTTGAGCTGGGAAGAATGGCGGGGCCTTTTAGTTCGTTGCCCATGGCTGGTGTAATTGTTTCCCCGCTTGGGGTGGTGCCCAAGAAGGAGCCGAACAAGTTCCGGCTAATTCAGCATCTTTCGTATCCCAAAGGATCCTCAGTTAATGATGGGATTGTGGAGGAGTTGTGCTCCGTTGTTTACACATCGTTTGATGCGGCTGTTCGGTGGGTGCGAATGTACGGGCCTGGAGCATTGCTGGCAAAAACGGACATCGAGTCGGCCTTTAGGCTCTTGCCTGTGCACCCGCAGAGCATTCCTTTGTTAGGTTGTTGGTGGGAGGGTGGTTTTTACTTGGATAGGTGTTTGCCTATGGGATGTTCGATTTCCTGTGCATTGTTTGAGACTTTCAGTACCTTTTTGGAGTGGGTAGTGAGAGATGTATCGGCCGTTCCTTCTGTCATTCACTACTTGGATGATTTTTTGTTTGTCGGTCCACCGGATTCAGCAGTGTGCGGTCATTTACTTGGGACCATGGAATGGGTGGCCGGACAGTTTGGTGTTCCTTTGGCACAGGAAAAAACGGAGGGCCCCTGCACGGTCCTGAGTTTCTTAGGGATTCTCATTGATTCTGAAAAAATGGAGTGTAGGTTGCCTGATGATAAGTTGGAGTTGCTTAAGCAAGAGGTGAGTCGGATTGGAAAATTGCGGAAGACTTCATTGAAGGAGTTGCAGTCGCTGCTGGGCCGCTTGAATTTTGCTTGTCGTATTATGCCAATGGGCAGGATATTTTGCCGCAGATTGTCCAGGGCGACGGCTGGAGTCCGGTCGGCTCATCATTTTATTCGTTTGGGTAGAGAGCATAAGGAGGACCTTCTTGTTTGGCAACGTTTTTTGGAAGGCTATAATGGCAGGTCGCTTATTCAGCAGGAGGATCTGAATGCTTTTGATTGCGAGATCTACACAGATGCAGCAGGTGGAGTTGGTTATGGGGCTTACTGTGGAGGAAAATGGAGCGTCGGGGTGTGGCCAGAGGATTGGCGAAAGAAGGGGCTTACCAAGAATTTGGCATTGTTGGAGTTGTTCCCGATTGTGGTGTCAGTGTTGGTTTGGGGTGACAGCTTTCGTGACCGGCGAGTACGTTTTCATTGCGATAACTCGAGCGTGGTGTCCATGATCAACAGCCTATCTTCTTCTTCCCCTCCAGTAATTAGGTTGGTCAGGGAGTTGGTCTTGAGATGCTTGGAGTTGAATGCATGGATTTCGGCGGTGCACGTGCCAGGAGTTCAGAACAATATAGCTGATGCTTTGTCTCGTTTGCAGTGGGACCGATTCCGGGATTTGGCTCCAGATTCGGAGGCGGCAGGAGCAGCATGTCCTTTGCATCTGTGGCAGGTGGTTACGGAAGGGGAGGCCGATTGATCCAAGCCTCGGTGTCAAACAGGACATGGTCAGATTATGCGGCGTCATGGGCCATGTGGGAAAGTTGGTTGTTGCAATGCGGCTCGGCTGAGTCAGATAGCGACAGGGCAATGGCGTTATTGGCACTGGTAGGTAAGGTCGTGGAGTGGGGTTGGTCCGTGTCTAGGTTAAACAAGTTTATAGCAGGTTTGGCTTTTGGTTTTCAGTTGCAAGGATTGAGGGACGTCACAAAGGACTTTGTTATACGGCAGGCGTTGAATGGTTTTCGTAAGGGTAATTCGACTTTTGATAAACGTAGGCCCATTTCTTTTGGGATGTTGCAGCGGTTAGGGGAGGCATTGGGCGTCATTTGTTCATCTCAGTTCGAGGTGGTACTGTTTCGATTGGCTTTTTCTTTAGCGTTTTTTGGTGCTTTGCGTCTGGGTGAATTGGTTTCCCCGAGCAAGGACAGGTCGGGTGGTCTTTTGGCGGAAGATGTGGTTTTTTGGGAAGGGGGAGTTGCTTTTTGGATAAGGCGTTCAAAGACGGATCAGCTAGGTAGGGGAAAGAAAGTAGTGCTAGGAAGAGTGGCGGGTAGCGGGATGTGTCCGCAACGCTGCTTAAAGGCATATTGGAATTTGTCATCGGTCAGGTCAGGCCCTCTGTTGCAACACCAAGAAGGGGATTTCTTGTCACGTTTCCAGTTTGTAGCCATTTTGAAGAAGGGCTTGGGTTTACTGGGTGTTAACCCGGAAAATTTCGGCTCGCATTCTTTTAGGATTGGGGCCGCATCTGAGGCCGATGGTTTGGGCCTCGGGCCGGAGGTGATCAAGAAAATAGGCAGGTGGACTTCTAATCGTTACCTGTCTTATGTGCGGCATTAAATCAACAATGCGGGGTGAAGAAGTGCGTCTTTGCGGATTGTTAATTGTGGTTGTGTTTTTCAGGTCGTGCCCCTCTTTTGGCGTGGATTGTCGGACACTCTTTCGTATATTGGGGCGCCCTCCGGGCCGATGCGCGCGCGAATGGTAGGCAACTGGGTTTCGGCCGAGAGGCAGTGATCATCCGTTGGATGGGGACTCGTGGTATGTCGTGGCGTAGTTTCTTGCCGGAATTCTCCCGCGCCGCCCGTCTGGATCGCCCCCCGGATATTCTAGTGGTTCACTTGGGGGGTAATGATTTGGGGGCAAAACCCGTGAGGGAACTCATTCGGGATATCCGTTATGACTTGTTGAGGCTGTGGGTATCTTTTCCCGGTATGATGACAGTGTGGTCGGACATTGTGCCACGGAAGACGTGGCGGGAGGCCCATTCCCATAAAGGGATTAACAGAGCCAGGGTAAAATTGAACAGGATGGTGGCGAGTTTTGTGTCCCGGAATGGGGGTATTGCCGTGAGGCATTTCGAGCTGGAGGCCGGGGTCGGTAATTTCTGGAGGGATGATGGAGTGCATCTTAACGAGATCGGGATGGATTTATGGGCGCTCGGTCTACAGGAAGGAGTAGAAAGAGCTTTGGCGGTGGTGGGGCACTCACGAGCCTGAGGTGGTCAGGGCTGTTCGTGTGTGGCGGGGGGTGGGGTTCTTGGAGTTGGTGATGATGCTGATAGGGTTGATCTGGCTTTTGGTACGGGCTCTGGACGGGGTGTTTACCTCGGGAGCTTTGTGGTTGGTTTGCCCGAAATGGGTTACATGGTGCCCTCGAGCTGGTGGTTACGGCTGAGGGTAAATACGTGTTTTTTGGTCAAAATTTTGGGTAGGCTCTCTGCCTATTATGAGCCAGATTTTTTAGCTCCAAGAGCCCCCCCCCTCGAGGTTTTATATTTACTGTTTACATGTTGTTATTTATGTATTTGTTTGTTAATAAAATGGCCGCTGTGGCCAAATTATCCAAAAAAAGAAATTAACGTGGTGGTGTGTTTTCTTGGGTAATAGATGGAGGGGTTAAGAGGGGCAAGGTAGTTGGGGGTGGGGGATGCTTTACGGAAAGGATCCTTTATTGGCCATACGCGGTCATGTATATATAAAGAACCTGTTAACCCTTGTTCTGCCTCCTGTGTGTCACTGCATCTTATGCACCTGCTATCACACTACACTTGGTGTAGTCAGCAGGATGCACTATGATAGCATGCAGACGGCAGACCAAGAAGTTGGGGGTGGCCCCAGGACTAGCCTTTCCCTGGGGGCCATGCTGAGCAGTTTGCCCAAATTCACAGGGAGCAACACTATGCTGTGGAGCTGGACTGAACGCCTTAGATGCATGAAGAGAATGCACCCCATGGCCCCTGCACTGGAGGCTGAGATGGCCATTATGGCCCTGGAAGGAGAAGCCAGGGATTCAGTAATGTTACTGACCCCACGAGAATGGGATACCTTTAACAAGGTGTTACAGATCTTGGAGGAGACTCACGGAGACCCCACAGATGTAGGTGCACTGAGAACACATCTTTTTAGCAGAATGCAGAGGTGAGGTGGAGACCGTAGCTCAATATATTAATGCATTACAAGAGCTACACACTGCAATTATTAGAAAAGACGGCAGGGGAATAGGACCCACAGACATAATGTTACGAGACCTCCTAGTGACAGGTTTGTGAGACATGCTGACAAAACAAGCCCTGTGAGAACGAGTACAGGTGAACCCCCAAATGACTTTCCCTGAAGTAGGGAGTGAGGCACGTGGATCGCCCCCAGACACAGGGCCATGGGTTCTCGGTACCGGGCCTCTCTGGTTCGGTTCTGAGGCTGTCTTGATGGCTAGACCCGGTCCACGACCCTGCTAAGGGGCGTCCAATAAAGGTGGTTATAGAGTCTATCAGGGGTTCGTGACGCCACCTGTGGTGTTCGGTCAGGGTGACCGACGCTGCTGTGGGGTCTGCTGGGGTGATGGAATGGCAGCTGGATGGTATAACTTCCCACAGGTGAAGTATGTCCCCAGGGCTTCCCAGTAAGGTAGATGGTGATGGTGTGAGGTGCAGGCAATAACGAGGACACAGGGTTGCAGTCTCTTTACATCTTTACTGAAGACTTCAGGATCCTCAATCCAGAGCACGTTTAACCGGGCTATCAGAGACCGGCCGGTCCGATGGGCACATCCAGAGTTTCCCTCGCAGATGGAAATCGTTGCCTACCAATAGCGCCTGTGTGTTGTAGTCCTACCCTGCTGAGCATTCGGAATAGTCCTCACAACTGCTGTTCTCGTTTGTTCGTTCTTTCTAATTCTCTCTCGCTTGTTCCAGATGTTGCTAGTTTCTCGTCCCCCAGTACGTTATGGCTAGGACGCCACCCGTTTGACGGGAAGGCTTGGAGCTCTTCCGGGACCCTAGAGACGCCCCTCTCCACGCGTTGTCCCCTATGTCTTCGTAGGTGTAGTAAGGTAGACAGCCAACCTATAATTAACTGTCCGGCGGAATTTGAAGTAAGGCCTGAAGTCAGTTACTCCAACGGTGATCCGGCCACCGACTACGCGCCTCAGTAAGATGTTGCCTCTCTCTCTCTCGGCACGACTCTTACTGGCTCTCCTTTGTGCTGATCTCGTTTACACTGTTCCACAATATTCTTCCCTTCGTGTCTCTCTCTTGGATACCGCCGCAGGGTGTGCAGGCGCGGCTCCGTTACGTTCTGTTCTGTTCGCTAGGCACCTGCCAGGTTCCCACGCCTGACAGGGACCCCCCTGTGCCTTCTCCCTGCAACACCCCCTGCCACGGGATGTTGGCTGGTTCCAACCCAGTCAGCTTCTGACTAACTTCCTCCCCAGCCCCTAGTTTTACCAATGTGAGGAGTGGCCCAATAAATAAAGCCTTTTTCTCCCCCTAGTGGCCGGAGTGTGAAGTGTAATGTGTTCTGGTGATAACTGGTCAGGAGAACTCTTTAGTGCCATCAGACGTACCGCCACTCTCCTTAGCGGCAGAGTGCCATACTGCAACGACCAGGTCTCTGGGGCGCTGCACTCGCATACATGAGCATGAACAGGAGCAGGGGTGACAGTCACGGTGGGAAAGGTCCAGAGAGTGTGGGGTGTCTGTAAACACCACTGGTGAACCCTAATGGGTAGAAGAACTGAGAAGAGAACTGCTGAGTGTGAAAATAGAAATGGTTGACATAAAGAAGAAAACGGAGGCTGCCAGTAATTCTCCAGAGAGCAGGTAAGGCCCAGTGTCCTGCCGTGACTCCAGAATGCTTCGCCGGCCGAGGCTCATCACTTGTTTCAACTGCGGAGAGAGTGGACACATTGCACGTGAGTGCACCCGCTGAGGAAGAGTGACTTCTTGCCACCCATTAAACTAGAGGGCTCCAAGCCGAGGGGATGCCTCCAAGAGCCAGAACAGGTGAGGAAGA
The DNA here is from genome assembly GCF_032444005.1 of Ranitomeya imitator. NCBI lineage: Eukaryota > Metazoa > Chordata > Amphibia > Anura > Dendrobatidae > Ranitomeya > Ranitomeya imitator. The sequence goes on along the minus strand of NC_091284.1, from coordinate 830,741,237 downwards.
GTAATGGATGAATTGCACCACCTGTATCGGTTTGACAAGTCCCGCACCACACCATACCATCCTCAGGGTAATGGTGCCTGTGAACGATTTAACTATACACTGATTCAGATGCTAAGAACTCTAGAGGAAGATCAGAAGGCCCGGTGGCCAAAGTATGTTTCTGAACTGGTATGGGTATATAATAATCGAGGGCATCGAACCACGAGATATACACCTTACTCTCTTCTGTTTGGCCGAGAAGGAAAAGGAATCACCGAGTTTGCATTAGACCCAGAAGAGGACTACCCACAGACGGGCGTGTCCTCCTGAGTTCAGGAACCTTGCACCGGTTATTCCAGACCAAACTACAGGAGATAGACCATGCAGAGAAGACCCCATCTGGAGCAACAGAGTTTCGAGTTGGAGACCATGTCTTAGTGCAAGAGGATTGCCCTCGAGACAAGCTGGAAAATCGTTAGGAGAAAGACACGTATCAGGAAAAGAGAAGAGTTAGTCCAGAAGGACCTGTCTATCAAGTCCAGCCTGAAGGAAAGGAAAATGCCCCCCCTCAAACTCTTCACCAGAATATGCTCTGACACTGCCTGTCTAAGAACCCTGGCCGAGTAGAAGTGGAGCTCGAGGCTCCTGAGATGGTTCATATGCCAGTGGAAGCAGACGAAGAAAGGGATGAAGGATTAAGCTCCAAGAGGTTGGAACCTGAGGATACCGCATCGCCCATGGCCCTTCCCCCACAGCCGGATTCAGCTCCATAAGAGAGCTCCACTACTTTTCCTGATCTGAGATGCTCCGAACGAGCAACAGCTGGCAAGCCCCCCAATCGTTGTAACCAAGAAAATTTCATCCAGCAAAAATCCGCACAGAAAAGGAAAAGACAGTCACACACTCCTCGAAGAGTCTTGCCCATGGAATGGTGAGGGAAAAGAGTGAGGGAGTGTAGAGAGGGGAGCCAAACTTGCGGTCTCTCTTGCGTGTCTGGGCCGGAACTGTCAGGACTGTCACCAGTGTTTCAGAGGGAAGAGATTTCGGATCGGAGCAGTTCAGGACACCTGACGGATGGGGCGGGTCCGACATAAATAGCTGTCTGAGTGGGAAGATGGGACATTTGTCGGGGAACGAGCCTGTGAGTAGTGAGACAGTTGACTCCCTCTCGATGGACCCACTCATAATTACACTTGTTAGATTAATTACTGATATATAGATGTAAAGAGTGCTCTGCTAAATATTGATAGAGAGTTTAGATGTCAATGCCATATCTGGTATAAAAGTCAGATGGACCGCCTCAGTCAGAAGCGTTGATACAGATACTATCTGCTCAAACTGCAGATTATACAGTGACCAAAGAATATTCCTGGACATACAATAGGCAGCACACAGGATTAAGTATATGTAGTATACTCCCACATCCAGTGTAGATATTATGAAAGGATTCATATGCACGATCATAAGAATTATAATGGACATAAGTCTAATCAGACATCCATATATCAGTCAATGTCCAGATAGAAAAATGTAAGAATAGTAACACAGGTAGTTGACTGAAAGTAACTGAAGACCTGCCGCTCTGGGAGACCTACTTACACGGGCAACCCACCAGATGGAGACCCAACGTGGAGTCTCCACATTTCACAATATTGTTTATAACATCAGCAGCAGTAGCAACAGCAGGCAGAGAAGACACCACGAAGATGGCACAGACTGCAATAATGTGAGATCAATGCAGCACACTAAAAATGACACCATCGCCTAGTCTGCCCAGTCTACGATTGGGTGCAAAAGTTATCGGAGATCCATGACTTGCTCATTTTGATGAAAGTTAGGGGGGCCACACTTTCAGGGGACAGCCGGCTGTGCTTGTCCATCAGGATACCACCAGCAGCGCTGATGACACGTTCTGAGAGAATGCTGGCTGCTAGGCACGACAAAACCTCCAAGGAGTGAAAGGTGAGCTCAGGCCACTCTTTCATTTTTGAAGACTAAAATGAAAAAGGGCCCAAATTCCCCCTGATGGCATTGTATCGTGCTCCAGATACTCCTGCACCATCCTTTCCAGTCATTAACAACATATCAAACTTGGAATCTGTTCTGCTGGTGCACGGGCTGGTCTAAAAAATGTGTGAAATAACTCACAGAAATTTCTCAAGCCACCTACACTGCTGCTGATGCTAATGTTTTGGTGATAACGTCTTGGCGTTCCCAGGGTTGGACGTCTACAACTGGGATGCACACTGTGTGCCTCACTGCTGTCTTCGGGAAAACCACTCTTAAGATTTACAAGCAAAATTCAATACTCCAGCAATCATGCATCCCTTTCCAAAGGGGGAAGCATCTGGCTAAATTTACTCTCGTATAGTGGATCTAACAGAGTGGTAATCCAGTAGTCAGCACTATTTATAACCATAAGAATACAGACATCGTGTTGAAGATAATGCAGCAAGAAGGCGCTCATGTCAGGAGCTTCCATGAGGTCCAAGTCCATGCTGTGTTGGTGGTCGGGTAACATTCAAGGTTACTTTCTCCGTTCCCTCCTGCCATCCACAGAAAACAGAGGGTGTATCATTATCCTCTTCATCTCCTGACTATTGCACTTCCATCACCTCATCCTCCTCAATTTGATCCTCGGCTCCTGCATCTTCTCTAACCATTTGTCTGGTACCATGAGCCCCCTTGATCGCTGTAAGCCACCCTCCCATGGCACCTGCCTGTGCGAAATTTGTCCGGAAATTTGAGATATTGTTATCCCTTCTCTGCTTCCAACTCTTCCACTGGGACCATCACCTCCTCATGCAGACTATGTAAAGTGTGCTCCTGCATGCAGATGACAGGAATAGTGATGCTGATGATGTCATTCATCATCAGTGCTAACCATCTTAATAGCCATTTCAAAACCATGCAAGGGGCAAAGGACCTTCACCTGTGCCCATTCCGCAAGCGTGATTTACACCGCGTCTGGGCTGCTTTGGCTCAAGCTATGCAAAAGCACATACTGCACTAGGGCTCGTCTCTGCTGCCACAGTCGCTGCAACATGTGCAGAGTGGAATTCCACCTTGTAGGAACATCACTAATCAAATGGTTAACAGGTGGGCTGAAAAACCTCTACAGCAATGCAAGTCGATGACCTGCAGGGTGCGATCGTCAGAAGTGAGCACACAGCGACCGAGCTTTCTGCAGCAGCACATCCAGGCCGGGACAGTGGCGGAGAAATTGCTGTACCACCAGGTTCAAGATATGAACCAAGGAAGATATGTGTGTGAGATTGCCACAGCGTTTCCACAACTAGAAGCAACGAGAAGAAAAAAGCAGCAAATAGTCCAAAGTAGTGAAAATATATCAAAAACTTTATTAAATGACACCAGATAAAAACATGACAAAGGGATAAAATAGTCCCTGCACTACACAAAGCATGTAAGCAATGGGCAGGTGATAGGTATCCACATAATAAAGGTATACACATAAACTACCCTAAGAGCACAGCTCATATGCAGTAAAAGCCATGCAGGAGTGGCCCATTGTTACTAAGTAAACAGAAAGACCATATGGTACAAATAATTATGGCCACATCCATGCATAACAAAGTATATACATACCGGGTAGAAATGGAGGATCTTATATGTGAGCAGACACCGCACACCTGTCCCCCCCGACGCGCGTTTCGCCTTCTGCCTTTCTCAAGGCACACACGGCCTTCCCTGGCTCCAGTTTCAGTGGGGACTGCCATTTGCTCTAACTCGAACTAGATATCTGTCCACAACTCTTGAGCTGTGTGCCTGCGATCTCCAAGGCATATTAATTTAAACGCTGCCTGAATGCAGTGAGCCCTGGCTGCACAGTACAGAGGTGATGTAGATTTTATCCGCACTGTTGGAATGCGTAACTGATTAAGGGAAAGGTTGAGGGCACAGGTGGAGGCCCTAGAGTAGGTGGATGAGGCAGAAGCAGTGGAGGAACTGATAGATACAGAGTTTGTCCCGCAAGCCTTGGGGATTCAAATAATTGTGGAGCAGCCCCTGACCGCCTGCCCCCATAGCCACCAAAGTCGCATCTGTCCATGTTTGCTCGTCCAGGTGTCAGTGGTGAAATGCACCCTGGAAGACATAGATTTTTTCAAGGAATGGGTGATGTTGTCTGCGACATGCTGGTGTAGTGTAGGCACAGCATTCTTAGAGAAGTAATGGCGACTGGGCAACTGGTACTGAGAGACTGCGACGGCCATCAACTTTTGGAAACCATCTGTATCCACCAGACAGAAAGGCAGCATTTCCGTGGCCAACAGATTGGAGATTGTGGAGTTCAAGCTCTTAGTTTTGCCATGTGTAGGAGGAAACATTCTTTTACATGACCACAACTGCAGGACCGAAGGCTGGCTGCTGTGCAAGAGAGAGGAGTACAGAGAACAGGAGTGCTGGACAGTGAGAGAGGTGCAGGAGGAGATGTTATGGTGGATTGAGAAAGATGTGTTATGCTAGGTGACACAAACGCAGCAGTCATGTCTACTTCCATAACAGCTGACCATCTCTCTCTGACCCCAACTGTGGTGGGAAAGCATTTGTGGTTTCTGCAGCCACAGACCTGTGTGAGATGACTTGGAATAGTGATGGAGGAGGAAGAAGCAGCGGATGGGGTTGATGGGACAGCCAGTGGTTGGCAAGGCCTGCTAGTCCGCTTTTTTATGCAGTGAGATTCCAACACTAAGGCATGTTGATCGTGCATGTGCTGGTTCATGCATGTCAGATTATTGCAATTTTTGCCTCTACTGAGTTTTTTTTGCTAATTTGACAGATGACGTGTGTTGGGTCATCCTTTGCAGTCTCAAAAATTGCCCAGACTTGGCAACCCTTGCTACCCCTGAGAACTGCACACTTGCGACTGTTGCTGGCCAAAGCCAGAGTTGTGGTTGAGGATGCAGTGCTTGTCATGGTTCCATAATTTTGTGTCTGTGTGGAAAGCCACAATGTAGCCTCCTCATCTTCCTCCTCCTCCACCTCCTCTGCTGAGATACTCAGCTGTGTTCCTCTGGGTTCACATCAAGTGGAATCTAGAACCTCATTGTCATCCTCTCTGTTCTCACACTCCAGACCCTGAGAGTCACACTCATCCTCTTCCTGCTCAGACACCACAGTACAGTTCGTGTGATTCTGGTCAAACCCTACTTTAACCAACCCCGGATTCAACATGAAAAAATTTGGGGCATTGGTGCAGATGCTTTCCTTTTCTGGATTCTGTGATTCTTCAGAGCAGACTTTTGAAGCCCATGGAATACAATGTGTGAACAGCTCTGTAGAATGGCCCATCTGTGGTTCTCCATAGTCAGTTCAGCATTTGGAAAGTTTTGACGAGGGAGAAAACAAGGGTGATTAAGGTGTCACCTTTGAGGATTGTACTTTGTGTGATGTTAAGGTGGAGGAAGAGAGAGAGAGGCCAATTGATGGAGCGCTTGCCATCCACTGGACCATATGCTCTATCTGAGCCTCATCTACAAGGTGTAACACTGTGCGGCTGCCAAAGAAAGGGAATCGAGTAAACCATCCAGCAACAGATGTTGTCAGTGGTCTTTGGATAGGATGAGATCTATTTCACTGACAAGTTCACTTTCAGCAGCAGAGACCTCTCTGTACTGTGACGCCAGCAAAACAAGATGTCCGCTTTTTATATGGCCAAGGACATGTGAATTCGGCAACCAATAACAGAAGACCTTGTGTCCTGACATTGTGGATGGTTTCTGCGCCTTGATGTTGATGCATCCATACTTAGAGTAGGAATTCGGGTTGTGGTTTTATGGATATAAGCATTGTGTACATTATATGTGATGAATGATCATTGCATTTTACCCATTACACCTTACAGTTTGTGCTGTTTTTTCATTCTTCAGCATACTTCCGTCTTCTATGTATTTACTTCCTATGTGCCTGAATAAAATAATAGTTTTAGCTATTTAGCTTCTATGTTGTCTTTTGTGTAGTTACATCTACAGTGTCTTGGAGGGGCTAATGGGTCTGTATTAGGAATCCAATGCATACGTGGCCTCTTGATTTACCGTTCATATGCGCCGGTTGGATTGTTTGTTAATGATTTACTCATCTCTATGATATATCATGGTATGTTTTCTGTATCTTATTCCCAGTCTCATTTACCATTATTCTTTGCATTTGTTCTTCTGGAGGATTTGTCTCCCCTGTGATTTCAGACTTGAGAATTTACACCATATATACCGTCTATAAATATCCAGATCCCCAGCGCCATGTCACTCTGCAGCGATCTCAGCATACGAAGAAGTCCCCAATACAGGACAGATTTTAGAGCCAGAAGATAAAGTTCAGGTTATTTGGGAAGTTATATTTATTTTATTCCCTTTTTAACTTTTTTTTTTTACACTTTAAAGTCTGGTTGAGAAGGACGGATGCAAGACAAGTAACTGTGACTGGCTGATTACCCGAGTGCCTCAAGTCAATTCTGTACATTCTGATCCAGGACTACTTTATTGTCCAGGTATTGCATCTCTGATTTGTGGCCATTAATTGTCCAATGTGGCAGGTATAGGATTTCTTTATAACTTTCTTAAAGGACACGCTGCAATTTTTTCTTAAATGTCTGACGTTTTGGAAAAGAAAACTCTCCGAGTGTAATTTTTCTTCCAAAGTGAATGTGTTTTGGTCTGAAAATAATAATTATTCATAGGGTGATGTTGCAAATTTTGGAAAGTTTGTCTTCCACAGCCTCTACATATCAGTGTACTTAGCTGACTGCCAAATGGGCTATCAGTTTATCTGTCATTGGGATGGTAATGACAGCACCAACTGTTCCCTTATCTTTCTTCTCCTGATGTATCTTCTAAGCTGATTTACAGTATAATCAGATAAAAGTGTTACAGGCCGTGCAGTCAGAACCAGGTCACTTTTGGATTCACTGGTAACTCATTCTGCAGTATGTTGTGTACAATGGTGCATAGAGGCTGTAGAAGACTAACGATACAACATTTTTAATTACATCCTATTACAAAATTGATTCTTTGCCAATAATGCATGCATTCAAGTAAAGAATAAAGTTAATATCATTTAAAACCTTATGCAATTCAAAGAAGAAGGACCACATTGGAGTGAAGGAGGTTTATATCAAAAGTTGGGTCTCAAAATTAGAACATATGATGAGGTTACTTCATGCCATCAAACCCAACCATAAAATACGGAATGTTCTGTATATTATTTATTCTAAAATCTTGCACATTCTTTTCTCCTTGTTAATCAGTCACTGGAATCTTTATATTGCTGAATTTTCTATGCATCCTTTATAGATAGATCTACAGTGGACAGAGTTGTAGGAAGGTTGTGTGTCTAAACAAATAAAAATTTAGCCAATTTTGAAATTTACAAAAATTAAAACAAAGTATTCATGTTGTTGAAACCGACCAAATAGAAGTTCTGAATTTATGTCCAAGTAGCAAGAGAAACTCAAAGGCTCTCCATGCTCAATAATAGTGAAGGAAAACTTCTCGTAACTTTTTAAGATTTTTTTTTATCTTCTAACTTGAGGTTTCATAATTTCTGTTGTGGCCCAACAATATGGAAGGGTTATAAGGTCATTCACAAATAATTTGTAGTCCATATTTTACAGTTTGGAGTCATAGTTCATATAGTTGAAAAAAGACAAACATCCATAATAATGCAATGAGAAAAGTGATTTCAAAATTGAAAAACATTCAAGACGGTTAGTAATCTTCCCACGAGTGGATGTCCCGACAAAGTCATCCCAATGCTCAAAGATATTACAAAGACCTACTGACTCTAACGGTCTCATGTAGCATCTTAAATGTTCAAGTTCAATGTTCAAGACAGTAAAGTTCATGGGAGTGCACTTAGTTTTTGTCATCACTGTATATCGGCCAAACCTGATCATTTTAATGGAACTGGATGACCTGGTAATGTGTATGGGGACCTCCCAATTCTTTCCCAACGGTAAATGTCAAGGGATCAAAGAATGTGCAGTGCGATTTCTGTTCACTGGTCCTGATCTTCTCAGAGGGTTGAAGCACAAGAGTCTTCCGGCAGCTCACTCCACTGTTCCCTACACAAGACAACACTTTTTGGGGGTCAAGAGAGATGACTCAGCTAAATGACTGTTCTTCCAATAGCTACAGTGTCTAACGTGTAGATAGGCATCAGCCTAGTCATCTGGGTCTTCGGTGGACGGTTGTGCTTCAGTTTTGTTTGAAGTTTTCTCATTCTTTTTCTTGATGATTCTTTGACAATGGATATTATGACAATAATGCTGTGTGGCTATTTGACACATTTCATATTTTCTGTTATTTAGGATCCTATGTTTAGACATCTCTGGGTCGAAAAGAAAAAAGCAACATGGAAAATGCATTCAACATCAGCAAAAATCTGGTCCTCCTGGGAATTTTGGAAATGGAAGGACTAAAGTATCTGTACTGTGTCCTGTCTATTGTCCTATATTCGTTCATTATACTCTTGAGTATTATTATTGTATTTGTCATATTCACAGATTCAAGGTTACATGAACCTATGTACATCCTCATAAGTAATCTGGTCCTCAATGGAATATTTGGCAGCTCGTCATTTTTCCCAAAGTTGATAGTTGATCTCATCACTTCATCCACCACCATCAGTCATGAGAACTGTATTGCTCAAGCTGTGTGTGTTACATTATTTGCTATCTATGAAATGAGCACATTCTCCATTATGGCTTTTGACCGATATTTGGCCATTTGTCATCCTCTGAGATATGGCATCTTGATGACGAATCAGAAGGTTATAAACCTCATTGTTGGATCATTTGTGGTGGCCTTTATACTTGTTCTCACAGCCGTGCTCCTCACCTGGAAACTTCCTCTGTGTGGGAACAGATTAAACAATATATTTTGTGACAATATGTCCATAATTGTTCTCTCTTGTGTGGACTCTTCCATCAGTCAACTCTTCTCGGCAACTGCGGTGGTCTTCTACTTGGTTGTTATGATTTCTGTCACTCTCTTCTCCTATGTGCAGATATTTCTTGTCTGTTTGAAAGTCTCAGGAGAATCCCGTCAGAAAGCTGTCCACACCCTGGTCACCCATCTACTCAACTTTTATATCTTTTTAGTTGGCTTTTTATTTATTTTCATGAGGTACCGGCTGAGCAAAGTGAAGCTTCCGGTTATTCTGCATGTTCTCCTCTCAGTGACTACTCTAATTGTTCCACCATTGTTTAACCCCTTGATATATGGAGTCCGGACCCACGCCCTGAAGACCAGGTTAATTCATTACTTACTGAAAATTAATGCTTGGCCAAAGTGGATTGAAATATCTAAACCTTCGATGTTTGTATCTGTCATAAATAACAACTAGGGTCACTGAGTAGATGCTAAACACAGGAGCAGTAATAAAGGGATTAATAGGTGGAGACAGTTTTGTTTCTGTGGCTTTATTTCAGCTGTGGAATTCATTTTGACAGATGTAAGGTTGTGAAAAATGAAGAAAGCGGTGGCCCTTACCGGTTCAGTATAAAAAGTCCAAAATTTATTTAAATCGCTAAAAAGATTGGCATGGGAGAGAGTGGCACATTAAGCAGGCGATTGACGTTTCACACCTGTCTGTGCATCAACAGGTCCAAGGATAGAATCTATCGTCATCGCTACTTGTGCCACTCTGTCCCATGCCAGTCTTTTTAGGGATTTGAATACATTTTGGACTTTTATACTGAACTGGTAAGTGCCACCAATTGCTTTATTTTTCATTTTGCAAATGTCTTCATCTTGGTTGAGCACACGGTCATAGTTGATGCATAATCAATTCCACATTTAGCGGATGTAATCACATGGTTGATTGGTGCCGGTCTTTTATCTCTCTTATTGCTTTTGAGATGTAAGGTTGGCCACACTTGGGGAGGACAATCAGGTCCCATAACCACTGATGCGTGGACCAATTAGCACCGCCAGCGACATTACATCTCCTTAACTGCCCACTGGGTAAATGTTGTGGTGGCTGGGACAAAGGTGGAAGGCGTTCTAGCTCATGTCCTACCAACACCTAGGACTGCTGGATGTTTCTCTGTCCATATTGCCTGATACCCCAACTCCACTTCCTCCACCGCCTCCTCATCTGGTCACCTAAGACCTGCACCACCAACTTCAACACAGAAAGGCTGGCTGCTCTGAAACTCCTCTGTTTGGGGGACAAATCCCAAGAGCTATGGACCGGGATCAAACAGCAGACAGATGAGGGGATGGTGCTGGTGAATCTCAAGCCCAGTCTGGTGGTGTGCTATAACGGGAAAATTCTCATAGCAGCTCTGGGCCTAGCCAGTTTGATGAACATCCTTTGCTTGGTGCATGTGTTGAACTTAGTGGTGCAGAACTTCCTGAAAAACCACTCACACATGTCAGAGCTGCTGCTGAAAGTGCTCGCATGTTGCATTCTCACTCTGTTGCTGCTCACTTGTCTGTGCTGTAGCATCACTTCTGCCTTCCTGCTCACCAGCTGATGTGCGACGTATTTACACGGTAGAACTCCACCTAGCACATGCTGGAGATACTGTGAGCAGCAGCCGGCAATTCTAGAGTTTCAGCAGCAGCACGCATGACTCAGTCGCTCTGTGGAACAACACCGCTTCACCACCATTGAGTGGACCTCCATGCACGACATGTTTGCCGTGTTGCACTACTTTTAATACTCCATCAATGTGGCCAGCGCTGATGACGCCATCATCCGCATTACTATACCACTTATATACCTGCTAGAAAAAACAAATCAGGCCATGATGAATTAGGGGGTGGGATAGGAGGAAGAGGAGGAGGAGGGTCAATTCACACCATAATCAGACTTGTCATCCACACATTTCTCAGAGGGTGGATTACTGTCCCAAAAATGGCCAGGTACCCAACTGCACATTCAGGGGACAGATTGGGAGGATGATGAGGAGGAACAACCATGTTACACTCAGATCAACTCACAGGCATCACTAGAGCGTGGCAGCCGGGATACAGAAGAGAGAAGACCCAGATGATACAAGTCCCACTGAGGACAGCTTTTCATTGCCTCAGGTTAGCCTTGCACACATGACCCAATACATTTTGCTGCGCCTGCGCAATGACCAGAGATTTGTCCATGTTGTCAGCAGTGCAGATCACTGGGTGGCCACCTTGCTGCATTCCTGCTACAAGGACAACGTACCACCATTACTTCCGGCATTGGAGCGAGAGAGCAAAGTGCTTTAATACAGGGTGCTAGTAGAGAAACTACTGATGGCTTTCCCATCTGACAGCAGGGGCTCAGTGGAAGAATAAGGCAGATGTGGAGGAGGATGTCGGCAGCACAGCTGGGTCACCGCCAGAACCTCAGAAGGCAGGGTTAGCATGGCAGAAATGAGTGAAAACTTTATGAGCATGCCACAACATCCAGTACCACAATATAATAGGGTCCGTATTATCAATAGCCAGCCTTATAACAACATGGTGGAAGTGTACCTGTCACGGAGTTACCGCGACAGAGCAGTACTAGAAGACCACGGCGTCTGATGGCTCCTGCTTCATCATTGAGAAGAAGCACTTCTCCTGTGTATTAAAGGTGTTTGTTTTCTTCCAGCAGGACAGGGGTTAATAGGCCATGTGGAAATCCCTGCTTTCAGTTGTGCTGGGTTAGCCACTCCTCTCTCCTATAAAAGCTAGGCCTTCTGGTCAGATCCTTGTCTGAGATAGCACTTGCTTGATAGACCGGGAGTAGTGAGGAGCTGGTGTTTGGAGAGCTGGAGGAATTTATTGTGCGAGTTGTATGGTTTGTACGCTTGGAAATTCCTCATCCTTACCTGCCTTATTTACTTCCCTCGTCCTTCACACCCTGGTGGATACCTCTGTTATTTGTGAGAGTATATTTTGTGTGAGTGGAGTTTTCTTTTACCCTTGTCTTTGTTCCCCTGTTTATCGGGTTGGTGTACTGCGGTACACGGCAGCGCCTCTCTTTCCCGGGTGGGGAGGGGGACAGACGCAGGGTGGCAGTCAGGAGACAGGGCAAGGGCGGAGGCCCCGGCATCCTCGCCATCTGAGGTATCCCGGGGAACAGGGCGAGTTAGGGCGCCTCCTAGAGCTAGGGCCAGGATAGGTGCCCCTGGTCCCAGTTTACTCGCCAGTCCAATCGTGACAGTACCTGTCCACACATCTTCACATACTAACTGATGGGCTGCTCCATTAAAACTATGGGTCTCCAAATTGGACACATGGTCTAAACTTGGTCTTTTATCCTTTCGAGGTGCTGGCCTGCCTTGCGGCAAGTGTACTGTCCTGTGCTTATTTAGCATGGCAGGTAGTGTGATCAAAGACAGGTACATCCGCCTGTCCTCATCCATCTTGGGGAAGCTAACATTCCTTAAAATGAACCAGGCATGGATCCCACGGGACTTGTTCATACCTTTAGATGACTAGACCACTATACCAGCTGCACCTGCCAGTATTGAACACTATTTGCTATTCCGTTTAATTTCGGTGCCTCCTCCTTAATTAAAAAACAAAAAAAATTGTTGTTGGCTACCGCCTCTTCCAACTGCAACGCCATGTACACCTCCTCCACCACCGCCTCCCGTTGGACATCTGCCCCCAGATTGTAGCTTGTTAGTTTATTTTGGGTTCATTCTATGCTCTTTTAAATAAGTTCCCTAGAAAAAAAAACACAAAAAAAACTTTGGATTATTCCTCACTTGCCTCTTCCGCCTACACCGTCACGCAGTTTTAGATAAAGGGAGGCCCCAAATGCTGACATATTTCTCCATCACAGAAACATTTTGGTTACATTTACTGTACATGTGCTCAGTTCAGGCCGTTAAACGAGCGTGATCAACAATATTGACGTCGTTCGACGCTTGTTTCCCGGCCTCTTTCCACCCGCTGAGGAAGAATGATGGGAAAAGAACAATCCCTAGTATATCAACCTGTCCCCAAACAGCATCATGTTATCAGCAGCACATCTGCAGTGTACAGTGGCGTATCTGGGGGGGGAGGGGCAGCCGGGGCATGTGCCCCGGGCGCAGTCGACAGGGGGGCGCCAGCGGGCCGCCTGATGATGCGGCGGTCCAAGGAGGCTCCTTGTCGGCGGCATCTGCCGCCCCCACAGTCTGAGATAATCCCGTTCTCTGAGCTGGCTGTCAAATTGACAGCCAGCTCAGAGAAAGAGCTGCACGCGGAGAAAGAGCGGTGCCGCTGTCGCTAGTAATACCCTTTGGCTTGCCGCTTGCCTTGCCACTGTGAATCTGTGTGAGACGAGTCCCTTCTCAGCCAGTTTAAGCCCTAGCCCCTGACGACCGCTGAGAGGTGCTGACCGCCGCTGGCACTTCCGCATCAGGGAGCGTGACTGTGACAGGCTTCTGCTGCATTGCGCCCTTGTTCGGGTGTAGAGTGCACTGTTGGACGGTACCGGTGGTGAGTGCTCCAGACCGCGGCCGCAGGGACCGGGTAATGGAGCTGAAGTCTGAAGACACCGACCGAACTTAATAGAGAATCAGTCAGAATGATAATGTTTGAAATTTAAGGGGGCTGGCTGGTTGGGGGGTTAGCTATATGGAGCCTGCAAGCATGATAGGGAGGGTCGGGAGCAGCGGCCAGGGGCAACGCAACGGTATGTGTCACACTTGTGACTGAGGACTGAAGCAAAGCCAGGAGGCAGGATGAAAGACTGAGGAACATATGATGTGGGGGGATGGGGGCAGAAATCAGGACATTATATGGGGGCGCGAATCAGGACAGTATGGGCCTGGGGGCACAAATCTGGACATTACATGGGGGACCAGCTTACAGCTGTCTGATCTCCCTTGGTTATTTAAAAAAAAAATAAGGGGGACTCCACATCATTTTTTTTAAATTTATTTATTTTTTTTTGCTAAAAACATGTACAGAGGCATATAAAAGTTTGGCCACCCCTGGTCAAAATTTCTGTTATTGCGAACAATTAAGCAGGTTGAAGATTAAATGATCTCTAAAAGGCCTAAAGTTACAGATGACACATTTCCTTTGTATTTTAGGCAAAAAAATAAATACATTTTGTTTTTCATTTTAAAAATACCAAAAAGGAACATGGGCCAATGCAAAAGTTTGGGCACCCTACATGTTTAGTAGCTAGTAGCATGCCCTTATCTAAGTATCACAGATTGTAAACTCTTTTTGTAGCCAGACAAAAGTCTTTCAATTCTTGTTTGAGGGATTTTCATCCATTGTTCCTTGGAGAATTCCTCCAGTTGTGTGAGATTCGTGGATCGCCTTGTATCCTCTGCTATTTTGACATCTCGACGCAGACTTTCAATGATGATTAGATCAGGGGACTGTGAGGGCCATTATAAAACCTTCAGCTTGCACCATTTTGAGGTTGTCTATTGTGGATTTTGACATGTTTAGGATCATCCATTTGCAGAAGCCATCCTCTTTTCACCTTCACCTTTTTTTTTACAAATAGTATTATGTTTGCATCAAGAATTAGTTGAATCCATTCTTCCCTATAGGATTTTTACAGGATGAAAAGGGTGAAGTTATTCTCCAAGAAAGCAAATGTTACATCAATTGATCTTCACGATGCCATTGAAGAAATAATAAAATCCACACTATCCACTTGCACTTGCACTTTTTTTTTGCAATTTCACCGCACTTGGAATTTTTTTCCTGTTTTCTAGTGCATGACATGCTAAAACCAATGACGTCGTTCAAACTTACTCTGACATGGCCAAATTGATGTAAAAATTAAATTAAAAAGTTACGGCTTCGGGAAAGAGGGGAGCGAGAAAGTCGGTGAACGAAAAAACAAAAATACCCCTGCTCATGAAGGGGTTAACAGAGCTTACATCCCGATTAGTCATTAGAAAAGTGTGGAAATAAGATGTATAAAGGTCCAGTCTCAAACAAAATTATATAAAAGGTCTTTATTAATTCGAAAATAACCAAGACACAGTAAAGTTATTAAATACCACACCTTACAATAATTTACAAAAAACATAAAATCAAGCGGGCAGTGACAAATCCGTGTAGTAGCACGATGGGTGATTAGTATCTATGTAAATAAGGGTAAGAAAGCTTCATATGAATAAACTAATGCATAAATAGCTCATTATAATGGGACTTCAGGGGAAAGCCCAGAGTAAAGAGGTGAGAAAGTATATCTAATGCCCACCAATGTAATAATAGGGAACTGGCTCTCTCGCCCACAATAACACAGGCTACTAGAAATGGCCCCCATGTATGCACCATGTAGGTTATAGCAACCACAGCTGAAATAAAAAACAGCTGATACCAAAGTGCCAAGAAAAGCTCCTTACCAATAGTGAATATGCCAACGTGCACTGCAGTCCCGACGCGCGTTTCGCACCTCGCTTCTTCGGGGGGCAGTCATATAGTATATCTCGACTTCAGCAAAGCATTTGATAAAGTATCTCATATGTCTCAATGTCTACAAGGAATACTGAGCTATAACTGTATGCAGAAGAATAGAGCAAGTTATATGGAAGTCCAAGTATTTACAAATGAATGCTGGTAAGTTGGCCCGCCCCACCGAACTGTCTCAGAATGACGCTCTATGTGTTGCTGTACAGAATCCCTGGACGTCATGGCATCTCGGGGATCTTTTTCAAATAATAAATTGGTGAATGAGGGAGCTGTTGTGAATTCTGTGGCAGAGCTCCCTCCTGTGGTCACAAGTGGTACTTCGGCTGATTCTCTCTGGGAGCTTCCGTTTGTGGAGGAAAGTGGTACTGCGGCTTCTGAGTTTCCTCCCTCAGGTGATCTGGTGAGGTCGTTAGGTGCTTCTCTACTTAACTCCACCTAATGCTTTGATCCTGGCTTCCGGTCAATGTTCCAGTGTTGGACTTGTTTTTCCCTGGATCATTCCTGTGGCCTGCTGCTCTGCATAGCTAAGTTCTTCTTTGCTATTTGTTTGCTATTTTTTCTGTCCAGCTTGTCTAATTGTTTTGCTGGAAGCTCTGGGACGCAAAGGGTGTACCTCCGTGCCGTTAGTTCGGTACGGAGGGTCTTTTTGCCCCCTTTGCGTGGTTTTCTTTAGGGTTTTGTGTAGACCGCAAAGTTATCTTTCCTATCCTCGCTCTGTTAAGAAAGTCGGGCCTCACTTTGCTGAATCTATTTCATCCCTACGTTTGTCTTTTCATCTTACTCACAGTCATTATATGTGGGGGGCTGCCTTTTCCTTTGGGGTATTTCTCTGAGGCAAGGTAGGCTTATTTTCTATCTTCAGGCTAGTTAGTTTCTCAGGCTGTGCCGAGTTGCATAGGCAGAGTTAGGCGCTATCCACGGCTGCCTCTAGTGTTGTTTGGAGAGGATTAGGGATTGCGGTCTGCAGAGTTCCCACGTCTCAGGGCTCGTTCTATGTTTTTGGGTTATTGTCAGGTCACTGTATGTGCTCTGACCTCCATGTCCATTGTGATACTAAATTGCCTTTCATAACAGTACAGGAAGCCAAAAGTACTAATGATTCTCAATAGAGGGAAAAAAGAAGTTCTGAGACCATTTTTTTTTCTTTGCACTGTGTTTTGCCTTTTTTTTCCCCTAGACATTTGGGTGGTTCAGTACACAGGTGTAGCGATGGATATTAGAAGTCTGTCTTCATTTGTGGATCAGCTCTCGGCAAGAGTACAAAAGATTCAAGACGCTATTGATCAGAAATCTATGTTAGAACCAAGAATTCCTATTCCTGATTTGTTTTTTGGAGATAGAACTAAGTTTCTGAGTTTCAAAAATAATTGTAAGCTATTTCTGGCCTTGAAACCTCGCTCCTCTGGTGATCCAGTTCAACAGGTTTTGATTATTATTTCTTTTTTGCGTGGCGACCCTCAGGACTGGGCATTTTCTCTTGCGCCAGGAGATCCTGCATTAAGTAATATCGATGCGTTTTTCCTGGCGCTCGGATTGCTGTACGATGAGCCTAATTCAGTGGATCAGGCAGAAAAGAATTTACTGGCTCTTTGTCAGGGTCAGGATGAGATAGAGGTATATTGCCAGAAATTTAGAAAGTGGTCAGTGCTCACTCAATGGAATGAATCTGCGCTGGCAGCTATGTTCAGAAAGGGTCTCTCTGAAGCACTTAAGGATGTCATGGTAGGATTTCCTATGCCTGCTGGTTTGAATGAGTCTATGTCTTTGGCCATTCAGATCGGTCGACGCTTGCGTGAGCGTAAATCTGTGCACCATTTGGCGGTATTACCTGAGCTTAAACCTGAGCCTATGCAGTGCGATAGGACTTTGACCAGAGTTAAACGGCAAGAACACAGACGTCTGAATGGGCTGTGTTTCTACTGTGGTGATTCCACTCATGTCCACTGATTCCACTGATTGTCCTAAGCGCACTAAGCGGTTCGCTAGGTCTGCCACCATTGGTACGGTACAGTCAAAATTTCTTCTGTCCGTTACCTTGATCTGCTCTTTGTCATCGTATTCTGTCATGGCATTTGTGGATTCAGGCGCTGCCCTGAATTTGATGGACTTGGAGTATGCTAAGCGTTGTGGGTTTTTCTTGGAGCCCTTGCAGTGTCCTATTCCATTGAGAGGAATTAATGCCACGCCTTTGGCCAAGAATAAGCCTCAGTACTGGACCCAGCTGACCATGTGCATGGCTCCTGCACATCAGGAGGTTATTCGCTTTCTGGTGTTGCATAATCTGCATGATGTGGTCGTGTTGGGGTTGCCATGGCTACAAGCCCATAATCCAGTATTAGATTGGAAATCCATGTCGGTGTCCAGCTGGGGTTGTCAGGGGGTACATGGTGATGTTCCATTTCTGTCAATTTCATCATCCACCCCTTCTGAGGTTCCAGAGTTCTTGTCTGATTACCGGGATGTATTTGATGAGCCCAAGTCCGATACCCTACCTCCGCATAGGGATTGTGATTGTGCTATCAATTTGATTCCTGGTAGTAAATTCCCAAAAGGTCGACTGTTTAATTTATCCATGCCTGAGCACACCGCTATGCGCAGTTATGTGAAGGAATCCCTGGAGAAGGGGCATATTCGCCCGTCATCGTCACCATTAGGAGCAGGGTTCTTTTTTGTAGCCAAGAAGGATGGTTCACTGAGACCTTGTATAGATTACCGCCTTCTAAATAAGATCACGGTTAAATTTCAGTACCCCTTGCCATTGTTATCTGATTTGTTTGCTCGGATTAAGGGGGCTAGTTGGTTCACCAAGATAGATCTTCGTGGTGCGTATAATCTGGTGCGAATCAGGCGAGGCGATGAATGGAAAACTGCATTTAATACGCCCGAGGGTCATTTTGAGTATCTAGTGATGCCATTCAGACTTGCCAATGCTCCATCAGTGTTTCAGTCCTTTATGCATGACATCTTCCGAGAGTACCTGGATAAATTCCTGATTGTGTACTTGGATGACATTTTGATCTTCTCGGATGATTGGGAGTCTCATGTGAAGCAGGTCAGAACGGTTTTTCAGGTCCTGCGTGCTAATTCTTTGTTTGTGAAGGGATCAAAGTGTCTCTTTGGTGTGCAGAAAGTTTCATTTTTGGGGTTCATCTATTCCCCTTCTACTATCGAGATGGATCCTGTTAAGGTCCAAGCCATCCATGATTGGACTCAGCCGACATCTCTGAAAAGTCTGCAAAAGTTCCTGGGCTTTGCTAATTTTTATCGTCGCTTCATCTGCAATTTTTCTAGTATTGTCAAACCATTGACCGATTTGACCAAGAAGGGTGCTGATGTGGTCAATTGGTCTTCTGCTGCTGTGGAAGCTTTTCAAGAGTTGAAGCGTCGTTTTTCTTCTGCCCCTGTGTAGTGTCAACCAGATGTTTCTCTTCCGTTCCAGGTCGAGGTTGATGCTTCTGAGATTGGGGCAGGGGCTGTTTTGTCGCAGAGAGGTTCTGATTGCTCAGTGATGAAACCATGCGCTTTTTTTTCCAGGAAGATTTCGCCTGCTGAGCGAAATTATGATGTGGGCAACCGAGAGTTGCTGGCCATGAAGTGGGCATTCGAGGAATGGCGTCATTGGCTTGAAGGAGCTAAGCATCGCGTGGTGGTATTGACTGATCATAAGAACTTGACTTATCTCGAGTCTGCTAAGCGGTTGAGTCCTAGACAGGCTCGTTGGTCGCTGTTTTTTTGCCCGTTTTGACTTTGTGATTTCGTACCTTTCGGGCTCTAAAAATGTGAAGGCGGATGCTCTGTCTAGGAGTTTTGTGCCCGACTCTCCGGGTTTGTCTGAGCCGGCGGGTATCCTCAAGGAAGGAGTAATTGTGTCTGCCATCTCCCCTGATTTGCGGCGGGTGCTGCAAAAATTTCAGGCTAATAAACCTGATTGTTGTCCAGCGGAGAGACTGTTTGTCCCTGATAGGTGGACCAATAAAGTTATCTCTGAGGTTCATTGTTCGGTGTTGGCTGGTCATCCTGGAATCTTTGGTACCAGAGAGTTAGTGGCTAGATCCTTTTGGTGGCCGTCTCTGTCGCGGGATGTGCGTGCTTTTGTGCAGTCCTGTGGGATTTGTGCTCGGGCTAAGCCCTGCTGTTCTCGTGCCAGTGGGTTACTTTTGCCCTTGCCGGTCCCGAAGAGGCCTTGGACACATATCTCTATGGATTTTATTTCAGATCTTCCCGTTTCTCAAAAGATGTCAGTCATTTGGGTGGTCTGTGATCGCTTTTCTAAGATGGTCCATCTGGTACCCTTGTCTAAATTACCTTCCTCCTCTGATTTGGTGCCATTGTTCTTCCAGCATGTGGTTCGTTTACATGGCATTCCGGAGAATATCGTTTCTGACAGAGGTTCCCAGTTTGTTTCGAGGTTTTGGCGAGCCTTTTGTGGTAGGATGGGCATTGACTTGTCTTTTTCCTCGGCTTTCCATCCTCAGACTAATGGCCAGACCGAACGAACCAATCAGACCTTGGAAGCATATCTGAGATGCTTTGTTTCTGCAGATCAGGATGACTGGGTGTCCTTTTTGCCTTTGGCTGAGTTCGCCCTTAATAATCGGGCCAGCTCGGCTACCTTGGTTTCACCATTTTTCTGCAATTCTGGGTTCCATCCTCGTTTCTCTTCAGGACAAGTTGAGTCTTCGGACTGTCCTGGTGTGGATACTGTGGTGGACAGGTTGCAGCAGATTTGGACTCATGTAGTGGACAATTTGACCTTGTCCCAGGAGAAGGCTCAACGTTTCGCTAATCGCAGACGCCGTGTGGGTCCCCGACTTCGTGTTGGGGATCTGGTTTGGTTATCTTCTTGTCATATTCCTATGAAGGTTTCCTCTCCTAAGTTTAAACCTCGTTTCATTGGTCCGTATAGAATTTCTGAGGTTCTTAATCCTGTGTCTTTTCGTCTGACCCTCCCAGATTCTTTTTCCATACATAACGTATTCCATAGGTCATTGTTGCGGAGATACGTGGCACCTATGGTTCCATCTGTTGACCCTCCTGCCCCGGTTTTGGTGGAGGGGGAATTGGAGTATATTGTGGAGAAGATTTTGGATTCTCGTGTTTCAAGACGGAAACTCCAGTATCTGGTTAAATGGAAGGGTTATGCTCAGGAAGATAATTCCTGGGTTTTTGCCTCTGATGTCCATGCTCCCGATCTTGTTCGTGCCTTCATGTGGCTCATCCTGGTCGGCCTGGGGGCTCTGGTGAGGGTTCGGTGACCCCTCCTCAAGGGGGGGGTACTGTTGTGAATTCTGTGGCAGAGCTCCCTCCTGTGGTCACAAGTGGTACTTCGGCTGATTCTCTCTGGGAGCTTCCGTTTGTGGAGGAAAGTGGTACTGCGGCTTCTGAGTTTCCTCCCTCAGGTGATCTGGTGAGGTCGTTAGGTGCTTCTCTACTTAACTCCACCTAATGCTTTGATCCTGGCTTCCTGTCAATGTTCCAGTGTTGGACTTGTTTTTCCCTGGATCATTCCTGTGGCCTGCTGCTCTGCATAGCTAAGTTCTTCTTTGCTATTCGTTTGCTATTTTTTCTGTCCAGCTTGTCTAATTGTTTTGCTGGAAGCTCTGGGACGCAAAGGGTGTACCTCCATGCCGTTAGTTCGGTACGGAGGGTCTTTTTGCCCCCTTTGCGTGGTTTTCTTTAGGATTTTGTGTAGACCGCAAAGTTATCTTTCCTATCCTCGCTCTGTTAAGAAAGTCGGGCCTCACTTTGCTGAATCTATTTCATCCCTACGTTTGTCTTTTCATCTTAACTCACAGTCATTATATGTGGGGGGCTGCCTTTTCCTTTGGGGTATTTCTCTGAGGCAAGGTAGGCTTATTTTCTATCTTCAGGCTAGTTAGTTTCTCTGGCTGTGCCGAGTTGCACAGGGAGCGTTAGGCGCAATCCACGGCTGCCTCTAGTGTTGTTTGGAGAGGATTAGGGATTGCGGTCTGCAGAGTTCCCACGTCTCAGAGCTCGTTCTATTATTTTGGGTTATTGTCAGATCACTGTATGTGCTCTGACCGCTATGTCCATTGTGATACTAAATTGCCTTTCATAACAGGGAGCGTTTCTTGTCTTATTTATTGAATTCTCTCTTTTTATGTCTTCCAAGCTCCCATTTTTGGACTACTTTTCATGTTTTTTTATGTTTTTGTATTAAACTGATGAAAGCGGTGTGGGGGGAGTGTTTGTTTTTAAATAAACAAATTTTCTGTGTTTGCTTTTCTTTTAAATTAGTAGGTTAGTAATGGGGGTGTCTGATAGATGCCTCTCCATTACTAACCCCTGGGCTTGATGCCAGCTGACTTTACAAAGCTTACATCAACCACATAAACTATTACCCTGACTGCCATTGCGCTAGGGCAATCAGCAAAAGCCGATGGATGTGCCAATTCTGGGGTGGCTTATATCATCAGTCTGGGAAAGGTCAGATAACCATGGACCTTGCCAGCCTATTAATATCATCTCACAGCTGTCTGCTTTGCCTTTGCTGGTTATCAAAAGTGGAAGGAGACCCGACATGATTTTTTTAGGTTCTCCCCATTTTTTTATCACTAGCAAAGGCAATACAGACAGCTGTGGGATGATATTAATAGTCTGAGAAGGTCAATGATTATGTCTCTTTCCAGACTGATAATATAAGCTCCTAGCTGTCTACTTTCCCTTAGCTGGTTGTTAAAAAATAGGGGGGGGGACACCACATCATGTTTTTATTTATTTATTGAATAGGTTTAATAGAACTAAACACCCTTTAGGGACACATGAAAAGCAATAAAGGGTGCTTCATTATCATATGTAGGGGGCTTATGAAATTCTATATCTAAATTCTATATCTACACGACATCTATCCTACAGATCTATTTTATCTATTATCTGTCTATATTGCGTCTATTTATTCTGAGAGTTCTGGCTGCGAATTTACTATACTTGGCTGATGAAATTTCCTGCTTCCTTTTGAGATGTGTGCGAGAAAAAAAATCGGATGGCACATGCATGATTTTGACAAATTACTTGAATGTTGCCAGTAACTTCGATTTGCATTGGATTGAATTGAATCTATTGGAATAGGAAGCCAGTGAAGGGCTTGGCAGAGAGGAGAGGCTGGGGAATAGCGGGGAGACAGGTAGATTAGTTGGGCAGCAGAGTGTAGGATGGATTGGAGTGATGCCAGAGGGGAGGCCAGAAAGTAGGAGGTTGCAGTGGTTGAGGCGGGAGATGATAAGGGTGTGCACAAGTGTTTTTGTGGTGTCTTGGTCAAGGAATGCGCGGATCCGGGAAAATTTTTGCAGTTTGAGTCGGCAGGATTGGTTGAACGATGGTGGAATAATGAGGGACGTGCTTGAGAGGACATGGATGATAACCTGGAGCTTTATATTGCTCAGCCAATACTTGATGAAAATAAATAGGACTCCAATTAAAAAGACAGAAAAGTTGAGTAGATGGGTGACCAGGGTGTGGACGGATCTCTGGCGAGATTCCCCGGAGACTTTCTATTTGAGTATAACTGAAATGAGCACAAGAAGGTTTGTAACCTTCTAATGAGTTGTTAAGATGCTATATCTCAGTGGATGACAAATGGCCAAATATCGGTCAAACGCCATTATGGTGAAAGTGGTCGTTTCAGATAAGGCAAGAACTGAAACACACACAGAGCTTGGGTAAAGCAGCCACCATGAGTAATGGTCGAGGATGAAGTGATGAGGTTAACTATCAGCTTTGGGGAAAAATGTTGAGCTCCCGAAAATTTCATTAAAGTGCCCCTGTCAGCAGGATTGTGCACAGTAACCTACACACAGTGTCAGGTCGGCGCCGTTATACTGAATAAAATGATACCTTGGTTGATGAAATCCATCTTGTGGCTGTTTCATAATCTTTATTTTTAGTTTTGTGTTAATTAGATTCTTTTGCCTTAAGGCGGGGTTGGTGTATGTTGTGTTCAGATTAGATATTCATAATGCAGACTGATGACTGGTCCCTCAGGCCGCTGCACAGTGATACACCTTGTAGATGAAGCTCAGAAAGAGCATGTGCTCCAGTGGATGGTAAGCGCTTGATCAAGTGGCCTCTCCTCTTTTTCCACCTTAACATCACAAACTGTACAATCCTCAAAGGTGACACCCCGAACACGCTTGTTTCCCCCCGCAACGTCAAAAATTTTCAAACGCCCAACTGACTGTGGGAAACCTCAGATGGGCCATTCTGCAGGGCTGTTCACACATCCTATTACATGGGCATCAGAGGTCTGCTCTGAAGAATCACAGAATCCAGAGGAGGAAAGCATCTGCACCAATGTCCACATTTTTTTCATGTTGGATTCGTGGGCGAACGAAGTAGAGTCCAAGAAGAATCCATACCCTCATCGCCAGATGTTAACCACCAAAGGAGGAGGTGATCCTCATAAGACTCTGATACCGTAGGTGTACGCGAACTGTACTGTGGTTTCAGGGCAGGAAGAGGTTGAGGGTGACTCTCAGGGTGACGAGTGTGAGAATAGAGAGGATGACTATGAGATTGTAGCTCTCACGTGTTGTGAACCCAGAGGTATGCAGCTGAGTAGCTCACCAGAGGAGGTGGAGGAGGAAGATGAGGTTACGTTGCAGCTTCCCACACAGACACAAAGTTGCATCACGCAACTATGACAAGCACTGCATCCTCAGCCCCAACTTTGGCTTTGGCCAGCAGCAGTCTTGACTGTGCAGTTTTTCTTTCACTGATTTTTTGGGAGTTGATTGAGGGTACCATTGCATTGTGAAAGTTCCATAAATTAGAGGTGGAATTTTCTTTAAAATACAATTCAATTTGCTTTTTCATTTTTTTATAGGAGGGACAATTAAGAATAAAGGAATTTACTTTCCATTCCCAAAATTATTTAAGGGAGTTGATTTTTCAGGTTATAGGGGCATGATCCGACCATGTTATATTACCGATTGTAGATTCTGGGAATCTTTGAAGAGAGGAGATATCCGTTAGGAAAAGGTCAATTCTGGAAGAGGATTTGTGTGGGTTTGAATAAAAAGTGTATTCCCTTGAAGAAGTGTTTAAGCAGCGGAACACATCGAACATTCACGCATTTACCAATTATTGCCATTTAGTTAACTCTGGAGGAAGCTGTTGAGTCCAAGGTTATCAGGAATAGTGTTAAAAGTCCCCTAAAATTCTAAGGGTACATTCCTATTTTTCTCATTCATTTATTCAGGAATTTTATTTGTCCTGAGTTGGGGGCTGTAGTGAAATATGTATATGTATGGATGTATGACCAGCAGTAACTTAACATCTGTCCTTAGACTGCAGCTCTCACAAAGGTCATGACCTACAGTACAGACCAAAAGTTTGGACATACCTTCTCATTTAAAGACATGGCTTGGCTCCGCTCTCTGGCAGGGAAAAACCATCAAGCGCTATAAAGAAACTAGCTCACATGAGGACCGCCCCAGGAAAGGAAGACCAAGAGTCGCCTCTGCTTCTGAGGATAAGTTTATCCGAGTCACCAGCCTCAGAAATCGCAGGTTAACAGCAGCTCAGATTAGAGACCAGGTCAATGCCACACAGAGTTCTAGCAGCAGACACATCACAACAACTGTTAAGAGGAGACTTTGTGCAGCAGGCCTTCATGGTAAAATAGCTGCTAGGAAACCACTGCTAAGGACAGGCAACAAACAGAAGAGACTTGTTTGGGCTAAAGAAAACAGGAATGGACATTAGACCAGTGGAAATATGTGCTTTGGTCTGATGAGTCCAAATTTGAGATCTTTGGTTCCAACCACAGTGTCTTTGTGTGACGCAGAAAAGGTCTCTACATGCCTGGTTCCCACCGTGAAGCATGGAGGAGGAGGTGTGATGGTGTGGGGGGGCTTTGCTGGTGACACTGCAGCGGCATGCTATTCCATCCGGTTTGCGTTTAGTTGGACCATTATTTATTTTTCAACAGGACAATGACCCCCAAACATACCTCCAGGTTGTGTAAGGGCTATTTGACCAGGAAGGAGAGTGATGGGGTGCTACACCAGATGACCTGGCCTCCACAGTCACCAGACCTGAACCCAATCGAGATGGTTTGGGGTGAGCTGGACCGCAGAGTGAAGGCAAAAGGGCCAACAAGTGCTAAGCATCTCTGGGAACTCCTTCAAGATTGTTAGAAGACCATTCCCGGTGACTACCTCCTGAAGCTCATCAAGAGAATGCCAAGAGTGTGCAAAGCAGTCATCAAAGCAAAAGGTGGCTACTTTGAAGAAGCGAGCAGCGAAACGGCGCCCGTCGGGCAGGCGTGAAGGACACCGGACGCATCTTAATTTAGCGGTAAGCTCTCCTATACTTTTGCCTACTTGCCGGCACTTGCGCTTGGACTTTGTCTGTGGCCGGATTTATTTGCCGGTACTGATGTTTGTCTAGCCACTAGGTTTATCTATATTGCCACTGGCTCATCTATCATTGCGATATAACTGCGGTATTAATATTGTGGTATTTGCACCCCCCTTTTTTTGTATACTATAGTACCGCGTTTGTATTTCGTTTATGACCGTTTTTTTGGCTTGGACTTATATTTTTTCAGTTTTCCATTTAGTACACCTATGACATTGTATATGTATATATTATATTATAGTCTCGTATCGGCAAGTGGACTGAGGAGATTGAGTATCCGCCTGTGTTATATACTTGTTGTTGGATCACTCGCAGTTATTTCAATATTTGAGCATTAGCATATTTTTATGTATTTTTGTACTATATACTGCCAGTGATTTAACAGTGTATTTGCGTCCGTCATACTATTGATCCTTCCCTACGGAGGTTTTCTTTTAGCCCTGTCACTGTTTTTGGTCTCTCCTTTTATCTTTGTTTTTTGTTTATAATAAAGATATAACTTTTTATAAATTTACATCTTACGTTGCCTTATCACTTTTTGTCCATGGGCTATGATACTAGCATGGACGTTGTTGATTATATGCTATGGGAGTGTGGTCTTTGAGGCACTACTATAGATTCTTTCTAGAGACATTTAGTAATAATATAAGATGAAGCTAGGAAGGCAGAAAGTTACACAGAGGAGGCCATAACAGGACGGGTTCACATAGATATTATGTGGCTCCTGGCCCATACCTGTCCTACAACATTGGTAAGCTATGAAGAAGGGTAGTCAACGGTATCTGCATTTTGACCACTTATTGGGAATGTGGATGTAAAGGTTGAAGAGTGACAAAGATCAAAATATTGATGGTTCATAATGTTGAACTTTATGGTATTTTCTTCTTGATGCTTTAAATTGGGGTCGGTCAAAAACAATGCACTCATGAGCAGCAGCTCACAATGCTCATCTAGATCTAGAGAGTGAGAGTCTAGTCTAGAGAGTCTGGAGAGTGAGTCTAGAGAGCGAGAGTCTAGAAATTCCAGAGTTAGTCTATTGATTGAGTCCAGAGAGTGTGAGTCTAGAGAGTCCAGAGAGTGTGAGTCTAGTGAGTCTAGAGAGTGGAAGTCTAGTGTCGAGAGTGAGCCGGTTCGGTGTGAATTGAATTTACTTGGAATTTTATAAATAAATCAATTTATCTTAAGTCCAATTTTTTTTAGTGTTTCACGTCAGATGAATTCCGCAAAGTGTGGAAGTCGTATATTGGGGATGTACAGAGCCAAGAAATTAGTTAATTAAAAAAAACTTCACCAATCATCAGTCCCACCACCGAATCTGGTCTTCTATGCAGCGCTCTCTGGCCTCATTATTCCTTCTTCACACCGTGTCTCTGTGCCAGGGCTTCCAATAGCGAGTAGGCCTCTGACGTAACAATGTGCATTATCCAAAACTAGAACACGACTAGGAAAGGAGATGTGGAGCGGAGGACCATAAGATGGGCTGAATTGGCGGGACGTGTGAGTGGAAAGGTCTTATTATTCACCCTGAGATCTGGAGGGCGGCCAATGTATAAAAGGAACATTCAATTCAAATTTAATTTCCTGGACAATTTCGAGTGATCTGTCGAATTTAAAACTTGTCAGATTCGCTCATCGAGATGTTAGGTAAGTAATCCAATTTAAATAGTCAAGTAAGCAGCCATGAGATGAGTCCGTCTGCTCACTCCGGTTCTAACTGATGCAGGGATGTCAATATGGTGCTTGCTCTGGCATTGCCCTGGTAGCATCTTGAGAAGTCCAGATTTTCCGGTCAAAGATCCTTTATTATGCATTCTCATGAATGGGCGCTATGGAACACTTAGTGTAGAGAAGTGTTCCCTATCGATATATGGGATAGAGCTTTTTAATTTTAGGAGTGAATATGCTACAGCAACCAGAGGGCATCCCACGATTGCTGAGGCTGACAGGAAAAAGTGGAAGGGTCCTCTAAGCGTGTAGATCCTGAAGCGGCTATTGATCAGTGTACAATGGGTTAAACGGCCAGGATTAAAATTATCTTTGATGTTGAAGCAGGAGCTTGGCTGTCATTGGCGACCTGAGGTAATTGCATGGGAACTGCTACTGCACAGTGATGCACTTGTATGTTATTTTGAGCCAAGTAGTTAAAAGGAGAAAAACTTCTAAAAGACCATTGGGGGATTAGAATTTATGGCGGTATGGAGGAAATTGCCCCGGACTACAATGCAACTATAGATGTACATCAAAAGGTCTCCAGTGACCCCTTTAAGAGATTTGTTTTTTGTCTCCATACCTGCTGAGTAATCAAGTTCTTCCAGGGACGATGTCAGAGCTATTCTGTGGTGTCTTAACCTATCAGAGATTTCTACACTGCAGCTCCTCCTCCCCTCTCACAGCATGCAGTTTTGTGTGCAGAGATACTTCAGCTGCATCTCCCTCCTGCTGTTACTGTAAGTTTCTGAAAACTTATAGAGTCTGTAGGTGGATGAGAAAGAAGTCACTATCCCCTCATAAGATATATTTCAGTGTCACAAATTCAGATCTACTATTATCAAACCTTGATAAAATGAGAAAAAATGTATGTAAAGGTTTTTCATGGTGTAATTTTGCTCCATATCTCATCCTCATCAGATTGAGTCAAGCTAATTTGCAAAGATGGAAAACAGATCTTCAATCAAAACCAGCTTTGAACTCTTGGGTCTCGTGGAGATGGAAGATCATAGATTCCTCTACTGTGTCTTGTCTCTGGTTGTGTACTACACCACCATAGGCTTGAGTACCTTCATTGTGCATCTGGTCCTGACGGAGGAAAGTCTCCATAAACCTATGTACATCCTCATATGTAATCTCATCTGCAATGGCATCTTCGGGAGCTGCTCATTCTTCCCAAAGCTTTTGATAGACCTGTTGACGTCTTCAAAGACCATCTCCTACAATGGTTGTCTAGTCCAATCTTTGGCTGTCACAATTTATGCCTACTATGAAATCTTGACCTTTACTATTATGGCCTACGACCAGTATCTGGCCGTGCATCATCCCTTACAGTACATAACTCTGATGACCAACAAGAAGGCCACTCATCTTCTAGTCTGGTCTCTAGTGTCCTCCTTCACCGTGATAATGGTGGCCTTACTCCTGACTGTAAGGGTTCCTCTATGTGGGACACAAATCAAAAATATCTTTTGCGACAACATGTCTATATTTATTTTGGCGTGCATCAACACTTTCATTAATAACATTTATGGGACAATCATGACCGTTGCCTTGTTCCTCTTCTCCACCATATTCATCATTTTCTCATACATTCGGATCTATCTTGTTTGTCATAAGTTATCACGAGAGTCCAGTCGGAAGGCCATGCACACGCTCTTCACCCATCTAATCAACTTCTCCATCTTTCTAGTGGGATTCATATTCGTCTTCATTCGATACAGAGTGGGTAGCGCCAATCTCCCCATTAGCGGTCACATCCTTCTGTCTACACCCTCCCTGGTGTTACCACCGCTTTTCAACCCTCTGCTGTTCGGGGTAAGGACGAAAGCTCTAAAGGTAAAAATGATTCATAGACTAAAAGAGATAAAGTGGAGATTTTTATAAAAATAAAAATCTAAAAAATAAAAAAGTATCTGATGTCAAGAAAGAACTATCATCATTTGATTTTGCTAAATTTGGGATTATTTTTTACCATTGCTCCTGGTGTCACAAGGCTATAGAATATAAAAACTTTGCAAATAGGATACCAAGACCAGGGAGCTGAAATGATAGACTATAGCAACGCTTGGACGTAGCAACAAGTTGGACATTTCATTGGTCTCATAAGGAGTTTCTCGACTTTCTCATGCCAAATAACCCCCTCAGGGTGTATGCACCATGGATTTTTGTTGATTTTTTAGAGGCGGTATTAACCCCTTCCCGACCTGTGACACAGCGTATGCGTCATGAAAGTCGGTGCCAATCCGACCTGTGACGCATATGCTGTCACAGAATGATCGCGTCCCTGCAGATCTGGTGAAAGGGTTAACTCCCATTTCACCCGATCTGCAGGGACAGGGGGAGTGGTAGTTTAGCCCAGGGGGGGTGGCTTAACCCCCCCCCCCTCCGTGGCTACAATCGCTCTGATTGGCTGTTGAAAGTGAAACTGCCAATCAGAGCGATTTGTAATATTTCACCTATTATAACTGGTGAAATATTACAATCCAGCCATGGCCGATGCTGCAATAACATCGGCCATGGCTGGAAACACTGATGTGCCCCCACCCCACCCCTCGCCCCCCCAAGCCACCGATCAGTCCTTTACACTGCTCCGCTCCCCTCCGTCCTCCTGTCCGCTCACCCCCGTGCTCCAATCACCCCCCCCCGTGCTCCAACCACCCCCCCGTGCTCCAACCACCCCCCCTGCACTCCGATCCACCCCCCGATGCTCCAATGCACCCCCCCCGTGCTCCGATCCACCCCCCCGTGCTCCGATTCCCCCCCCCATGCTCCGATCCACCACCCCGTGCTCCCCCCCACCCCATCATACTTACCGAGCCTCCCGTGGTCCGTCCATCTTCTTTCCTGGGCGCCGCCATCTTCCAAAATGGCGGGCGCATGTGCAGTGCGCCCGCCGAATCTGCCGGTCGGCAGATTCGTTTCAAGTGCATTTTGATCACTGCGATAAAACCTATCGCAGCGATCAAAATAAAAAAAATACTGAATGACCCCCCCCCCCTTTGTCACCCCCATAGGTAGGGACAATAATAAAATAAAGATATTTTTTTTTCTTCCACTAAGGTTGGGGTAAGAATTAGGGTTAGGGTTTCGGTATGTGCACACGTAGTCTGGTCCTCTGCAGATTTTTCCGCTGCGGATTTGATAAATCCGCAGTGCTAAACCACTGCGGATTTATGGCGGATTTACCACGGTTTTTCTGCGCATTTCACTGCGGTTTTACAACTGCGATTTTCTATTGGAGCAGTTGTAAAACCGCTGTGGAATCCGCAGAAAGAAGTGACATGCTGTGGAATGTAAACCGCTGCATTTCCGTGCAGTTTTTCTGCAGCATGTGTACAGCGATTTTTGTTTTCCATAGGTTTACATTGAACTGTAAACTCATGGGAAACTGCTGCGGATCCACAGCGTTTTCCGCAGCGTGTGCACATACCTTTAGAATTAGGCCATGTGCACACGGTGCGGATTTGGCTGCGGATTCGCAGCAGTGTTCCATCAGGTTTACAGTACCATGTAAACATATGGAAAACCAAATCCGCTGTGCCCATGGTGCGGAAAATACCACGCGGAAACGCTGCGTTGTATTTTCCGCAGCATGCCAATTCTTTGTGCGGATTCCTCGGCGTTTTACACCTGCTCCTCAATAAGAATCCGCAGGTGAAATCCGCACAAAAAACACTGGAAATCCACGGTAAATCCGCAGGTAAAACGCAGTGCCTTTTACCCGCGGATTTTTTAAAAATGATGAAAAATCTCACACGAATCCGCAACATGGGCACATAGCCTTAGGGTTAGGGTTGGAATTAGGGTTGTGGTTAGGGTTAGAGGTGTGTTGGGGTTAGGGTTGTGGTTAGGGGTGTGTTGGGGTTATGGCTACAGTTGGGATTAGAGTTAGGGGTGTGGGGGGGTTAGCGTTGGAGGTAGAATTGAGGGGTTTCCACTGTTTAGGCACATCAGGGGTCTCCAAACGCAACATGGCGCCACCATTGATTCCAGCCAATCTTGTATTCAAAAAGTCAAATGGTGCTCCCTCACTTCCAAGCCCCGACGTGTGCCCAAACAGTTGTTTACCCCCACATATGGGGGTACCAGCATACTCAGGAGAAACTCGACAACAACTTTTGGGGTCAAATTTCTCCTGTTACCCTTGGGAAAATAAAAAATTGCAGGCTAAAAGATCATTTTTGAGAAAATAATTTTTTTTATTTTCATGGCTCTGCGTTATAAACTTCTGTGAAGCACTTGGGGGTTCAAAGTCCTCACCACACATCTAGATTAGTTCCTTTGGGGGTCTAGTTTCCAAAATGGGGTCACTTGTGGGGGAGCTCCAATGTTTGGGCACACAGGGGCTCTCCAAACGCGACATGGTGTCCGCTAACAATTTGAGCTAATTTTCCATTCAAAAAGTCAAATGGCGCGCCTTCCCTTCCGAGCCCTGCCGTGTGCCCAAACAGTGGTTTACCCCCACATATGAGGTATCGGCGTACTCGGGAGAAATTGCCCAACAAATTTTAGGATCCATTTTATCCTACTGCCCATGTGAAAATGAAAAAATTGAGGCGAGAATAAATTTTTTGTGAATAAAAAGTACTTTTTCATTTTTACAGATCAATTTGTGAAGCACCTGAGGGTTTAAAGTGCTCACTAGGCATCTAGATAAGTTCCTTGGGGGGTCTAGTTTCCAAAATGGGGTCACTTGTGGGGGAGCTCCAATGTTTAGGCACACAGGGGCTCTCCAAACGCGACATGGTGTCCGCTAAAGAGTGCAGCCAATTTTCCATTCAAAAAGTCAAATGGCGCTCCTTCCCTTCCAAGCCTGCCGTGCGCCCAAACAGTGGTTTACCCCCACATATGAGGTATCAGCGTACTCAGGACGAATTGGACAACTTTCATGGTTCAGTTTCTCCTTTTACCATTGTGAAATCAAAAAAATTGTTGCTAAAAGATAATTTTTGTGACTAAAAAGTTAAATGTTCATTTTTTCCTTCCATGTTGCTTCTGCTGCTGTGAAGTACCTGAAGGGTTAATAAACTTCTTGAATGTGGTTTTGTGCACCTTGAGGGGTGCAGTTTTTAGAATGGTGTCACTTTTGGGTATTTTCAGCCATATAGATCCCGTAAACTGACTTCAAATGTGAGGTGGTCCCTAAAAAAAATGGTTTTGTAAATTTCGTTGTAAAAATGAGAAATCGCTGGTCAAATTTTGACTCATAACTTCCTAGCAAAAAAAAATTTTGTTTCCAAAATTGTGCTGATGTAAAGTAGACTTGTGGGAAATGTTATTTATTAACTATTTTGTGTCACAACTCTCTGGTTTAACAGAATAAAAATTCAAATTGTGAAAATTGCGAAATTTTCAAAATTTTCGCCAAATTTCCGTTTTTATCACAAATAAACGCATAATTTATTGACCTAAATTTACCACTAACATGAAGCCCAATATGTCACGAAAAAACAATCTCCGAACCGCTAGGATCCGTTGAAGCGTTCCTGAGTTATTACCTCATAAAGGGACACTGGTCAGAATTGCAAAAAACGGTCAGGTCATTAAGGTCAAAATAGGCTGGGTCATGAAGGGGTTAATGGAAACCACTTCAGGAAACAGTCCTTCTTTGGGAAGGTTTTCTTTTTGCCATTTCCTGAAGAATTTTTGAAAAAAATTGGTTTTTTACACTCTAGTTAATGCCTCAATTATCTTTTCTTGTTTATTGTTATATTCTATTGCTCGTTTATGTTTTATATATTTGCACATTATCACTACTTGAAAATTATAGACTAAACTTTTTTTCCGGTTTTTACATCGTCTCATCCCAAAGCCATTTCTATTCCCATTTACATCATTACACACAAGGGAAAAATTGTTGTTGCTTTTCTATTAAGCTAAAAAAAAATTGAAAAAAAAACCACTGATCAATGAAATAACTTGTGACTGACAAAAGTAGTTTTCAAAGTAAATTTACGGAATATCAATAATGAGAATCAGATTTTGCTTTTTTGATTTTGAATTTTGGTTCAACAGAAATTAAATAAAAAAAATTAGAACATCCTAGACACAAGTGATGGTTCCCATAACTTATTTCTGTTTCACAACCTTTTGAGGTGATCAATGCAGATAGATGAGGTCTATGCCTCTCAGTGAGACTTCTTCCCCCGTCCACAGGTATTTTGGCTCCTCATGGCTCAGGTGTGGAGATGTCTTCTCCAGACCGCAGGTCTCAGCTCTGTCCACTGATGTTCTGTAGGAGTTAGATCAGTGTCACAGAAGCCTCTTCAGAAGAGTCTGATGCTTTGCTCTGAGCCATTCTTGAATGTTTTTCGCTGTTTTGGGTCATTATCCTGTTGGAGGAGCCATGACCTGAGATTCAGACTGTTTTCTGACACTCGGCAACACATTTGGCTCCAGAATGACTTGATAGTTTTGAGATTTCATTGCATTCTGCACAGATTCAGGACCCCCTGTGCTAGATGCAGTAGTCACACCAGAACAGCCCCGAGCTCCTCCATGTGTCCCCGCAGGTACAATGTTCTTCTCTTTATTCCTGCATCTCTAAACGAAGAGCTAATGACACTGATCAGCTCCAGTTTTCTCTTTATCTGTCCAGAGGAGGATCTCCCAGCTTTGTGGCTTGTCGATAAGCATTTTGGCAAATTCCAGTCCACTTTGGCCAAGCTGGCACCAGATGGTGCAACTTAACACTGATGGACCTTGACCTTTGAGTTCACCTTTAATCTCTCTAAAAGTTGTTTGTGCTCTTTGGTTTCCATTCGTATCATCAGTCTCTTCAATTTCTCATTAACTTTCCCTCCTACGGATGTATCCAGGGAGGTTGCCTAGTCTCAGAGACCTTATACTTCTGGATAACGTGTGCAGCTGTAGTAACAGGAACATCCGGCTGTAGGAAACGTCTTATAGCCTTTACCTGTAACATGTTTTCTCTCATTTCCTTTCTTATCGCCTGAGACAACTGTCTCTGCAGCTTTCTTTGGTCCATGATACCAAACAGCACAGTGACTACTTTTCACTTTTTAAATAGGCACTTCTTAATTACAACTTTATAGACACCTGTGATGCTAATTACAGGACGCACCTTAGGTTAACATGTCCCTACGGTTAAACTATTCAATCTTTTCTAGGGGAAACCGTCATTTTTGTTCAGGCCATTGTCATTAGTATCTTTACTGTGTGACATCAGACTTAGATCGTTCTTCATATTCTACTACAGTTTCAGAAGAAAAAACTTCATAAAAGGAAGCTCTTATTTCATTTCCCTATTTTTCAACAGCCATAACTTTTTAATTTTTCAAAAAAGCTTTGTAAGGGCCCTTAATTTTGCAAGATTAATATTGGCACAACGTTGGAGTACACATGACTTTTTGATCGCTTTTCATTTAGTCTTTTAGATGAGAGAAATTAGACAAAAAAAAACAAACAGCAATTCTAACACTTGCCATTCACCGTGGATTATAAACAATGTTGTAACTTCCTTCTGTGGGCCTTGATTACATTGAAACCATATTTATATAGTTTATATAGTTTTCATTGTGTTACTAATTTTGCTCATTAAAAAAACTTAAAAGAAATATAGGTTTCCACGTCCAAAGATCCCTCACGTTTTTATGTTTCTATCAGAACCATGTATGCTTTTTTGTGTGTTTAGGTATTAGATGTAACATATTGAAGCACATTCTATAGGAATTTTTTGGTCGCTTTTTAGTCCATTTATTTGAGGCGTTAGACAAGAGAAAAAAAGTGTTTCAGGCATCGTGTTTTTTTTCCTTTATTTTTTCCTCTGCGGGTGATAATTAGAATCCTAGAATGTTGGGAGTTGGACGGGACCTCCAGGGTCGTGTCCAACCCACTGCTCAACGCAGGATTCATAAAACCATCGCAGACAGATGTCCGTCCAGCCTCTGTTTGAAGACTTCCATTGAAGGAGAACTCACCAAATCTCGTGGAACAACTCATTGATCACCCTTCACTGTCAAAAAGTTGTTTCTAATATCTAATCTGTATCTTCTCCCTTTCAGCTTCATTTCATTGCTTCTTGTGTTTCCATGTGCAAATGAGAATAAAGGTGATCCTGCTATACTGTGACGGCCCTTCAGATATTTGTAGACGGCTATTAAGTCTCCTGTTCGCATTCTCTTTTGCAAGCTAAACATTCCCAAACCCTCTAACTGTTCCTCATAGAACATTGTTTGCTGACCGGACACCATTCTGGTAGCTCTTCCTTGAACTTGCTCGTTTTTCAATGTCTTTTGTAAAATGTGGTGCCCCGTCAGGGCTGTGGAGTCGGAACCCATCTTGGTGGAGTCGGTATCATGGAGATTGAGGAGTCGGAGGTTTGGCTTGCAGAGTATTAAGATGAGGTCTGACCAAGGAGGAGTAGAGGGGGACAATTACCGTACTTCACGTGAGCTATTGAATAGTTATAGATGTATTGCATAAGCATCTTAGACAAGAACGTAGAACAGCTCCTATAGCAAATGATGGGCATTCTATCCAGGTCCCAAGACTTTTCTCCATATAATACAGTAGTATATTGTGGATGAAGAAATTTTCTGCCAAGAGTGACCCAGAACTTCCAACAAAGATTGCATAAGTGAATTGCAAACTCACACGCAAATGTAATAACCAGAGTTTATTTGAACATCAGTAACACAATCACTATAAAAAAAAAAAAATACAACGTACTGGCAACAAGTCTGTAGAAAATCAATAAACATCAATATAACTAAGTAAACATGAGAAACAAGCAAGTCTATACAGTAATATAGATTCCTTATATGAGGATATGGGAGACGGGTATTAGACAAACATGGCTGCTTTCTTCAAAAACATTGCCACACTGGTCCATGGGTCCAAGTAAGGGTCAAATAGTAACACCACATACAACCTGCGGACAGAAGTGGAGCCGAATCTGGAAGGAAGCGGTCGTGTTTCTCTAGTTTTGACACCCTCTTTAAAGCAGCAGTGTAACCGTGTGTAGTGATTCACTGGGTTTACCCCCACAATCAGCCCAGTTCGACCATAAGGTAATTTGTCCAATGGATGGGTCATCTTTAAGGATTTAGGAAGTGGATTTTGGTGGATTAAAAGCTTTACTAACTACATCTATGGACAAAGTCTTGGATGTTTTCCCATCTTCAAGTGCACAAGATGGAGATCTCTATTCAAAAATGAATTTTCAGTTCATGACAAGATAGTTGGTCAACGACTGCCACTTAGAAGAACCCCAAGTGTCTTCTGCCCAACCATAGCTGGTTATCTGATGTCTTCAGAACAAGTGGATGTGCAGAGGAACCAGAAGATGGCAAGAACTTCAACTCAAAGGCTTGTTGGTGAGTGGACTCTTCGACAAGAATGTTGACGAAGTCTTAAAAGATTTGGGGCAAATGGAAAGAGACTGTTGTGGGGGCAGACGCTCAGTAATGAGGTTTCACGAGTACCGAAATGTTCTTATCTCAGTCTGTGTCACATGGATGAACAAGATTAAATTATAGAAACGAAGCAAAAGCTAAATCATGAGCAACCATAAAGTAAAGCATAGAACGATTATCAACCTCGTTCTCCGAAGAACCTTGAAAATTGAGGACTTTACTACAGTCCTCTCCAAAACAAGCAATAACCATAGGGTCTGTGTACATGTAGGCCCTGCTAGTGCAATATACAAACAACTGTCCTATCTTCACCTCACAACCCAAACAGGACACTAATAGATTCGACCACCCTACTTATCAGAGGGTCACAGCAATTAGTAAAAAAAAAAAAAAATTGTCAACAGAGTCAAGAATAACACACCACCAACTGCTGGTAAAGCCCGAATGGACGTGTAAACACCCACTTGGATTGGTGGAACCCTGGATCAGAACTGGGTCGTTTCAAGTATTGGTTAGATGTTTTGGTGGGAACTGCCTTAAGAACCACATGAATGGGGAACCATTGTGAAGGTGTAGAATGTATCAAGCTGGCTTCCCAATACTCATGGTCCTCCCCAAAAACATTAAGAGCCTTCAAAGGGAAACATGTCTTGAGTGGCCAATGAGGTTCACGGGAAGTAGAGAAGCAATTCTTTGGTTTTCAAACTGGGCGACACCTTCCTCAATAAATGGTACCCGGTCTCATAACACCTTGTGGGAACCACTGAAAACTAAGGTTGGTCATCTCCATGTGGGCATAATAGAGCTAATTTCTGCAGTTGAATGGTAACGTATGGTGGTCTTTTCCTGATTGTCAACAATTTAAAAGGGTTGTCCTCTACCTAGATAATAATGGGTCTATCCCTAGGATAGGTCACCGATATCAGATCAGTTTGAGTCACACCTGAGACCACCCAATGATCACAGGTTAGTACCTCTGGCATGGCCAGATGTTCAAAGTACAGAATACCCCAGCTCCATACACCATGTGTTGTCGATTCTGCAGGTCAGCTCCTACTGAAGTTACTGATCAGAGCTGCCATCTCTTGAGTGGCAACTGCAAAGTGTATGGGGGGTTGAACTCTTCTGGCTCTACACTATGAGCCTCAGGCCAATGCCAGATTTACTGACAGCTGATCGGTGGGGGACACCCACTAATTAGATATTGACCCAGCCAGTAGAGAGGTCACCCATATCCAAGCCCTGGACACACATAACCCCACTGGTCGAGCTCTGAACCACCAATACTTCATAGATTACCCAACTTTTGACCTGTCCGATTGTTATGAAAAGTAACATTCTCCAAAAAGGGGTCATCAACATGGGGTAACGCAAAAAGGACAATAAGGGATGTGGGCACTTTGGTAGCACATATAGTATTGATGGGAGGGAGCCTGACCGAGGCACACCGTCACATCCCCTCCTCCACAGCAGCTGAAATCCCAATCTGGCTATAACCTAGGCACATTGCAGCGCCCCTTAGAGGACGCGGCATTATAGTGTTCCATTGTACGATGGACGGGAGCAGCGCAGTAAGACTTCGTGCAAAAAGGGTAACCCCGGAGCGAGCATGAAAGTCAAAGCCGTGGGGGGAAGACATCACCAACCACAGTGCAAACCGTGTCAGTACAGAAGTGGAGGCCGCGCACGTTACTGCGCAGATCACCAGGCACCCAGCGACTGGCGGGTCCTCCATCGGGGGAAGAAGTCATGGCCCACCGTACACCGGGCCATCACCAGGTGAAGTCTACATCTAATGTACTGACCACGAGCCAATGCTCTGGTTACACCCAGAGCTGCAGCAAATATCTATGGCTGCCAGCAGGAATATGCAGGCACTGTGTGAATGAGCACAACCAGGACAGCAGATCTGTGCTCCCACAATGCACTGCAGCCTATTCCATTGTGTGTGACCTCTACAACTTCCACAATGCAATGCAGCTCAGTATGTCCATATTCCTCCAAGAGCTGGCAGGAAAGCAGTGTTAAATGGTGGGACACCACTGTGAATGCAGCTCTGGAGGTGAATGCAGCTCTGGAGGTGAATGCAGCTCTGGAGGTGAATGCAGCTCTGGAGGTGAATGCATGTATTTGGGACAAAAAGTGTTTTGATATTCTGCCGACCCACCCAACCCAAATATTGCATCTGTTCCCCCACAATGCACTACACCTTAACCCATAGACAGTGTGTAGTGCAAAAACGTCATCACCAATAATGCAAAGCAGCCAAATGTCATCTATAAGCTTCTATAAACCTCAAGAAAAGGGTTAATAGAAACGAGAATAGGCAGGTGGCACAACAGTAAACGCAGCTCTGGATGTGACCGGAGTAGAAGGCTCCTGGACACGGACTGTAGATCTCACTTACTAATAAACTTCTGTACTCGGCACTCTCAGGATCTCTGCTTGCTGTCAGTCTGAAAAACGCTCCTGATTACCAGTTGAGGAAAACTTTTGCCAGGACCCCGATGCAGCAGCCATGTTAGTAGTCTGTGGCCTCCAGATCGGAGCCTCGTCATCCTCCTCTTGCCCTCCAGATGGCAGCGCAACGTGCCGCTCTCCATGACCTAAAACGTGGCAACCACAGCCCGGGTCCTAGACTCGGTGTCTGTCGTGGTTTACAGTCAGTGAATGGAAGCAACGCTTCTCGCAGCTGAGGGTGTGTTACAATGTACAGACCTGCTCTGCAGACCGACACACTGTAACAAACCATGGAGCAGGTCAGGACGGGTGGTCAGACACTCGATACGAAGAATGAGGTCTCCATTCACTGACGGCAAGCAGAGATATTGATAAAAGGTGAGGAATTGAGAGGCAAAGTCTAATAGAAAGTCGCCACGATCCCGCATGTCGGGGGCCACTGGAGACCACTTGTCCAGATTAAGTCTCGGCCCCTCCGACATGCGCGGACGTCACCACCATGACTAGCGGCACCGAGCCACAAAGCAGCGCAACCTCAACGCAAAGCTTGAAAGCGAGAAAATCTCTACAACTGTGCAAATCTCATGAGCAGCAGAACAGAAAAAAAAAACGTAACATAATCCTCGCCGGCGAGAGTCCCGGGCGTCCGGCCGCCGCTGATCCTGGAGCTTCCGGCAGAAAAATAATAATAAAGTAATAACTTAACACAGAACAAAACAACGTAAAAGTAACTCAAGTTTTTCCATCTTCTTTCAGTGGTCGAGTCGTCTCCACACCGTGACCTTAAGCGATTCTTGGCCCTCTCGTGGATGAAAGAACAGTCATTCCCGCGACCATATCCCTTTAAGAACCTCAGCAAAAGGTCAGAACCGACCTCGTCTTAAAGACAATGAAAAATAAAAAAATGTGATTTGGTCGAAAGCGGACAAAACCAAACGCAAACCTTAAACTGAAGGGTGAAGGGGACTCTGGACTATCCCTTTAAGACGCACGGGACAGTGCACGGCAGACACCACCCACAATGCTTTGCATGGGATCACACACAGGTAAGTGCATTGAGTAGGTCTGGACAGTGATAGGTTCTCTCTCCGCCATTACTCCAGGGGGCTGGGGAGACGGACGCGGTCACAGGGACCTCCAGGTCAGACCGTTCTTACTGGGCTCCAGAAACTCATCCACCAGAGCCTGAATCACCTTCTTCAGCTCCTCCTCCAGGAAAGGCCGGTCCCTGCAAGACACAGAAGAGTCAGTAAGGAGGCCAACTACCCTGCTGTGGCGACCAAAACCCCGCGAGGGTCCGGGAGAGGCACCTAAAGACCCACGAGAGTACATGGGGCAGCAGCTACAGCCCCCGCGAGGGTCCGGGAGAGGCACCTAAAGACCCACGAGAGTACATGGGGCAGCAGCTACAGCCCCCGCGAGGGTCAGAGAGGCACCTAAAGACCCACGAGAGTACATGGGGCAGCAGCTACAGCCCCCGCGAGGGTCCGGGAGAGGCACCTAAAGACCCACGAGAGTACATGGGGCAGCAGCTACAGCCCCCGCGAGGGTCAGAGAGGCACCTAAAGACCCACGAGAGTACATGGGGCAGCAGCTACAGCCCCCGCGAGGGTCAGAGAGAGGCACCTAAAGACCCACGAGAGTACATGGGGCAGCAGCTACAGCCCCCACGAGGGTCCGGGAGAGGCACCTAAAGACCCACGAGAGTACATGGGGCAGCAGCTAGAGCCCCCGCGAGGGTCCGGGAGAGGCACCTAAAGACCCACGAGACTACATGGGGCAGCAGCTACAGCCCCCGCGAGGGTCAGAGAGGCACCTAAAGACCCACGAGAGTACATGGGGCAGCAGCTACAGCCCCCGCGAGGGTCAGAGAGAGGCACCTAAAGACCCACGAGAGTACATGGGGCAGCAGCTACAGCCCCCGCGAGGGTCCGGGAGAGGCACCTAAAGACCCACGAGACTACATGGGGCAGCAGCTACAGCCCCCGCGAGGGTCCGGGAGAGGCACCTAAAGACCCACGAGAGTACATGGGGCAGCAGCTACAGCCCCCGCGAGGGTCCGGGAGAGGCACCTAAAGACCCACGAGAGTACATGGGGCAGCAGCTACACCCCCCGCGAAAGTCAGAGAGAGACACCTAAAGACCCACGAGAGTACATGAGGCAGCAGCTACAGCCCCCGCGAGGGTCAGAGGCACCTAAAGACCCACGAGAGTACATGGGGCAGCAGCTACAGCCCCAGCGAGGGTCCGGGAGAGGCACCTAAAGACTCACGAGACTACATGGGGCAGCAGCTACAGCCCCCGCGAGGGTCCGGGAGAGGCACCTAAAGACCCACGAGAGTACATGGGGCAGCAGCTACAGCCCCCGCGAGGGTCCAGGAGGGGCAACAGCACTGTGAGCGTCCCAGAGCAGCAGCTACAGCCCCCGTGAGGGTCAGAGAGGCACCTAAAGAAGGTCCACAGGGCAGAAGCCACAGCCCCCGCGAGTATCCGGGAGAGGCACCGAAATACCCACAAGGGTCCATGGTGCAGTCAAGGGCACTACAGTGCCCAGGTGGTATATTAGGGAATATAAGGGTGCAAGGATGTAAAAAGTGGCCCACGAGCCTGGTCCCAGCCTTACCCCTGCCCGGGGAGCCCGCACATCTCGGCATAGTACTTGATCTTTGGTTCGGTGCCGCTGGTTCTCATGGTGGCCACGCAGCCGTTCTGGAAGGTGAAGGTGATCATCTGACTGTTCTTACTGACGGGGAGCAGCTGCAAGAGACGGTGTGGTCAGTGCCGAGAACCTCACCATGTACAGCAGGACATTATGGGACTTGTAGTGCGTCTCTTACACATTTCTTGTTCTGCTGACTGCTGTCATATCCCATCGTCACGTCCCGCACATGAAGGACGCCGTACGCCCCACACGCCTGCGGGTACTGCTTGGGGCCATTGTAATTCCGCAGACGCTCGAATATCCTCTTGATGGTGGACGGATCATAGCACAAGAAATACGACGTCTTAGAAATGTGATAGCCGTACCTGGGAAAGGGCGAGAATGAGGCCGATGAGAAAACATGGCCGACGGAAGAGGAAAAATAATGCAGCTGGCATAAGCGTGAGTCCGTCAGGATGTATGCCGATAGCAATCGTGCAAGCGGAAGGGTCGCGACGGCTCCGAGCACAAAAAAAAAACCACAGGAGCAAAAAGTTAAAGTAAAAAAAAAGGAAAATGCAAAAGTCCCTCCTTTTATAACAAGAACTCCGAAAGACTAAAAAAATTTAAAAGAAATCAGCAAACAGCAGAATTATTCTTTTCTTTAAATTCATTTAAAAAAAATAAATTTGCACATTTATTCCAAGGGGAAAAAAGAATAAAATAAAATAACTTTCAGTTGTCCGTAGTTCTGCTTTGTGACCACCAGGTGTCAGTGTTAGTCCTGAGCGCACAGCCCACGATCCCCGACTCGCACAGCCCGCGGTCCCCGACTCGCACAGCCCGCGGTCCCCGGCTCGCACAGCCCGCGGTCCCCGGCTCGCACAGCCCGCGATCCCCGGCTCGCACAGCGTTTCATGGCGCGGCGCTCCGTCTGCTTACATCTCGTATATGTGGAGGAGCTGCAGCTCCAGGGTCAGACTGACGCTGTCCAGATACGTCGCCATCTCTGCAACAACCGCGGCCGCACTCACCCCGTCCTTATCCAGCACGGCGGTGCCACACATGAAGCCTAGAAGGAAATTGGAGAATTAGGAGGAAATGATCTGCAGCAATTTCCTGCACGTCCTAAGGCTCCGCCCCTGTGGCCATGTAACTATCTCCAGCGGACGCAGATTGCTGCATGTAGACTGACAGCGGCATCTCAAGGACGCAACTGTCAGGAGAGAGAAGGGAAAAGGCTTCGCCCCTCTTATTAATCGGCAAAACCTAAATGGCAGAACATTGTTGGGGACCAAAAGAGACAGGAGGGGAGAGAGGAACGACAAAAGAGACAGGAGGGGAGAGGGGAACGACAAAAGAGACAGGAGGGGAGAGAGGAACGACAAAAGAGACAGGAGGGGAGAGAGGAACGACAAAAGAGACAGGAGGGGAGAGAGGAACGACAAAAGAGACAGGAGGGGAGAGGGGAACGACAAAAGAGACAGGAGGGGAGAGGGGAACGACAAAAGAGACAGGAGGGGGGAGGGGAACGACAAAAGAGACAGGAGGGGAACGACAAAAGAGACAGGAGGGGAACGACAAAAGAGACAGGAGGGGAACGACAAAAGAGACAGGAGGGGAACGACAAAAGAGACAGGAGGGGAACGACAAAAGAGACAGGAGGGGAGAGAGGAACGACAAAAGAGACAGGAGGGGAGAGGGGAACGACAAAAGAGACAGGAGGGGAGAGGGGAACGACAAAAGAGACAGGAGGGGAACGACAAAAGAGACAGGAGGGGAGAGAGGAACGACAAAAGAGACAGGAGGGGAGAGGGGAACGACAAAAGAGACAGGAGGGGGGAGGGGGACAAAAGAGACAGGAGGGGAACGACAAAAGAGACAGGAGGGGAAACGACAAAAGAGACAGGAGGGGAAACGACAAAAAAAGACAGGAGGGAAAAGACAGGAGGGGAAAGACAAAAGACAGGAGGGGAACGACAAAAGACAGGAGGGGAACGACAAAAGAGACAGGAGGGGAAACGACAAAAGAGACAGGAGGGGGAAGGACAAAAAAAGACAGGAGGGAAAAGACAGGAGGGGAAAGACAAAAGACAGGAGGGGAACGACAAAAGACAGGAGGGGAACGACAAAAGACAGGAGGGGAACGACAAAAGAGACAGGAGGGGAAACGACAAAAGAGACAGGAGGGGGAAGGACAAAAAAAGACAGGAGGGAAAAGACAGGAGGGGAAAGACAAAAGACAGGAGGGGAACGACAAAAGACAGGAGGGGAACGACAAAATACAGGAGGGGGGGGGGAACGACAAAAAAGACAGGAGAGGAACGACAAAAAAGACAGGAGAGGAACGACTAAAGACTGAAGGGAAAGAGACGACAGGGGAAAGAAAAGACAGAAGGGAAAGACAAGACAGAGGGGAAAAACAAATGACAGAAGCCCCTTCCATCAAACACCTTAGATGCTGCAATCACTATTGGCTGCAGCATCTTCTGGGGAGGGGTCAGAGACCACCCGACCCCTTCCAGACTCCCGATATGTGCCCAGATCCCAAAGGCTGTGAGCAGCACCCAGGGTATCAGGAAGGCAGCGCAAGGCTCAGCAATCTGCACCAGATGTCATGAAAGGGGTTAATTTCTTTA
Source organism: Ranitomeya imitator (assembly GCF_032444005.1). Classification (NCBI taxonomy): domain Eukaryota; kingdom Metazoa; phylum Chordata; class Amphibia; order Anura; family Dendrobatidae; genus Ranitomeya; species Ranitomeya imitator. The sequence continues at coordinate 830,696,686 of NC_091284.1, read as the reverse complement.
CAGGGTGCATGAAAAGGGGTTGGTAATACTTAAGACCCCCTACATGGGGTCAGTCACTGACCTATAGATTCCTCAAAGGCAAACAGGACGGTCTTCCTCTGCTCCAGGAGGGTCTTCACTCGGTTCCCGATCCATTTAAACCCTGGCAGTGTCTCCTGTAAGAGAAGAGGGCACGCTACTGGAACCTGCACCCACTCCACAGGGGCGCCAACCCCACCCTACTACAGGGGCGCCAACCCCACCCTACTACAGGGGCGCCAACCCCACCCTACTACAGGGGCGCCAACCCCACCCTACTACAGGGGCGCCAACCCCACCCTACTACAGGGGCGCCAACCCCACCCTACTACAGGGGCGCCAACCCCACTCTACTACAGGGGCGCCAACCCCACCCTACTACAGGGGCGCCAACCCCACCCTACTACAGGGGCGCCAACCCCACCCTACTACAGGGGCGCCAACCCCACCCTACAACAGGGGCGCCAACCCCACCCTACTACAGGGGGCGCCAACCCCACCCTACTACAGGGGCGCCAACCCCACCCTACTACAGGGGCGCCAACCCCACCCTACTACAGGGGCGCCAACCCCACCCTACTACAGGGGCGCCAACCCCACCCTACTACAGGGGCGCCAACCCCACCCTACTACAGGGGCGCCAACCCCACCCTACTACAGGGGCGCCAACCCCACCCTACTACAGGGGCGCCAACCCCACCCTACTACAGGGGCGCCAACCCCACCCTACTACAGGGGCGCCAACCCCACCCTACTACAGGGGCGCCAACCCCACCCTACTACAGGGGCGCCAACCCCACCCTACTACAGGGGCGCCAACCCCACCCTACTACAGGGGCGCCAACCCCACCCTACTACAGGGGCGCCAACCCCACCCTACTACAGGGGCGCCAACCCCACCCTACTACAGGGGCGCCAACCCCACCCTACTACAGGGGCGCCAACCCCACCCTACTACAGGGGCGCCAACCCCACCCTACTACAGGGGCGCCCCACTCCACTAACTCAGACTCAACGTCTCTGCAATGTTGCAGTCAATGAATGAAGCCCCTGTAGAATCCTCCCGGCTGAGGGTTTGTTACAATTGTACCCAGTTTGGACAATTCTCTGTGGAGGAAAAACACATCAGAGGCACAAATCTCTCCCCAGGAGTCCGGGGTCCACTGTAACAAGCCCCCATCTGCAAGCATTGTCTGATGAGATGGTGAGAAAGAAAAAAGTCACATTCCACCACCCCCCCAACACAACGCGACACCTTCCTGCTGACGGTCTCCACACCAGGACGCACCTCATACTGGAATCCCTCTTTGGCGGCCACCGCCCGCAGGATGGAGGAGGAGACGGCGGTGCCCAGCATGTGAACCTCCTGCACCTTGGATGTCGGGCCGGACTTGTCCCAGCAGAAGAACGTCCACCACCCGAGGAGAGCGGCCAGCTCGTTCCCGGAGAACACCCTCCAGCGGCCCCTGGGGAGACGTGCCGGTCAGTCAATGGTTAACACCTTCCCTTCCTCCCAGCTCATCCACCGCAATCAAGGGGTCACGGTATACAGGTGGGCTGCTTACGGATCTCGACATTCGGCAACGGCCAATCGATCGGCATCGGGGTCCGTGGCCAGCACCAACCGGGCGCCCTCCTTCTCGGCCAACCTGAGAGACAGCTCCTAGGACGAGCAGAGCGCGCAGCGTTACTTGGTTATGGGGCGGCGCTGTACCGATCCCTAGAAAAGCTGGGTGGACGACCTGTGCAGTGGGTGCGGCACCGATCACGGGGGGGAGCGGCGGCACCGATCACGGGGGGGAGCGGCGGCACCGATCACGGGGGGGGAGCGGCGGCACCGATCACGGGGGGGGAGCGGCGGCACCGATCACGGGGGGGAGCGGCGGCACCGATCACGGGGGGGAGCGGCGGCACCGATCACGGGGGGGAGCGGCGGCACCGATCACGGGGGGGAGCGGCGGCACCGATCACGGGGGGGGCGGCGGCACCGATCACGGGGGGGGAGCGGCGGCACCGATCACGGGGGGGGAGCGGCGGCACCGATCACGGGGGGGGAGCGGCGGCACCGATCACGGGGGGGGAGCGGCGGCACCGATCACGGGGGGGAGCGGCGGCACCGATCACGGGGGGGAGCGGCGGCACCGATCACGGGGGGGAGCGGCGGCACCGATCACGGGGGGGAGCGGCGGCACCGATCACGGGGGGGAGCGGCGGCACCGATCACGGGGGGGAGCGGCGGCACCGATCACGGGAGGGGCGGCGGCACCGATCACCGGAGGGGCGGCGGCACCGATCACAGGAGGGGGCGGCACCGATCACAGGAGGGGGCGGCACCGATCACAGGAGGGGCAGCGGTACCGATCACAGGAGGGGCAGCGGCACCGATCACAGGAGGGGCAGCGGCACCGATCACAGGAGGGGCAGCGGCACTGATCACAGGAGGGGCAGCGGCACTGATCACAGGAGGGGCAGCGGCACAGATCACAGGAGGGGGCGGCACCGATCACAGGAGGGGGGGCGGCACCGATCACAGGAGGGGGGGCGGCACCGATCACAGGAGGGGCGGCGGCACCGATCACAGGAGGGGCAGCGGCACTGATCACAGGAGGGGCAGCGGCACTGATCACAGGAGGGGCAGCGGCACTGATCACAGGAGGGGCAGCGGCACTGATCACAGGGGGGACGGCGGCACTGATCACAGGAGGGGCAGCGGCACTGATCACAGGAGGGGGCGGCACTGATCACAGGGGGGGATTATTTACCAGCACGCACTCGCCTTCCTCAGGGTTCGGACATCTCACGGTTGTAAAGTTGGGGTCTGGGTCCTTCTGCTCGGGGACGGGAATCGGAGGGTTAAAGCCAAAGACGTTGAAGGCCGTCTGGACGAAATCGTGGCCGACGCCGTGGAAGGACGTGTGGACGAACCGCAGCCGCGTCTTCTGGTTCAGCTCCCTGCGGATCACACATGGGTCAGAGATAAGGGCCCCGTCTCATTTATAGGGGCCCAGTCACACGAGCAGCAGGTACCTGTGGAAGCAGAGCGTCCGGAGGTCCGCCATGTAGCTGTCGGTGATCACCTGCAGGGGGTCCCTCATGAGTGGGCTGGTGTCGGCCATGTTCACGCTCCAGGAGTCCGCCCAGGGCTCCGGGTGCTGCTCCACGCACTTCAGGATCTCACGGTCATGGGGCGCGGTGATCTGGGCGCCGTTCTCCCAGTACACCTGAGAAATAAAAAAAAAACATTTGTTATCGCTGCGTTTGTCAAAGTCTGATCAAAATATAAAATAAACAAAATCCAATCAGTACAAAGAGCAATGAGAATAAAAGACGCCAGAATTCTGTTCTTTCAGCAACAACACAAAGAAAGTGTAACAAGAGGCGATGAAAACTTCGGATCTACCCTGAAGTGCTATAAAAAACCAACTCGGGACACAAAAAATAATCCCCCACCCGACCCAGACCCCACATTATGGCTCTCGGGAAATGGCAACAAGATTATTATTTATTTATTTTTTTAATACATTTTGGATTTTTTTTTGCACCACTTCAGTGAAAAACTCCATCATGTTTGGTATACTGAGATATTTTTTTTTCACACTTTGCAGTAAATCACATGGACGGTGTGGGGTCATCTCAAAGCCCCTCAACACAGCTATGGGGACAAAAAAATAGAAACAAAAGAAATTATGACCCGGAGTTAAAGGGAAAAAATGGCACATTCAGGAAGGGGTTAATACAGCTCCTTCCCTCTCGGTCCCAGCACCTTAGAGGACGGGGTTCTCCGGGTTTAGGCCGAGAGCTCTGTGATTACACGTAGTGCAGCACTCGGCCCAGTGTTACTCTATGGGGCCGCTCACATCTGCGATTGGCAGCGAGACTCGGCTCACTCGCACCAATACAAGCCTATGGGTGTGAGTGACACCTCGTGCTGCACTCTGATATCACCCGAGTGCAGCGCGATTCCCACCGACGCTGGCAGCAGAGGAAATGGAGAAATTACCTCCTCCGTCTCCTTCATACCTGTGCTGCAATTCCCTGATGGGAGCACCGAGCACTGACACTCGGCTCACGATCACAGCAGAACAGGAGCTGAGGGTCATCTCGCATCAGATGCCATACGCTGGTGTGACTCTGGCCTTACCCCCATCATCAGCCAAAATGATCAGAGACACTAAGGGGAGAGGGATCTGGTAGAGGATCTAGGACACATGGCAAACTCTGGCTCACAGGGCGAGAATATTTAGAGACTACATGGGGCACATTATACTGCACGGAGGACTATGTGGGGCACATTATACTGCACGGAGGACTATGTGGGGCACATTATACTGCACGGAGGACTATGTGGGGCACATTATACTGCACGGAGGACTATGTGGGGCACATTATACTGCACGGAGGACTATGTGGGGCACATTATACTGCACGGAGGACTATGTGGGGCACATTATACTGCACGGAGGACTATGTGGGGCACATTATACTGCACGGAGGACTATGTGGGGCACATTATACTGCACGGAGGACTATGTGGGGCACATTATACTGCACGGAGGACTATGTGGGGCCATTATACTGCACGGAGGACTATGTGGGGCCATTATACTGCACTGAGGACTATGTGGGGCCATTATACTGCACGGAGGACTATGTGGGGCCATTATACTGCACGGAGGACTATGTGGGGCCATTATACTGCACGGAGGACTATGTGGGGCCATTATACTGCACGGAGGACTATGTGGGGCCATTATACTGCACGGAGGACTATGTGGGGCCATTATACTGCACGGAGGACTATGTGGGGCCATTATACTGCACGGAGGACTATGTGGGGCACATTATACTGCACGGAGGACTATGTGGGGCCATTATACTGCACGGAGGACTATGTGGGGCCATTATACTGCACGGAGGACTATGTGGGGCCATTATACTGCACGGAGGACTATGTGGGGCCATTATATTGCACGGAGGACTATGTGGGGCCATTATACTGCACGGAGGACTATGTGGGGCCATTATACTGCACGGAGGACTATGTGGGGCCATTATACTGCACGGAGGACTATGTGGGGCCATTATACTGCACGGAGGACTATGTGGGGCCATTATACTGCACGGAGGACTATGTGGGGCCATTATACTGCACGGAGGACTATGTGGGGCCATTATACTGCACGGAGGACTATGTGGGGCCATTATACTGCACGGAGGACTATGTGGGGCCATTATACTGCACGGAGGACTATGTGGGGCCATTATATTGCACGGAGGACTATGTGGGGCCATTATACTGCATGGAGGAATATGTGGGGCCATTATACTGCATGGAGGACTATGTGGGGCCATTATACTGCATGGACTATGTGGGCCCATTATACTGTATGGAGAGCTATGTGGGCCCATTATACTGTATGGAGCACTATGTGAGGCAATTATATTGTATGGAGCACTACGTGAGGCCATTATATAGTATAGTATGGAAGAATAAGTGGGGCATTATACTGTATGGAGAGCTATGTGGGGCATTATACTGTATGGAGGGCTATGTGGGGCATTATAATGTATGGAGGGCTATGTGGGGCCATTATAATGTATGGAGGACTATGTGGGGCACTATACTGTATGGAGGGCTATGTGGGGCCATTATACTGCATGGAGGACTATGTGGGGCCATTATACTGCATGGAGGACTATGTGAGGCCATTATACTGCATGGAGGACTATGTGGGATAGCGCTTACTGCATGGAGGACTATGTGGGATAGTGCTTACTGCATGTGTTGGGCGACACTCGCTTAGCAATGGCACATTTTTCTCACAAAACAGTCCATGCAGTTTATTATGGCATCATAAACCTGGTCATACACAGTCCATTACACTTCATGGAACACAATAGGCACCAACAGATGACATTAAAGGGAACCTGTCACCCCCCCAGGCCTTTTTAACTAAAATAGCCACCTTGTGCAGCACTAATGCTGCATTCTGCCAAGGTGGCTCTTTTAGTTCGGGTCCCTTCCACCGCTGAAATAATCATTTTTATAATGTGCCCCTCATACCTGAATTTGTCAGGGGGCAGGTCTTTTCCCCCTGACGTCACTCAGGGCCTCCGGGCGCCGCCTCCCAGCCGTCACTCAGGGCCTCCGGGCGCCACCCCATTTCCTTCCTGAACGTCCCCAGCGCCTGCGCGGTAAGTTCCCATCATGTGATGGGAGTCGTAGGGCAGCGCAAACTGCGCATGCCAGAAAAGAAAACTAACAGCGCAGATGCCGGGGACGTTCAGGAAGGAAATGGAGGTGGCGCCCGGAGGCCCTGAGTGACGGCTGGGAGGCGTTTTTGTCAGGTGGGAAAATACATGCCCCCCTGACAAACTGCAGGTGAGGGGCAAATTCTAAAATCAATTCTTTCAGCGGTGGAAGGGACCCGCACTAAGAGAGCCTCCTTGGCAGAATGCAGCATTAGTGCTGCACAAGGTGGCCCTTTTAGTTAAAAACGCCTGGGGGGGTGACAGGTTCCCTTTAAGTTGCAGCTTTAACTTAGATACTTCATATACGGCTTTAGCTCACAGTTCAGAAAGTACACCCGCCAGCCCTCCTTGACTAGTTCCCATGGGTGTCCATAGGCCGTATCAATGTCTCTAGTCATATAGCGCACACGACAATGATTTGCAGTCTCTAAACACGCTAGACCTCACTCCGTCCAGTTACCATGGGTGACCGCAGAGTTCATTACGGACCCCCTGTCAGTGCACACAGTTCCCCACACTCTGGGTTACCTTCCAGGAGCTCCTGCTCCACACGCTGGCTCCTCTTGTCAGTCCTCTCCTCCAGGTAAACTGCTGAACAGGGATCACCAACTTGCCTGGCAGGCACATATCAGTTAGTCCAGATCCTCAGACGGGCTGTAGCTCCCCCAGTGCAGTGCCATCACAGACTCTGCATATACTCCTTCCCATGTGCTCTTCAGGAAGTCCTACTCCCAGGACTTCCAACACAGGACACTGCGTGTGTTGGTCAGGACGTCCGTCCCGACCTGGGACCGTCCAACACACAAGTCTCTCAGTCCGTTTTATCAGGGATCCGATCCTACTCCCAGGATCTCCCAACACACAAGTCTTCCAGATCCAAGGCCTCTCAGTGCGCTGTTCAAGGATCCGGTCCACACACAGGACCTCCCAACACACAAGCCATCCAAGTTCTACACACTCTCCATTACAGACTCCATTGCAGGTCCATACACACGAACCATGTGACCCACACCCTGGTCACATTATGTAGTTGTAACCACTCCCATAGAGAGGTGGTGTGTGTGTGGCTAGTTCGACCCGCCCAGCTCTCATAACTATCCCTGTAAGCCTCCCTTCACAATTATACAAACACTTTGGGACTACAGGTCCCATAACAACATTATTTCAGGCTTATGGCGCAGACTCCCTCTGTAACACATACCGGCCATTTACAATCCTGCAGGTCACTGTTTCACCATCATTATAACCACAGATACGCCTCCATGCATATCCCGAGGAGCACACACAGCGCCCCCTAGCTGTAAAAGGGGTCAATGCATCACAAGGGCTATGTGGGGCCATTATACTGTATGGAGGGCTATGTGGGGCCATTATACTGTATGAAGGGCTATGTGGGGCCATTATAGTGCATGCATGGAGGGCTATGTGGGGCCATTATACTGTATGGAGGGCTATGTGGGCCCATTATACTGTAAGGAGGGCTATGTGGGCCCATTATACTGTATGGGGCACTATGTGAGGCCATTATACTGTATGGAGCACTATGTGGGGCCATTATATAGTATGGAGGGCTGTGTGGGAATTATAGTTGGGGAATCATACTGTGATGGGACACCACTTTTTGGAGGGGGGATTGATGGGGGGGGATTGATGGAGGGGGCTACAGTAGGGGCATCATACCGTGCGTGTAGAAGAATTCATTGTGGGGAAATTATACTGTGTTTGGGGGCACTTTTGTTAGCATCATACTTTATTATTCCAGGTTTTTTATCCTTTGTTATTACATACATAAATTAGGCCACTGGGCCATATGTTTTATACAGAACATTATATTCTGCTAATATTTTATTCTAAGGTCTAGTAATACTTAAAATGTACTTTGTTCGCAGGACGACCCCTTTAAATTTGTTTCCATATAAAAAAGTTTTTCTTTATATTTGATAAGGAAAAGCTTCCTCACTTGTAGATACTTCCTGTGATAACCATCAGGGGTGGCCACGACTTTGTCCTCGTGTATTGGAGCGTGACGTCCCGGCTCTAGCAGGTAGGATCTGGCTGTTCTGCCGGTATCTTGCACCCGTTCCCTCCATTATTTTTAATAGGGAAAAAGGGGGGGATTAGAATTGTGTTTTTTTCCATATTTAACCCCTTCATGACCCAGCCTATTTTGACCTTAAAGACCTTGCCGTTTTTTTGCTATTCTGACCAGTGTCCCTTTACGAGGTAATAACTCAGGAACGCTTCAACGGATCCTAGCGATTCTGAGACTGTTTTTTCGTGATATATTGGGCTTCATGTTGGTGGTAAATTTAGGTCGATAATTTTTGCGTTTATTTGTGAAAAAATTGAAATTTGGCGAAAATTTTGAAAATTTCGCAATTTTCAAATTTTGAATTTTTATTCTGTTAAACCAGAGTTATGTGACACAAAATAGTTAATAAATAACATTTCCCACATGTCTACTTTACATCAGCACAATTTTGGAAACAAATTTTTTTTTGCTAGGAAGTTATAAGGGTTAAAATTTGACCAGCGATTTCTCATTTTTACAACGAAATTTACAAAACCATTTTTTTTTAGGGACCACCTCACATTTGAAGTCAGTTTGAGGGGTCCATATGGCTGAAAATACCCAAAAGTGACACCATTCTAAAAACTGCACCCCTCAAGGTACTCAAAACCACATTCAAGAAGTTTATGAACCATTCAGGTGCTTCACAGCAGCAGAAGCAACATGGAAGGAAAAAATGAACATTTTATTTTTTTAGTCACAAAAAGGATCTTTTAGCAACAATTTTTTTTATTTTCCCAAAGGTAAAAGGGAAACTGGACCCCAAAAGTTATTGTACAATTTGTCCTGAGTATGCCGATACCTCATATGTGGGGGTAAACCACTGTTTGGGCGCACGGCAAGGCTCGGAAGGGAAGGAGCGCCGTTTGACTTTTTCAATGAAAAATTGGCTCCAATCGTTAACGGACACCATGTCACGTTTGGAGAGACCCTGTGTGCCTAAACATTGGAGCTCCCCCACAAGTGACCCCATTTTGAAAACTAGACCCCTCCAAGGAACTTATCTAGATGCCTAGTGAGCACTTTAAACTCCCAGGTGCTTCGCAAATTGATCCGTAAAAATGAAAAAGTCCTTTGTTTCCACAAAAGAATTGCTTTTAGCCTCAATTTTTTCATTTTCACATGGGCAACAGGATAAGATGGATCCTAAAATTTATTGGGCAATTTCTCCTGAGTACGCCGATACCTCATATGTGGGGGTAAACCACTGTTTGGGCACACGGCAGGGCTCGGAAGGGAAGGCGCGCCATTTGCCTTTTGAATGAAAAATTATCTCCATCGTTAGCGGACACCATGTCGCGTTTGGAGAGCCCCTGTGTGCCTAAACATTGGAGCTCCCCCACAAGTGACCCCATTTTGGAAACTAGACCCCCCAAGGAACTTATCTAGATGTGTGGTGAGCACTTTGAACCCTCAAGTGCTTCACAGAAGTTTATAACGCAGAGCCGTGAAAACAAAAAATAAGTTTTCTTTCCTCAAAAATGATTTTTTAGCAGCCAATTTATTATTTTCACAAGAGTAACAGGAGAAATTGGACCAGAAAAGTTGTTGTCCAGTTTCTCCTGAGTACGCAGATACCCCATATGTGGGGGTAAACCACTGTTTGGGCACATGGCAGAGCTCGGAAGGGAAGTAGTGACGTTTTGAAATGCAGACTTAGATAGAATGGTCTGTGGGCGTCACGTTGCGTTTGCAGAGCCCCTGATGTGGCTAAACAGTAGAAACCCCACACAAGTGACCCCATTTTGGAAACTAGACCCCCCAAGGAACTTATCTAGATATGTGGTGAGCACTTTGAACCCCCAAGTGCTTCACAGACGTTTACAACGCAGAGCCGTGAAAATAAAAAATCTTTTTTTTTTTTCCTATAAAAATAATTTTTTAGCCCCTATTTTTTTATTTTCTCAAGGCTAACAGGAGAAATCACAAAGTTGTTGTGCAATTTTTCCTTTTTTTTATGCCCCATATGTGGGGGTAAACCACTGTTTGGGCGCACGACGGGGCTCGGAAGTGAGGGAGCACCATTTGACTTTTTGAACGCAAGATTGGCTGGAATCAATGGTGGCGCCATGTCGCGTTTGGAGACCCCTGATGTGCCTAAACAGTGGAAACCCCTCAATTCTACCTCCAACACTAACCCCAACACACCCCTCACCTTTATTTTATTATTGTCCCTACCTATGGGGGGTGATAAAGGAGGGGTATATTTACTATTTTTTTTTTTATTTTGATCACTGTGATAGGTTGTGTCATAGTGATCAAAATGTACCTGGAATGAATCGGCCGGCCGATTCGGCAGGCGCACTGCGCATGCGCCCGCCATTTTGGAAGATGGCGGCGCCCATGGAGAAGACGGACGGACGGACGGACACCGGGAGGGACACCGGAGCTCGGTAAGTATGGAGGGGTGGGTGGGATCGGAGCACGGGGGGGAGCGGAGGACAGGACGGAGATCGGTGGCAGATCGTGGTCTCCAGCCATGGCCAATGATATTGCCGCATCGGCCATGGCTGGATTGTAATATTTCACCAATTTTCATTGGTGAATTATTACGATTGTTCTGATTGAAAGTGAAACAGTTGAAGTACCACTCCTCCTGTCCCTGCAGGTCGGGTGAAATTGCAGGAACGCGATCATTCTGTGACGTCACAGGTCGGACTGGCACCGACTTTCATGGCGCATACGCTGTGTCACAGGGCGGGAAGGGGTTAAACACTTTTTTTTTTTTTACACTGTATTTAATAGTCCCCTCAGGGGAGATGAAGCTACGATGATCCGATCGCTCGTGCTACACATAAAACTTCAGCCCCGCTACGTATAGAGAAAATCAATATCCCTCGGGGGTCTCCAGCAGACCCCCAACTATCATGGCATCCCATCAGCCTCGTGCACTCAGGTCACAGGAGTCGATTCCTGTGATCTGAAGATCTCGCCTGCGGGCGGCCGGGGTCAGATACTGTCCTACGATCAGGTTTCTGTGGGCTCAGCTGTACCTGTGCGCAGGTGATTGGGTACAGCATCTTATCCATCCGCACAGGCTCGAAAAATGTATGTAAAAGAAAATATATAAATATATATATCGCTTTGATTTTAATTAATAAAAATGCATTGCAGCTCTGGATGTGACTGGAGAAGGAGACGCAACTGTAAATGCAGCTCTGGATGTGACTGGAGTAGAAGAAATGACTGAGTGCAGTTCTGGATGTGACTGCAGCTCTGGATGTGACTAGAGCTTTATGCCGGTGCCCCTGTGATCCGTGTGCAGCAGTTGTACATGTTGGGGGTAGTACTCCTGTGATCCGTGTGCAGCAGTTGTACATGTTGGGGGTAGTACTCCTGTGATCCGTGTGCAGCAGTTGTACATGTTGGGGGTAGTACTCCTGTGATCCGTGTGCAGCAGTTGTACATGTTGGGGGTAGTACTCCTGTGATCCGTGTGCAGCAGTTGTACATGTTGGGGGTAGTACTCCTGTGATCCGTGTGCAGCAGTTGTACATGTTGGGGGTAGTACTCCTGTGATCCGTGTGCAGCAGTTGTACATGTTGGGGGTAGTACTCCTGTGATCCGTGTGCAGCAGTTGTACATGTTGGGGGTAGTACTCCTGTGATCCGTGTGGAGCAGTTGTACATGTTGGGGGTAGTACTCCTGTGATCCGTGTGCAGCAGTTGTACATGTTGGGGGTAGTACTCCTGTGATCCGTGTGCAGCAGTTGTACATGTTGGGGGTAGTACTCCTGTGATCCGTGTGCAGCAGTTGTACATGTTGGGGGTAGTACTCCTGTGATCCGTGTGGAGCAGTTGTACATGTTGGGGGTAGTACTCCTGTGATCCGTGTGGAGCAGTTGTACATGTTGGGGGTAGTACTCCTGTGATCCGTGTGGAGCAGTTGTACATGTTTGGGGTAGTACTCCTGTGATCCGTGTGCAGCAGTTGTACATGTTGGGGGTAGTACTCCTGTGATCCGTGTGCAGCAGTTGTACATGTTGGGGGTAGTACTCCTGTGATCCGTGTGCAGCAGTTGTACATGTTGGGGGTAGTACTCCTGTGATCCGTGTGCAGCAGTTGTACATGTTGGGGGTAGTACTCCTGTGATCCGTGTGCAGTTGTACATGTTGGGGGTAGTACTCCTGTGATCCGTGTGCAGCAGTTGTACATGTTGGGGGTAGTACTCCTGTGATCCCTGTGCAACAGTTGTACATGTTGGGGGTAGAACCCCTGTGATCCGTGTGCAGCAGTTGTACATGTTGGGGGTAGTACTCCTGTGATCCGTGTGCAGCAGTTGTACATGTTGGGGGTAGTACTCCTGTGATCCGTGTGCAGCAGTTGTACATGTTGGGGGTAGTACTCCTGTGATCCGTGTGCAGCAGTTGTACATGTTGGGGGTAGTACTCCTGTGATCCCTGTGCAACAGTTGTACATGTTGGGGGTAGAACCCCTGTGATCCGTGTGCAGAAGTTGTACATGTTGGGGGTAGTACCCCTGTGCAGCAGTTTTACATGTTGGGGGTAGAACCCCTGTGATCCGTGTGCAGCAGTTGTACATGTTGGGGGGTAGTACTCCTGTGATCCGTGTGCAGCAGTTGTACATGTTGGGGATAGTACTCCTGTGATCCGTGTGCAGTTGTACATGTTGGGGGTAGTACTCCTGTGATCCGTGTGCAGCAGTTGTACATGTTGGGGGTGGTACTCCTGTGATCCGTGTGCAGCAGTTGTACATGTTGGGGGTAGTACTCCTGTGATCCGTGTGCAGCAGTTGTACATGTTGGGGGTAGTACTCCTGTGATCCGTGTGCAGCAGTTGTACATGTTGGGGGTAGAACCCCTGTGATCCGTGTGCAGCAGTTGTACATGTTGGGGGTAGAACCCCTGTGATCCGTGTGCAGCAGTTGTACATGTTGGGGGTAGAACCCCTGTGATCCGTGTGCAGCAGTTGTACATGTTGGGGGTAGAGCCCCTGTGATCCGTGTGCAGCAGTTGTACATGTTGGGGGTAGTGCCCCTTTGATCCCTGTGCAGCAGTTGTACATGTTGGGGGTAGAACCCCTGTGATCCGTGTGCAGCAGTTGTACATGTTGGGGGTAGAACCCCTGTGATCCGTGTGCAGCAGTTGTACATGTTGGGGGTAGAACCCCTGTGATCCGTGTGCAGCAGTTGTACATGTTGGGGGTAGTACTCCTGTGATCCGTGTGCAGCAGTTGTACATGTTGGGGGTAGTACTCCTGTGATCCGTGTGCAGCAGTTGTACATGTTGGGGGTAGTACTCCTGTGATCTGTGTGCAGCAGTTGTACATGTTGGGGGTAGTACTCCTGTGATCCGTGTGCAGCAGTTGTACATGTTGGGGGTAGTACTCCTGTGATCTGTGTGCAGCAGTTGTACATGTTGGGGGTAGTACTCCTGTGATCCGTGTGAAGCAGTTGTACATGTTGGGGGTAGTACTCCTGTGATCTGTGTGCAGCAGTTGTACATGTTGGGGGTAGTACTCCGCACTCACCTTGTAGCCGTTGTCTTCCTTGCGGTTGTGTGACGCTGTGATCATGACTCCGGCCACGGCCCGCAGCTTCTGGACGGCGTACGGCTGCGGGGGAAGAGAGCGATCATTACTCACAGCGATGCTGTAACCCATGCTGAGGCCGGGCTGAGATTAGTGGCAGCTCTTTATACCGCTGCCGCTCATCGGTGCAGCAGAACGGGCCAAAACCAAGCACAGACTGCAGCAGTGAGGGTCTGCACCGCTACTATGTAGGAGAATGGGGGTAGTAGTACAGGCCTCGGTCATCTCCCACATGTCCCCCAGACTCTGGTACTCACCACAAACGGCGTGGGGACGTATCTGGAGAAGAGGTAGACCTGCACCCCCCGACTGAGGAGCGCGGCCGCTGCCAGCTTAGCCAGTCTGAAACAGAGGAGGTCACAGCACACATCAGACCTGACAGACGGCAGTGTAAAGCATGGGGGACGGAGTGTAAAGCATGGGGGACGGAGTGTAAAGCATGGGGGACGGAGTGTAAAGCATGGGGGACGGAGTGTAAAGCATGGGGGACGGAGTGTAAAGCATGGGGGACGGAGTGTAAAGCATGGGGGACGGAGTGTAAAGCATGGGGGACGGAGTGTAAAGCATGGGGGACGGAGTGTAAAGCATGGGGGACGGAGTGTAGCAGCTTAATGACACAGGAGGTGGATTACAGACTAGAAAATGCTCATTTTCTCTTACCCTCTACTGATCAGGAGTCCAATCACATCCAGAGCTGCATTCAGCAAGCAGAATAGTGATTGCAGCTCTGGTGGTGACTGGAGTATGAGACAAGTATTGCAGTGCTGCAGTGCAGTATATGGGGGGATACAGGCGATGCTTGCCATTATACCACATGCTCCTTCCTTACCTCTGGCTGCTGCAGTCGCTGCTGACTTGTGCCCGCGTGTCGTAACCGATGACGAGGCCTCGGCGCTGCAGATCCGGGAAGCTCCTTTCTAGATAGTGGAACATTCCCTGTGAGAACAGAAACTAGTGAGGACCTAAGACCTGCGCCCCCAACACCTGCCGGCCTGCGCGCCCCCAACACCTGCCGGCCTGCGCGCCCACAACACCTGCCGGCCTGCGCCCCCAACACCTGCCGGCCTGCGCCCCCAACACCTGCCGGCCTGCGCCCCCAACACCTGCCAGCCTGCGTGCCCCCAACACCTGCCGGCCTGCGTTCCCAACAACTGCCGGCCTGTGCCCCCAACACCTGCTGGCCTGCGCGCCCCCAACACCTGCCGGCCTGCGCGCCCCCAACACCTGCCGGCCTGCGCGCCCCCAACACCTGCCGGCCTGCGCCCCCAACACCTGCCGGCCTGCGCGCCCCCAACACCTGCCGGCCTGCGCGCCCCCAACACCTGCCGGCCTGCGCGCCCCCAACACCTGCCGGCCTGCGCGCCCCCAACACCTGCCGGCCTGCGCGCCCCCAACACCTGCCGGCCTGCGCGCCCCCAACACCTGCCGGCCTGCGCCCCCAACACCTGCCGGCCTGCGCGCCCCCAACACCTGCCGGCCTGCGCGCCCCCAACACCTGCCGGCCTGCGCGCCCCCAACACCTGCCGGCCTGCGCGCCCCCAACACCTGCCGGCCTGCGCGCCCCCAACACCTGCCGGCCTGCGCGCCCCCAACACCTGCCGGCCTGCGCGCCCCCAACACCTGCCGGCCTGCGCGCCCATACCAGATCTGCCAGACTGTGTGCATCCAACACCTGCTGGCCCGTGCTAAACCAGCCCCCCCCCTCCCGAACACCAGCCGACGCAAGCCCACCCCAGATCTGCTAACCCGCGCGCCCCCAACACCTGCCGGGGCGCGCCCATCCAAGACCTGAAGGCCGGCGCGTCCACTCCAGATCTGCTGGCCCGTGTATCATGGGGTCCCCAGGTGTGCACCAGTGACAGGATGGTGCACAGGAGAGCTGGGGCCTGGATTCCCGGCATCATTACTGGGCTTCTGCAGCGCCTGCTAGAGGCAAAGCAAACTTTTGTGAAGGGGGTGGAGAGGAGGCTGGGGGACCCCACTATTCCACAGGTCCTCCGGGGTTATAGGGAGCGGACGGAAGCGATTCGCCAGGATGGTGCAGGTTTTACCAAATACAGAAATGGATCCAGCAGGAACAAACGACTGCTCGCCTCCTCCCCTGCACACAGTGCCCCCTGCTCGCCTCCTCCCCTGCACACAGTGCCTCCTGCTCGCCTCCTCCCCTGCACACAGTGCCCCCTGCTCGCCTCCTCCCCTGCACACAGTGCCCCCTGCTCGCCTCCTCCCCTGCACACAGTGCCTCCTGCTCGCCTCCTCCCCTGCACACAGTGCCTCCTGCTCGCCTCCTCCCCTGCACACAGTGCCCCCCTGCTCGCCTCCTCTCCTGCACAGTGCCCCCTGCTCGCCTCCTCTCCTGCACACAGTGCCCCCTGCTCGCCTCCTTCCCTGCACACAGTGCCCCCTGCTCGCCTCCTCCCCTGCACACAGTGCCCCCTGCTCGCCTCCTCCCCTGCACAGTGCCCCCTGCTCGCCTCCTCCCCTGCACAGTGCCCCCTGCTCGCCTCCTCCCCTGCACACAGTGCCCCCTGCTCGCCTCCTCCCCTGCACACAGTGCCCCCTGCTCGCCTCCTCCCCTGCACAGTGCCCCCCTGCTCGCCTCCTCCCCTGCACAGTGCCTCCTGCTCGCCTCCTCCCCTGCACACAGTGCCCCCCTGCTCGCCTCCTCTCCTGCAGTGCCCCCTGCTCGCCTCCTCTCCTGCACACAGTGCCCCCTGCTCGCCTCCTCTCCTGCACACCGTGCCCCCTGCTCGCCTCCTCCCCTGCACACAGTGCCCCCTGCTCGCCTCCTCTCCTGCACACAGTGCCCCCTGCTCGCCTCCTCCCCTGCACACAGTGCCCCCTGCTCGCCTCCTCCCCTGCACACAGTGCCCCCTGCTCGCCTCCTCCCCTGCACACAGTGCCCCCTGCTCGCCTCCTCCCCTGCACACAGTGCCCCCTGCTCGCCTCCTCCCCTGCACACAGTGCCCCCTGCTCGCCTCCTCCCCTGCACACAGTGCCCCCTGCTCGCCTCCTCCCCTGCACACAGTGCCCCCTGCTCGCCTCCCCTGCACACAGTGCCCCCTGCTCGCCTCCTCCCCTACACACAGTGCCCCCTGCTCGCCTCCTCCCCTACACAGTGCCCCCTGCTCGCCGCCTCCCCTGCACACAGTGCCCCCTGCTTGCCTCCTCCCCTGCACTCAGTGGCCCCCTGCTCGCCTCCTCCCCTGCACACAGTGCCTCCTGCTCGCCTCCTCCCATGCACACAGTGCCCCCCTGCTCGCCTCCTCCCCTGCACACAGTGCCTCCTGCTCGCCTCCTCCCCTGCACACAGTGCCCCCCTGCTCGCCGCCTCTCCTGCACAGTGCCCCCTGCTCGCCTCCTCTCCTGCACAGTGCCTCCTGCTCGCCTCCTCCTCCCCTGCACATAGCAGTGATTTCGGCCCCTGCACACAGTGCCTCCTGCTCGCCTCCTCCTCCCCTGCACACAGTGATTTCGGCCCCTGCACACAGTGCCTCCTGCTCGCCTCCTCCTCCCCTGCACACAGTGATTTCGGCCCCTGCACACAGTGCCTCCTGCTCGCCTCCTCCTCTGCACATACGGTGATTTCAGCCCCTGCACACAGTGCCCCCTGCTCGCCTCCTCCCC
This sequence comes from Ranitomeya imitator, assembly GCF_032444005.1. Taxonomy (NCBI): domain Eukaryota; kingdom Metazoa; phylum Chordata; class Amphibia; order Anura; family Dendrobatidae; genus Ranitomeya; species Ranitomeya imitator. The sequence continues at coordinate 830,679,171 of NC_091284.1, read as the reverse complement.
TGCACAGTGCCCCCCTGCTCGCCTCCTCCCCTGCACAGTGCCTCCTGCTCGCCTCCTCCCCTGCACACAGTGCCCCCCTGCTCGCCTCCTCTCCTGCAGTGCCCCCTGCTCGCCTCCTCTCCTGCACACAGTGCCCCCTGCTCGCCTCCTCTCCTGCACACCGTGCCCCCTGCTCGCCTCCTCCCCTGCACACAGTGCCCCCTGCTCGCCTCCTCTCCTGCACACAGTGCCCCCTGCTCGCCTCCTCCCCTGCACACAGTGCCCCCTGCTCGCCTCCTCCCCTGCACACAGTGCCCCCTGCTCGCCTCCTCCCCTGCACACAGTGCCCCCTGCTCGCCTCCTCCCCTGCATACAGTGCCCCCTGCTCGCCTCCTCCCCTGCATACAGTGCCCCCTGCTCGCCTCCTCCCCTGCACACAGTGCCCCCTGCTCGCCTCCTCCCCTGCACACAGTGCCCCCTGCTCGCCTCCTCCCCTGCACAGTGCCCCCTGCTCGCCTCCCCTGCACACAGTGCCCCCTGCTCGCCTCCTCCCCTACACACAGTGCCCCCTGCTCGCCTCCTCCCCTACACAGTGCCCCCTGCTCGCCGCCTCCCCTGCACACAGTGCCCCCTGCTCGCCTCCTCCCCTGCACTCAGTGGCCCCCTGCTCGCCTCCTCCCCTGCACACAGTGCCTCCTGCTCGCCTCCTCCCATGCACACAGTGCCCCCCTGCTCGCCTCCTCCCCTGCACACAGTGCCTCCTGCTCGCCTCCTCCCCTGCACACAGTGCCCCCCTGCTCGCCGCCTCTCCTGCACAGTGCCCCCTGCTCGCCTCCTCTCCTGCACAGTGCCTCCTGCTCGCCTCCTCCTCCCCTGCACATAGCAGTGATTTCGGCCCCTGCACACAGTGCCTCCTGCTCGCCTCCTCCCCTGCACATACGGTGATTTCAGCCCCTGCACACAGTGCCTCCTGCTCGCCTCCTCCCCTGCACACAGTGCCTCCTGCTCACCTCCTCCCCTGCACAGTGCCCCCTGCTCGCCTCCTCCCCTGCACACAGTGCCCCCTGCTCGCCTCCTCTCCTGCACACAGTGCCCCCTGCTCGCCTCCTCCCCTGCACAGTGCACTCTGCTCGCCTCCTCCCCTGCACACAGTGCCCCCTACTCACCTCCTCCTCTGCACACAGTGCCTCCTGCTCGCCTCCTCCCCTGCACATACGGTGATTTCGGCCCGTGCACACAGTACCCCCTGCTCGCCTCCTCCTCTGCACATAGCAGTGATTTCGGCCCCTGCACACAGTGCCTCCTGCTCACCTCCTCCTCCCCTGCACATAGTGATTTCGGCCCCTGCACACAGTGCCTCCTGCTCGCCTCCTCCCCTGCACATAGCAGTGATTTCGGGCCGTGCACACAGTGCCTCCTGCTCGCCTCCTCCCCTGCACATAGTGATTTCGGGCCGTGCACACAGTGCCTCCTGCTCGCCTCCTCCCCTGCACATAGCAGTGATTTCGGCCCGTGCACACAGTGCCTCCTGCTCGCCTCCTCCTCCCCTGCACATAGCAATGATTTCAGCCCGTGCACACAGTGCCTCCTGCTCGCCTCCTCCTCCCCTGCACATAGCAATGATTTCGGCCCCTGCACAGTGCCTCCTGCTCGCCTCCTCCCCTGCACATAGTGATTTCGGCCCCTGCACACAGTGCCTCCTGCTCGCCTCCTCCCCTGCACATAGCAGTGATTTTAGCCCGTGCACACAGTGCCTCCTGCTCGCCTCCTCCCCTGCACACAGTGATTTCGGCCCCTGCACACAGTGCCTCCTGCTCGCCTCCTCCCCTGCACATAGCAGTGATTTTGGCCCGTGCACATAGTGCCTCCTGCTCGCCTCCTCCCCTGCACATAGCAGTGATTTTAGCCCGTGCACACAGTGGCTCCTGCTCGCCTCCTCCCCTGCACACAGTGATTTCGGCCCGTGCACACAGTGCCTCCTGCTCGCATCCTCCCCTGCACACAGTGATTTCGGCCCCTGCACACAGCGCCTCCTCTTCGCCTCCTCCCCTGCACATAGCAGTGATTTCGGCCCGTGCACACAGTGCCTCCTGCTCGCCTCCTCCCCTGCACATAGCAGTGATTTCGGCCCCTGCACACAGTGCCTCCTGCTCGCCTCCTCCTCCCCTGCACACAGTGATTTCGGCCCGTGCACACAGTGCCTCCTGCTCACCTCCTCCCCTGCACATAGCAGTGATTTCGGCCCGTGCACACAGTGCCTCCTGCTCGCCTCCTCCCCTGCACATAGCAGTGATTTTGGCCCCTGCACACAGTGCCTCCTGCTCGCCTCCTCCTCCCCTGCACACAGTGATTTCGGCCCCTGCACACAGTGCCTCCTGCTCGCCTCCTCCTCCCCTGCACACAGTGATTTCGGCCCCTGCACACAGTGCCTCCTGCTCGCCTCCTCCTCTGCACATAGCAGTGATTTTGGCCCGTGTACACAGTGCCTCCTGCTCGCCTCCTCCTCCCCTGCACACAGTGATTTCGGCCCCTGCACACAGTGCCTCCTGCTCGCCTCCTCCTCCCCTGCACACAGTGATTTCGGCCCCTGCACACAGTGCCTCCTGCTCGCCTCCTCCTCCCCTGCACACAGTGATTTCGGCCCCTGCACACAGTGCCTCCTGCTCGCCTCCTCCTCTGCACATAGCAGTGATTTTGGCCCGTGTACACAGTGCCTCCTGCTCGCCTCCTCCCCTGCACATAGCAGTGATTTTGGCCCCTGCACACAGTGCCTCCTGCTCGCCTCCTCCTCCCCTGCACACAGTGATTTCGGCCCCTGCACACAGTGCCTCCTGCTCGCCTCCTCCTCTGCACATAGCAGTGATTTTGGCCCCTGCACACAGTGCCTCCTGCTCGCCTCCTCCTCCCCTGCACATAGTGATTTCGGCCCCTGCACACAGTGCCTCCTGCTCGCCTCCTCCTCTGCACATAGCAGTGATTTTGGCCCCTGCACACAGTGCCTCCTGCTCGCCTCCTCCTCCCCTGCACACAGTGATTTCGGCCCCTGCACACAGTGCCTCCTGCTCGCCTCCTCCCCTGCACATAGCAGTGATTTTGGCCCGTGCACACAGTGCCTCCTGCTCGCCTCCTCCCCTGCACATAGCAGTGATTTCGGCCCGTGCACACAGTGCCTCCTGCTCGCCTCCTCCCCTGCACATAGCAGTGATTTTGGCCCGTGTACACAGTGCCTCCTGCTCGCCTCCTCCCCTGCACATAGCAGTGATTTCGGCCCGTGCACATAGTGCCTCCTGCTCGCCCTCTCGTCGCCCCTCAGCTTGTTTGGGAAGGTCAAATGCTAAATATAAGCTGCGTTATCAGTGCAGCGCGGAGCGAGGACAGAGTGACCCTGGACCAGGCGCAGAGCGTCATCTCCACATTGTGTAATCCCCAGCACAGGACAGCCGGCGCGGACCACACACTAGAATATTACGACTACTACCCCCAGTGTCTGCACCATGTACCTTCTCCACTCTCAGCATGCTCAGAAGAACACAGAGACGACCAAGCTCAGGCCCTTAAGTGCCGGACAATGAAGTCTTTTCGAATAGAAAGTTGTAGCTTTCTGCTTGCTGCCAGTGAATAGCAGTCTGCACCCGACACGACTCGCACACCCACCTGTGTGGTCTGTATGATAGTCAGGTCGTTGACCCTGGAGAATCCGGCCCCCATGGCGGAGCGCAGCCCAGCTGTGCCGAACGACATCCGGGAGCACAGCCGATCCCGCAGTTCCTTGTTCTTCCCGTCCTGGAGCAGCGCCTCAATCTGCCCTCTGGTTTTGGGGTTCTATCAAGAGAAGAAACTAAAGGGGGTCACTGTCAGATGGTACCCAAAAATTATAGAGATACCCTGTTATCTGATGAGGGAGCCCACAGCCAGCAACGATATGGGTCCACGATATGTAACGTGCTGCGCCTCCTCCCCATCACACCACTACAAGACTAATACTGCAGCCGCATATCCCTCCTCCCCATCACATTAAAATGGATATTATAACCTCCATACAGACGTATTATAAGACTTCACCCCAGAGCACAACCTCTATACAGGAGTATAAGACTCCACCCCCCCCGAGCACAACCTCTATACAGGAGTATAAGACTCCACCCCACGAGCACAACCTCTATACAGGAGTATAAGACTCCACTCCCCGAGCACAACCTCTATACAGGAGTATAAGACTCCACCCCAGAGCACAACCTCTATACAGGAGTTTAAAACTCCACCCCCCCCGAGCACAACCTCTATACAGGAGTATAAGACTCCACCCCCCCGAGCACAACCTCTCTACAGGAGTATAAGACTCCACCCCAGAGCACAACCTCTATACAGGAGTATAAGACTCCACCCCCCCGAGCACAACCTCTATACAGGAGTATAAGACTCCACCCCCCGAGCGCAACCTCTATACAGGAGTATAAGACTCCACCCCCCGAGCACAACCTCTATACAGGAGTATAAGATTCCACCCCGAGCACAACCTCTATACAGGAGTATAAGACTCCACCCCCGAGCACAACCTCTATACAGGAGTATAAGAATCCACCCCAGAGCACAACCTCTATACAAGAGTATAAGAATCCACCCCCGAGCACAACCTCTATACAGGAGTTTAAAACTCCACCCCCCCCCGAGCACAACCTCTATACAGGAGTATAAGACTCCACCCCCCCGAGCACAACCTCTCTACAGGAGTATAAGACTCCACCCCAGAGCACAACCTCTATACAGGAGTTTAAAACTCCACCCCCCCCCGAGCACAACCTCTATACAGGAGTATAAGACTCCACTCCCCGAGCACAACCTCTATACAGGAGTATAAGACTCCACCCCAGAGCACAACCTCTATACAGGAGTTTAAAACTCCACCCCCCCCCCCCGAGCACAACCTCTATACAGGAGTATAAGACTCCACCCCCCGAGCACAACCTCTCTACAGGAGTATAAGACTCCACCCCAGAGCACAACCTCTATACAGGAGTATAAGACTCCACCCCCCCCGAGCACAACCTCTATACAGGAGTATAAGACTCCACCCCCCGAGCGCAACCTCTATACAGGAGTATAAGACTCCACCCCCCGAGCACAACCTCTATACAGGAGTATAAGATTCCACCCCGAGCACAACCTCTATACAGGAGTATAAGACTCCACCCCCGAGCACAACCTCTATACAGGAGTATAAGAATCCACCCCAGAGCACAACCTCTATACAAGAGTATAAGAATCCACCCCCGAGCACAACCTCTATACAGGAGTATAAAAATCCACCCCCGAGCACAACCTCTATACAGGACAGAGTATAAGACTCCACCCCCGAGCACAACCTCTATACAGGAGTATAAGACTCCATCCCAGAGCACAAGCTCTATACAGGAGTATAAGACTCCACCCCAGAGCACAACCTCTATAAAGGAGTATAAGACTCCATCCCAGAGCACAACCTCTATACAGGGGAATAAGACTCCATCCCAGAGCACAACCTCTATACAGGGGAATAAGACTCCACCCCGAGCACAACCTCTATACAGGAATATAAGACTCCACCCCGAGCACAACCTCTATACAGGACGGAGTATAAGACTCCACCCCCGAGCACAACCTCTATACAGGACGGAGTATAAGACTCCACCCCCGAGCACAACCTCTATACAGGAGTATAAGACTCCATCCCAGAGCACAATCTCTATACAGGAGTATAAGACTCCATCCCCGAGCACAACCTCTATACAGGAGTATAAGACTCCATCCCCGAGCACCTCTATACAGGAGTATAAGACTCCACCCCGAGCACAACCTCTACTAGAGTATTATAAGACTCACCCCAGAGCACAACCTCTATACAGGAGTATAAGACTTCACCCCCGAGCACAACCTCTATACAGAAGTATAAGACTTCACCCCCAAGCACAATCTCTATACAGGAGTATAAGAATCCACCCCTGAGCACAACCTCTATACAGGAGTATAAGACTCCACCCCCAAGCACAACCGCTATACAGGAGTATAAGAATCCACCCCTGAGCACAACCTCTATACAAGAGTATAAGACTCCACCCCAGAGCACAATCTCTGTGCAGGAGTATAAGAATCAAAAAAAAAAAACTATCATAAGAGAATCTCCGGCCTCTAAAAAAAAAAATGTAAGAAGAAAAAAGTGGCCATCATCCCTGTGTATAACCTCTAAGTTGAAAGAGAAAGCCAAAATCTCAAATTAAGCCTCCACCGGGGTATATAACAAGACCCCTATCCTGGGTACAGCCCACAGGCATGTCTGTATTACACCACCCCACCCGGGTACAGCCTCCATACACATGTATAGAACAAAAGACTTCACTTACAAGTACAGCTCCCATATAGGTGAATAAGATCTAACCCCCGACTACAGCCTCCTTCCAGGTGTATCAAGAAGATTTCACCCCCGAGTACAGCCTCCATCCACGGGTATCATTAGGTTACACCCCGAGTACAGCCTCCATCCACGGGTATCATAGGGTCAAACCTCTGAGTACAGCCTCTATTCCAAGTGAATTATAAGATCATCCCACCCCCGAGTACAGCCTCCATCCAGGTTTATCATAAGATCCCACCCCCGAGTACAGCCTCCATCCAGGTTTATCATAAGAACCAACTGTCGAGTATAGCCTCCATCCAGGTGTATCATAAGATCCCACCCCCGAGTACAGCCTCCATCCAGGTTTATCATAAGAACCAACCCTCGAGTATAGCCTCCATCAAGGTGTATCATAAGAAGATCCCACCCCCGAGTACAGCCTCCATCCAGGTGTATCATAAGAAGATGTCACCCCCGAGTACAGCCTCCATCCAGGTGTATCATAAGAAGATCCCACCCCCGAGTACAGCCTCCGTCCAGGTGTATCATAAGATGTCACCCCCGAGTACAGCCTCCGTCCAGGTGTATCATAAGATGTCACCCCAAAGTATAGCCTCCATCCAGGTGTATCAGGTCAAACCCAAGTACAGCCTCCCTCAGGTCTATCATAAGATCTCGCCCCCGAGTACAGCCTCCATCTAGGTGAATCATAAGAAGATCCCACCGCTGAGTACAAACAGTATAGGAATAGCAAAGCCTCACACCATATTACATCCTTCACATGGAAGTAACGACCTCACCCCTGAGTGCAGCCTCCATAAAGGGTATAACAAGATACCACCCCGAGTAAGACTGGGGGAACAGGGAAAGACAGTATAGTATATCTAAACTTCAGCAAAGTATTTGATAAACTATCTCACACAATCCTTATTGAAAAAATGACCAAGTATGGGATTGACAAGGCCACGGTTAGGTGGATTCATATCTGGTTCAGTGATCGTACTCAGAGTGGTAATAAATGGTTTCACATCCAATAGGAAGAGTGCTTCCAGTGGGGATCACAAGGCTCTGTCCCGATAGCCAACACTGGAGAAGACAGAGAAAGGATTCAGAAGGATCTACATAAGCTTGAACAATGGGCAGCTACTAAAAGAATGGTATTTAAGAGGGAGAAATGCCAAATTCTACATCTGGGCAAGAAAGCAGAAAATTACTTCTGGAGAAAGGGAAGAATAGAACTAAGGAACAGATTGAGTGAGAAAGACTTGGGTATAGTATTAGATCACAGACTCAACATAAGTCAACCGTGTGATGCAGCAGCAAAAAAAAGGCAAAGAATTCTAGAGAGTTTAGATCACGTGAATTACCGTATATACTCAAGCATAAGCCGGGACCCCTAATTTTGCCACAAAAAAACTGGGAAAACTTAATGATTCGAGTATAAGCCTAGGGTGGAAAATGCAGCAGCTACCGGTAAATTTCAAAAATAAAAATAGATACCAATAAAGCTGTGTGCACACGTAGCAGCTTTTTCACGTTTTTTTTGCTATAAAAACACTATAAAACCGCTAAAAAAACCGCTCACATTAAGCATCCTATTTAATAGAATGCAATCCGCATTTTTTGTGCACATGCTGCATTTTTTTCCTGAGCAGATTCGCATTCCAGAAAAAAAACGCAGCATGTTCATTAAATTTGCGGAATCGTGGGAATTTTGCACACCTAGGAATGCAATGATCTGCTTACTTCCCTGTTGTGAATTCTGTGGCAGAGCTATCTCCTGTGGTCACAAGTGGTACTTCGGCTGATTCTCTCTGTGAGCTTCTGTTGGTGGAGGGAAGTGGTACTGCGGCTTCTGAGTTTCCTCCCTCAGGTGATCTGGTGAGGTCGTTAGGTGCTTCTCTACTTAACTCCACCTAATGCTTTGATCCTGGCTTCCTGTCAATGTTCCAGTGTTGGACTTGCTTTTCCCTGGATCATTCCTGTGGCCTGCTGCTCTGCATAGCTAAGTTCTTCTTTGCTATTTGTTTGCTATTTTTTCTGTCCAGCTTGTCTAATTTGTTGCTGGAAGCTCTGGGACGCAAAGGGTGTACCTCCGTGCCGTTAGTTCGGTACGTAGGGTCTTTTTGCCCCCTTTGCGTGGTTTTCTTTAGGGTTTTGTGTAGACCGCAAAGTTATCTTTTCTATCCTCGATCTGTTAAGAAAGTCGGGCCTCACTTTGCTGAATCTATTTCATCTCTACGTTTGTCTTTTCATCTTAACTCACAGTCATTATATGTGGGGGGCTGCCTTTTCCTTTGGGGTATTTCTCTGAGGCAAGGTAGGCTTATTTTCTATCTTCAGGCTAGTTAGTTTCTCAGGCTGTGCCGAGTTGCATAGGCAGAGTTAGGCGCAATCCACGGCTGCCTCTAGTGTTGTTTGGAGAGGATTAGGGATTGCGGTTTGCAGAGTTCCCACGTCTCAGAGCTCGTTCTATGATTTTGGGTTATTGTCAGATCACTGTATGTGCTCTGACCGCTATGTCCATTGTAGTACTGAATTGCTTTTCATAACACTTCCCGCATGGGGCTGTGCCCACCATGCGGGAAGTAAGCAGATCATGTGCGGTTGGTACCCAGGGTGGAGGAGAGGAGACTCTCCTCCACGGACTGGGCACCATATAATTGTTAAAAAAAAAAAAAGAATTAAAATAAAAAAATTGTGATATACTCATCTGCGATGGCCCCCGGAGTCTTCCTGCCCCTCAGCACTGCACGCGGCCGCTTCCGTTCCTGTAGATGGTGTGTGAAGGAGCTGAAGGTCCTGCACACACACACCATCTATATGAACGGAAGCCGCTGAGATCTGCTGTCTGCAGGTGAGTATAACCATTTTTTATTTTTTAAATTATTTTTAACATTCTATCTTTTACTATTGATGCGGCACAGGCTACATCAATAGTAAAAAGTTAGTCACACTTGTCAAACTCTATGTTTGACAAGTGTGACCAACCTGTCAATCAGTTTTCCAAGCGATGCTACAGATCGCTTGGAAAACGCTAGCATTCTGCAAGCTAATTATGCTTGCAAAACGCTAGTTTTCTGCGGGAATATGCATGCTAATTCTGCATGCGATATATCTGCGGCAGGAGGCGCAGAATTGCCGCGGAAATTTCCGCGGCAATTCGGCAACGTGTGCACTTAGCCTAAAATTAAAATTAATTGAGACATCAGTAGGTTAAGTGTTTTTGAATATCTATATTGAATCAGGAGCCCCATATAATGCTCCATGCAGTTCATGATGGGCCCATAAGATGCTCCATATTAAAATATGCCCCATATAATGCTGCACAAATGCTGATTATGGCCCCATAAGATGCTTCATAGACTATTATGCCCCATATGCTGCGATTTAAAAAAAAAAAAAAAAAAATGACATACTCCCCTCTCAGGCCCTCGGCATTTGCTATAGTCACCTGTCCGCGTTCCACCGCTGGGCGCCGCTCCGTCTTCCGCGTCCTCCACTCTGACGCTCAGGCACAGAGGGCAGCGCACACTAATCGCGTCATCGCGCCCTCTCACCTGAGCGTCACTGCAGAGGACGCAGAAGACACAGAGGCGCCGATGGTGGAACGCGGACAGGTGAATATAGTGCACTCCCCCGCCATACTCACCTGCTCCTGGCGCAGTCCCTGGTTCTCCGGGTGCGGCAGCTTCTTCCTATAATGAGCAGTCACATGGTACCGCTCATTACAGTAATGAATACGCGGCTCCACCCCTATGGGAGTGGAGTCGCATCCATATTCATGACTGTAATGAGCGGTACCATGTGACCGCTCACTACAGGAAGAAGCTGTCAGTCCCCGAAGAACCAGGGACGGCAGGGACCGCGCCAGGAGCAGGTGAGTATGATTAGACAGCTGCCGCTCCCCCGCCCCTGCCGACCCCTGGGAATGACTCGAGTATAAGTTGAGAGGCACTTTCAGCCTAAAAAAATGGGCTGAAATTCTCGGCTTATACTCGAGTATATACGGTAATTATCCCCCTTTACTCCTCCTTGGTCAGACCTCATCTAGATACTGTGCCCAGTTCTGGGCTCCAAATTTTACAAAAGACATCAACAAACTGGAGCAAGTTCAGAGAAGAGCAACCAGGATGGTGAGCGGACTGCAAAGTGTGTCCTACATACAGTTACAGGATCTGGGAAAGTTTAGCTGCAAAAAACAAAACTAAGGAGACTTAATAGCCGTCTACATATATCTGAGGGGCCGTCGCAGTGTTGAGGGATCATCATTATTCTCATTTGCACAAGGAAAGACTAGAAGCAATGGGAGGAAATTGGAAGGGAGAAGACACAGATTAGAGATTGGGAAAAAGTTTTTGACAGTGAGGGTGATCAATGACTGGAACAGGCGGCCACGAGAGGTGGTGAGTTCTCCATCAATGGAAGACTTCAAACCGCGGCTGGACAGACATCTGAGATGGTTAAGTACCGTATTTATCGGACCATAAGAAGCACTTTCTTCCCCAAAAATTTGGGGGCAAAATGGGGTGTGTGTCTTATGGTCGGAATATACTTACAAATCCTGTGGCGGACGTCCTGATGAAGCCTCCCTTTCCAGGCTGGTGCGGCACCTGCGGGGCACCGCCGGCATTTTCTCATAGCCCAGAAGCCCCCACAGCTCCGTTGCTACTATGCGATGGCCTCCGGTAAAATGGCCACCAGGGGCGGCGCATGCTCAGATCTCATCCAGAGATCTCGGCAGATGAGATCTTGTTGCCGAGATCTGAATCTGAGCATGCGCCGCCCCTGGCGGCCATTTTCCTACAGGCCACGCATCGCAGCAAAAGAGCTGCGGAAGCCTCCGGGCTATGAAGAAATGCCGGCGGAGCCCCGCTGCTGCCCCAGCACAGAGCACAGCCACCTCACAGAGCCCCAGCCTGGGATGGGATTTCCCGGAGGCCACCACACCAACCTGGACCACTGAATGACCCGTGACCACTACTCCACCTGTACCGATCCCTTCCCTGGTAAGCTGAATTTGAACTGTAAGACAGACCCCCATTTGACACATTTTTTTTTCCTTCTGAAAATTTGGGGTGCATCTTATGGTCCGGTGCGTCTTATAGTCCAAAAATACAGTAACTCCTGCATTGCGCAGGGGGTTGGACACGATGACCCAGGAGATCCCTTCCAACTAACATTCTATGACGACCCTGCCGCTGAGTACAGCCTCCACCCAGATTAATAACAGGACCCCCCCATCTCTGAGTACAGCCTATATACAGACATTTAGCAACACCACAACACCTCCATGTACAGCCTCCGCACATCTATATCTCACCCATGCTGCCAGCCACCAGACATGTAGAAAAAAAAACACTAGAGCATCAATACAGATGTATAATAAGACCCCACCCCTGAGTACAGCCCCCATACAGGTGAATAATAAGACCCCACCCGAGTACAGCCCCTATACAGGTGTATAATGAGACCCCACCCCTGAATACAGCCCCCATACAGGTGTACAATGAGACCCCACACCTGAGTACAGCCCCCATACAGGTGTATAAAGAGACCCCACCCCTGAGTACAGCCCCCATACAGGTGTATAATGAGACCCCACCCCTGAATACAGCCCCCATACAGGTGTACAATGAGACCCCACACCTGAGTACAGCCTCCATACAGGTGTATAAAGAGACCCCACCCCTGAGTACAGCCTCCATACAGGTGTATAATGAGACCCCACCCCTGAGTACAGCCTCCATAAAGGTGTATAATGAGACCCCACCCCTGAGTACAGCCCCCATACAGGTGTATAATGAGACCCCACCCCTGAGTACAGCCCCCATACAGGTGTATAATGAGACCCCACCCCTGAGTACAGCCCCCATACAGGTGTATAATGAGACCCCACCCCTGAGTACAGCCCCCATACAGGTGTATGAGACCCCACCCCTGAGTACAGCCCCCATACAGGTGTATGAGACCCCACCCCTGAGTACAGCCTCCATACAGGTGTATAATGAGACCCCACCCCTGAGTACAGCCTCCATACAGGTGTATAATGAGACCCCACCCCTGAGTACAGCCTCCATACAGGTGTATGAGACCCCACCCCTGAGTACAGCCTCCATACAGGTGTATAATGAGACCCCACCCCTGAGTACAGCCTCCATACAGGTGTATAATGAGACCCCACCCCTGAGTACAGCCTCCATACAGGTGTATAATGAGACCCCACCCCTGAATACAGCCCCCATACAGGTGTATAATGAGACCCCACCCCTGAGTACAGCCTCCATACAGGTGTATAATGAGACCCCACCCCTGAGTACAGCCCCCATACAGGTGTATAATGAGACCCCACCCCTGAGTACAGCCTCCATACAGGTGTATAATGAGACCCCACCCCTGAATACAGCCCCCATACAGGTGTATAATGAGACCCCACCCCTGAGTACAGCCTCCATACAGGTGTATAATGAGACCCCACCCCTGAATACAGCCTCCATACAGGTGTATAATGAGACCCCACCCCTGAGTACAGCCTCCATACAGGTGTATGAGACCCCACCCCTGAGTACAGCCCCCATACAGGTGTATGAGACCCCACCCCTGAGTACAGCCCCCATACAGGTGTATAATGAGACCCCACCCCTGAGTACAGCCTCCATACAGGTGTATAATGAGACCCCACCCCTGAGTACAGCCCCCATACAGGTGTATGAGACCCCACCCCTGAGTACAGCCCCCATACAGGTGTATAATGAGACCCCACCCCTGAGTACAGCCTCCATACAGGTGTATAATGAGACCCCACCCCTGAGTACAGCCTCCATACAGGTGTATAATGAGACCCCACCCCTGAGTACAGCCCCCATACAGGTGTATAATGAGACCTCGCTCTCAAACCGGTGTGTAATAATAAGATGTGCGAGTGTACATACATTATAGACATATATCATGCATTCCTATATACCTGTATAATAGACAGCTATACACAGGTCTATTATACAGTATTTATATATATATATACACACCACTCACATTACCTTACACAGGTATATACAGGTCTATCATACAGTATATATATATACATATATATATATATATATATATACACACACCACTCACATTACCTTACACAGGTATACACACGTCTATTATACAGTATATATATATATATATATATATATACACACCACTCACATTACCTTACACAGGTATACACACGTCTATTATACAGTATATATATATATACACACCACTCACATTACCTTACACAGGTATATACAGGTCTATCATACAGTATATATATATATATATATATATACACATACAGATAGACACACCACTCGCATTACCTTACACAGGTATATACAGGTCTATCATACAGTAATATATATATATACACACACCACTCACATTACCTTACACAGGTATATACAGGTCTATCATACAGTATATATATATATATATATATATATATACAGATAGACACACCACTCACATTACCTTACACAGGTATATACAGGTCTATCATACAGTATATATATTATATATATACACACACCACTCACATTACCTTACACAGGTATATACAGGTCTATCATACAGTATATATATATATATATATATATATATATATATATATATATATATATATATATATATACAGATAGACACACCACTCACATTACCTTACACAGGTATATACAGGTCTATCATACAGTATATATATATATATATATATACACAGATACACACCACTCACATTACCTTACACAGGTATACACACGTCTATTATACAGTATATATATATATATATATACACACTACTCTCACATCATACACTCGCGCGGGACTGTACAACTACAACCCCCAGCATGTCCTCCCATACACAGGCTGCTGGATTGCTGGGCGTTATAGTCCCCTCCTGCAGCCCAGCGCCCGCACACAGCGCCCATCACTTATGTAAGCCCATCTGTCACCTTATCCCACTGCAGCCACCGCCATACTGCCGCGTCCAGCTCGGCGTCCCCGGTGGAGCTGGGGATGAGCAGGTTGGAGTTGACGTCGCCGCTCCCGTCCTCCATCCTCTCTGCCGGTCCCGCTACTCCCGCTCAACCCAGAGCCAGCAGCGGACTGCGCCACCGCCAAAGAGAAGCCACGCGCATGCGCCGAGCCCAGCTCTCTCACGCATCCACAAAACTCTGCTGAGCATGCGCCTAGCTCGAGTCCCACACCGTACCGAGTGCGCATGCGTGAGTGAACATCTGCTCTGACAACGGCGGCGCACGAGCTGATCACGCTTTCTAAACTGTCTGTGCGCAGGCGTCGTGTGAGGGCGCACGCTTTTGGCGCATGCGCGGAACTTGTAGTGAAGGAAGCTAAACCTTCATTTCCCCTGTTGTCTCCAAAATGAAGCCGTTGCCAGGCAACGAGAAGTTTCTGCGTTTTATCAGATGAGTGTTAGGATTAACCCCTTCTGGTCCGGGCCATTAAAAATATATACAGTAGTTTCTTTTTTTCCTCCAGTTCTTCCAGGAGCCATCAATTTTTTTTTTTCATTTTTCTATTAAAACAAACTCAAATTCCTCCATTTTGTTTTTCGTTTATTTTTCACGGTGTCCTCTGTGCAGTAACGGGACCCGGTGACACGATTCTGCGGGTCGGGACCGTACGCCGGGGACAAACTTGTCATTTTATTATTAATGTTTTGGGTTTTTTTATCTGAAATTTAGAAGGAAAAAATACTTTAAAAATTACGTTAATTACTTTTTCGTCTCCATTTTCTGATCCCCAGAACGCCCCCTGAGCGCGGCCGTGTGAGGCGATTGTGACAGTTTGTCCCATTTTTGGGTTTGGCATCTATTTCCGCTCGTTTATTTTGTGGAGAATTTTCTTTATGGGTTATTTAAATATTTATTTTGATTAATAGGATTTTTGTGGATGCGGCGACACCAAATGGGATTTTATTCGTTTTTTTATTCTTTTTATTTCTTTATTTTAAATGGGGATCAAAAAGAGCAACTATTTGTAATATTTTTTATGTCCCCTTAGGGGACTTGGACCCACAATTGTTCACCTACGGCGATGAACAGCACAATCTAAACAGCCATGATGGGAGCCAGTCCCCAGCGCTGCTGTTAGAGCAGGCGCCGGCCCCATAGCACAGCCGCCACCTGGCAGGTATGGAGCAGGCACAGCCCCAGACTCCCGGACCCTGGTGCTGACAGTGTAACGATACCAATGTATAAATGAGCAGAGTAAATGGATTACGATAGAAAAAGGGTCAATAACGCGGCGAGCAATAAAGAGATCTACTGAAGAAGAAATATAACAATCAAATAATACTGCCATACAGTATCCATACAGTATAATACAGCCATATAGTAACCATATAATACAGCCATATAGTATCCATGTAATACAGCCATACAGTATCCATATAATACAGCCATATAGTATCCATATAATACAGCCATATAGTATCCATATAATACAGCCATATAGTATCCATATAATACAGCCATACAGTATCTGTATAATTAGAGAACCAGAAACACATGGGCTACTTGCACATTGAACAAGTCTGTAGGAACCTGTTCACACCACCAAAAAACTTGAAGACACAAAAGAGCACAGTGAGGTCAAAAATACTCTGTTGTAAAAAAAAGTCACAGTAATGAGCAAGTGCTAGTCAAAAGATGTAAAGAAAACAGGGTATTTAGTTGATACTTTTTTTGCAAAAAAATGTATACTAAGCTGCTCCACCAATCGTCAAGGTATACCCATATAGAGCAGTCCTATCTAATGTATATAATCCCTATCTGATGTATTTAAAACCTGATCATCTGTATAGTGCGGGCCCGCACGTCAATAGTGTTAAACAGCTGTAGCGCCGGCCGCCGCTAAGGGCCCGGTTCAGCCTGCGGCCCGATGCGGGCCCCCTCTGCTCACCGGGCCCCATACGCCGGTCACGGCTGTAATGCCCTGATGGCGGCCCTGTCCATATAATACAGCCATGCTGTATCCATATAATACAGCCATACAGTATCCATATAATACAGCCGTACAGTATCCATATAATACAGCCATGCAGTATCCATATAATACAGCCATACAGTATTCATGTGGTGTTCGGCCTCATTCATTCCCTATGGGAATGAGAGGCTGGTGAGGAGAGGGGAGGCTGGTGAGGAGAGGAGAGGCTGCTGAGGAGAGGAGAGACTGCTGAGGAGAGGGGAGGCTGCTGAGGAGAAGGGAGGCTGCTGGTGAGGAGATGAGAGGCTGGTGAGGAGAGGGGAGGCTGGTGAGGAGAAGGGAGGCTGCTGAGGAGGAGATGAGAGGCTGGTGAGGAGAGGGGAGGCTGGTGAGGAGAGGAGAGGGGAGGCTGCTGAGGAGAGGAGATGAGAGGCTGCTGGTGAGGAGAGGGGAGGCTGGTGAGGAGAGGCTGGTGAGGAGAGGAGAGGCTGGTGAGGAGAGGGGAGGCTGCTGGTGAGGAGATGAGAGGCTGGTGAGGAGAGGCTGGAGAGGAGAGGCTGGAGAGGGGAGGCTACTGAGAAGAGGGGAGGCTGCTGGTGAGGAGATGAGAGGCTGGTGAGGAGATGAGAGGCTGGAGAGGGGAGGCTGGTGAGGAGAGGGGAGGCTGGTGAGGAGAGGGGAGGGGAGACTGGTGAGGAGAGGGGAGGCTGGTGAGGAGAGGGGAGGTTGGTGAGGAGATGAGAGGCTGCTGAAGAGAGGCTGGTGAGGAGATAGGAGGCTGGTGAGGAGAGGGGAGGCTGGTGAGGAAAGGGGAGGGGAGGCTGGTGAGGAGATGGGAGGCTGGTGAGGAGATGAGAGGCTGCTGATGAGAGGCTGGTGAGGAGATGGGAGGCTGGTGAGGGGAGGCTGCTGAGGAGAGGGGAGGCTGCTGAGGAGATGGGAGGCTGCTGAGGAGAGGAGATGAGAGGCTGCTGAGGAGAGGGGAGGTTGGTGAGGAGAGGCTGCTAAGGAGAGGAGATGAGAGGGGAGGCTGGTGAGGAGAGGCTGGTGAGGAGAGGAGATGAGAGGGGAGGCTGCTGAGGAGATGAGAGGCTGGTGAGGAGAGGAGATGAGAGGCTGGTGAGGGGAGGCTGGTGAGGAGAGGAGATGAGAGGCTGGTGAGGGGAGGCTGGGGAGGAGAGGTAGGCTGGAGAGGAGATGAGAGGCTGGTGAGGGGAGGCTGCTGAGGAGAGGTGAGGCTGGTGATGGGAGGCTGGTGAGGAGATGAGAGGCTGGTGAGATGAGAGGCTGCTGAGGTGGCTGCATCTGGCAGGGGGAGGCTGCATTCGGCAGGTGGAGGCTGCATCTGGCAGGTGAAGGCTGCTTACGGGAGTGAGGAGAGGCTGATGAGGAAAGTCTGCGTCCTGCATCCAACAGGGTGAGGCTGAAGAGGGGGTTCCCTTTAGAAATCTGCCAAACCTTGCAACCTTGGCAGAATCAACTGACCATGTACTGTGTATGAGATTCACCAGATTCTCACATGACAACTGAAAAGGTTTGCTAAGGCTACTTTCACATCAGCGATTTTCTCCGTTCGCGGCAGATACTGCAGTTTTTCCGCATCTGCCACGTAACGTATCAGTTACGGGCCGGCAACTCTGTGTTCGGCCTCATTCATTCCCTATGGGACTTGCGGACATGTGCGGCACTTGAGGTTTTACACTTGAGGCGAGACAAAAAAACACTGCTAGCAGCATTTTTTTTTTCCTGTTGCTGCAAGTACTGCATTTGCCGGATCGCGGCAAAACCGCAAGTGCCGCACATGTCTGCAAGTCCCACAGGGAATGAATGAGGCCGAATACACTGTTGCCGTAAGTGATCCATGCCTATGCAGCATCAATAGTAAAAAGATCTAATGTGAAATATAATAAAAAAAGATAAAAATCGTGCTATTCTCACCTTCCGGCGCCTTTCCCATTGCTCGCGACGCTTAAGGCCATGCATTGCGGTCTCGCGAGATGATGACGTAGCGCTCTCGCAAGACCACTACGTCATCATCTCGTGAGACCGCAATGCATTCTTGGGACCGGAGCATCGCGAGGAGCATCGGTAAACACCTCGCCTGGAACCGGGGGCCGCCGGAGGATGAGTATATAACTATTTTTTATTTTAAAAAAAAATTTTAACGGGGATATGGCGCCCACACTGCTATATAGTACTTGGGCTGTGTTATATACGGCGTGGCTGCTATATACCACGTGGGCAGTGTTATATACTGCGTGCCTGCTATATACCACGTGGGCAGTGTTATATATTACATGGGCTGTGCTATATATTACGTGGGCAGTGTTATATACTACGTGGGCAGTGTTATATACTGCATGGGCTGTGTTATATACTACGTGGGCAGTGTTATATACTACGTGGGCAGTGTTATATACTACGTGGGCAGTGTTATATACTACGTGGGCAGTGTTATATACTACGTGGGCAGTGTTATATACTACGTGGGCAGTGTTATATACTGCGTGGGCTGTATTATATACTACGTGGGCTGTGTTATATACTATGTTGGCTGTGCTATATATTACGTGGGCAGTATTGTATACTACGTGGCCAGTGTTATATACTACGTGGGCAGTGTTATATACTACGTGGGCAGTGTTATATACTACATGGGCAGTGTTATATACTGCGTGGGCTGTATTATATACTACGTGGGCTGTGTTATATACTATGTGGGCTGCGCTATATATTACGTGGGCAGTGTTATATACTACGTGGCCAGTGTTATATACTACGTGGGCAGTGTTATATACTACGTGGGCAGTGTTATATACTACGTGGGCAGTTGTTGTGAATTCTGCTTTTGGGTTCCCCCCAGTGGTTGTAGGTAGGAATGCAGTTGTCTCTGAGTCGCAGTCCTGGCCAGGTGTTTCTGCTGATTGCAGTTCTGATTGGGATATTTAGGTGTGCAGGATTCATTAGTCCTCTCCAGTTGTCAATGTTTCTTGGGAAGTGTTGGTTCACATTCTGGCTTCTCCTGCTTAGCTGCCAATTCAGCAAAGATAAGTGTCTGTTCCTTTTTCTGTGGCACACATGCAGTGTGCTCATATTCTGTGCTATTCATTTGTTTTTCTCTTGTCCAGCTTAGACTGTGTCAGTGTTTTCTCTGCCTTGTTGGATTCTCTGGAGTTGCAGATATACGCTCCCTATCTTTAGTTAGATGGTGGAGTTTTTGTATTTTCTGTTGTGGATATTTTTGGAAGGATTTTTAATACTGACCGCTTAGTATCCTGTCCTATCCTTTCCTATTTAGCTATTGTGGCCTAATTTGCTAAATCCTGTTTCCCGCCTGCGTGTGTCTTTTCCTCTCCTACTCACAGCCAATATTTATGGGGGGCTGTCTATTCTTTGGGGTTCTGCTCTGAGGCAAGGTAGAATTCCTATTTCCATCTATAGGGGTATTTAGTCCTCCGGCTGTGTCGAGGTGTCTAGGTTTTGTTAGGCACACCCCACGGCTACTTCTTGCGGTGTTAAGATCAGGGTTTGTGGTCAGTATAGTTACCACCTACTCCAGTGAAAGTTTTCATGCTGCTCCAAGGTCACCTGATCATAACAGTACAACTGGCCAAAAAATGAGTTAAATGCATCTCAGAAGAAGGGAAGAAAGGTCTTGAGCCATTTCTTTTCTTCAGTCTACTTTGTCTTTTCCTCCCTCTTTATCTCTGGGTGGCTGAAGAGCCTTGTGCTAGCATGAATGTTCAGGAATTAGCTTCTCGTGTAGACCAGCTTGCTGCTAGGGTACAGGGTATTTCTGATTATATTGTTCAGACTCCTGCTTTAGAACCGAAGATTCTTACTCCTGATTTGTTTTTTGGTGACAGGTCCAAATTTTTGAGTTTTAAAAACAACTGTAAACTGTTTTTTGCTTTGAGACCTCGATCCTCCGGTGATTCCATTCAACAGTTTAAAATCGTCATCTCCCTGCTGCGTGGCGACCCGCAGGATTGGGCATTTTCCCTGGAATCTGGGAATCCGGCTTTGCTTGATGTAGACTCCTTTTTTCAGGCTTTGGGATTGTTATATGATGAACCTAATTCTGTGGATCAAGCTGAGAAGACCTTGTTGGCCCTGTCTCAGGGTCAAGAGGCGGCAGAATTGTATTGTCAGAAATTCAGAAAATGGTCGGTGTTGACTAAATGGAATAATCATGCTTTGGCGGCAATTTTCAGAAAGGGTCTTTCTGAATCCGTTAAAGATGTTATGGTGGGGTTTCCCACACCCTCCAATCTGAGTGATTCTATGTCTCTGGCCATTCAGATTGATCGGCGCTTTCGGGAGCGCAGAACTGTGCGCGCTGTGGCGTTATCCTCAGAGCAAATTCCTGAGCCAATGCAGTGTGATAGGATTCTGTCTAGAACGGAACGACAAGGTTTCAGACGTCAAAATAGGTTGTGTTATTTGTTATGATTAGGTAATTCAGTACCACAATGGACATAGAAGTCAGAGCACATACAGTGACCTGACAATAACCCAAAAACATAGAACGAGCTCTGAGACGTGGGAACTCTGCTGACCGCAATCCCTAATCCTCTCCAACCACACTAGAGGCAGCCGTGGATTGCGCCTAACGCTCCCTATGCAACTAGCTAGCCTGAAGATAGAAAAAAAGCCTACCTTGCCTCAGAGAAATACCCCAAAGGAAAAGGCAGCCCCCCACATATAATGACTGTGAGTTAAGATTTAAAGACAAACGTAGAGATGAAATAGATTTAGCAAAGTGAGGCCCGACTTTCTGAACAGAGCGAGGATAGGAAAGGTAACTTTGCGGTCAACACAAAACCCTACAAACAACCACGCAAAGGGGGCAAAAAGACCCTCCGTACCGACTAACGGCACGGAGGTACACCCTCTGCGTCCCAGAGCTTCCAGAAAGCAAGAAAAACCAAATAAGCAAGCTGGACAGAAAAAACAGCAAACAAAAAATAACACAAGCGAAACTTAGCTATGCAGAGCAGCAGGCCACAGGAACGATCCAGGAGGAAGCAAGTCCAATACTAGAACATTGACTGGAGGCCAGGATCAAAGCACCAGGTGGAGTTAAATAGAGCAGCACCTAACGACTTCACCACATCACCTGAGGAAGGAAACTCAGAAGCCGCAGTACCACTCTCCTCCACCAACGGAAGCTCACAGACAGAATCAGCCGAAGTACCACTTGTGACCACAGGAGGGAGCTCTGCCACAGAATTCACAACAGTACCCCCCCCTTGAGGAGGGGTCACCGAACCCTCATCAGAGCCCCCAGGACGACCAGGATGAGCCACATGAAAGGCACGAACAAGATCGGGAGCATGGACATCAGAGGCAAAGACCCAGGAATTATCTTCCTGAGCATAACCCTTCCACTTAAACAGATACTGGAGTTTCCGTCTCGAAACACGAGAATCCAAAATCTTCTCCACAATATACTCCAACTCCCCCTCCACCAAAACCGGGGCAGGAGGATCAACAGATGGAACCATAGGTGCCACGTATCTCCGCAACAATGACCTATTGAATACGTTATGGATGGAAAAAGAATCTGGAAGGGTCAAACGAAAAGACACAGGATTAAGAACCTCAGAAATCCTATATGGACCAATGAAACGAGGCTTAAATTTAGGAGAGGAAACCTTCATAGGAATATGACGAGATGACAACCAAACCAAATCCCCAACACGAAGTCGGGGACCCACACAGCGTCTGCAATTAGCAAAACGTTGAGCCTTCTCCTGGGACAAGGTCAAATTGTCCACTACATGAGTCCAGATCTGCTGCAACCTGTCCACCACAGTATCCACACCAGGACAGTCCGAAGACTCAACCTGCCCTGAAGAGAAACGAGGATGGAACCCAGAGTTGCAGAAAAACGGCGAAACCAAGGTAGCCGAGCTGGCCCGATTATTAAGGGCGAACTCAGCCAAAGGCAAAAAGGACACCCAGTCATCCTGATCAGCAGAAACAAAGCATCTCAGATATGTTTCCAAGGTCTGATTGGTTCGTTCGGTCTGGCCATTAGTCTGAGGATGGAAAGCCGAGGAAAAAGACAAGTCAATGCCCATCCTAGCACAAAAGGCTCGCCAAAACCTCGAAACAAACTGGGAACCTCTGTCAGAAACGATATTCTCCGGAATGCCATGTAAACGAACCACATGCTGGAAGAACAATGGCACCAAATCAGAGGAGGAAGGTAATTTAGACAAGGGTACCAAATGGACCATCTTAGAGAAGCGATCACAAACCACCCAAATGACTGACATTTTTTGAGAGACGGGAAGATCTGAAATAAAATCCATAGAGATATGTGTCCAAGGCCGCTTCGGGACCGGCAGGGGCAAAAGCAACCCACTGGCACGAGAACAGCAGGGCTTAGCCCGAGCACAAATCCCACAGGACTGCACAAAAGAACGCACATCCCGCGACAGAGATGGCCACCAAAAGGATCTAGCCACCAACTCTCTGGTACCAAAGATTCCAGGATGACCAGCCAAGACCAAACAATGAACCTCAGAGATAACTCTATTCGTCCACCTATCAGGGACAAACAGTTTCTCCGCTGGGCAACGATCAGGTTTATTAGCCTGAAATTTTTGCAGCACCCGCCGCAAATCAGGGGAGATGGCAGACACAATTACTCCTTCCTTGAGGATACCCGCTGGCTCAGATAAACCCGGAGAGTCGGGCACACAACTCCTAGACAGGGCATCCGCCTTCACATTTTTAGAGCCCGGAAGGTACGAAACCACAAAGTCAAAACGGGAGAAAAACAGCGACCAGCGAGCCTGTCTAGGATTCAACCGTTTGGCAGACTCGAGATAAGTCAAGTTCTCATGATCAGTCAAGACCACCACGCGATGCTTAGCTCCTTCAAGCCAATGACGCCACTCCTCGAATGCCCACTTCATGGCCAGCAACTCTCGATTGCCAACATCATAATTTCGCTCAGCAGGCAAAAACTTCCTGGAAAAGAAGGCGCATGGTTTCATCACTGAGCAATCAGAACTTCTCTGCGACAAAACAGCCCCCGCTCCAATTTCAGAAGCATCAACCTCGACCTGGAACGGAAGCGAAACATCTGGCTGACACAACACAGGGGCAGAAGAAAAACGACGCTTCAACTCTTGAAAAGCTTCCACAGCAGCAGAAGACCAATTGACCACATCAGCACCCTTCTTGGTCAAATCGGTCAATGGTTTAGCAATACTAGAAAAATTGCAGATGAAGCGACGATAAAAATTAGCAAAGCCCAGGAACTTTTTCAGACTCTTCAGAGATGTCGGCTGAGTCCAATCATGCATGGCCTGGACCTTAACAGGATCCATCTCGATAGTAGAAGGGGAAAAAATGAACCCCAAAAATGAAACCTTCTGAACACCAAAGAGACACTTTGATCCCTTCACAAACAAAGAATTAGCACGCAGGACCTGGAACACCATTCTGACCTGCTTCACATGAGACTCCCAATCATCCGAGAAGACCAAAATATCATCCAAGTATACAATCAGGAATTTATCCAGATACTCTCGGAAGATGTCATGCATAAAGGACTGAAATACTGATGGAGCATTGGCAAGTCCGAAAGGCATAACTAGGTATTCAAAATGGCCCTCGGGCGTATTAAATGCAGTTTTCCATTCATCGCCTCGCTTAATACGCACAAGATTATACGCACCACGAAGATCTATCTTGGTGAACCAACTAGCCCCCTTAATCCGAGCAAACAAATCAGAAAACAGCGGCAAGGGGTACTGAAATTTGACCGTGATCTTATTTAGAAGGCGGTAATCTATACAAGGTCTCAGCGAACCATCCTTCTTGGCCACAAAAAAGAACCCCGCTCCCAATGGCGACGATGACGGGCGAATATGCCTCTTCTCCAAGGACTCCTTCACGTAACTCCGCATAGCAGCGTGCTCAGGTACAGATAAATTAAACAGTCGACCCTTTGGAAATTTACTACCAGGAATCAAATCGATAGCACAATCACAATCCCTATGCGGAGGTAGAGCATCGGACTTGGGCTCATCAAATACATCCCGGTAATCAGACAAGAACTCTGGGACCTCAGAAGGGGTGGATGATGAAATAGACAGGAATGGGACATCACCATGTACCCCCTGACAACCCCAGCTGGACACAGACATGGATTTCCAATCTAATACTGGATTATGGACCTGTAGCCATGGCAACCCCAACACGACCACATCATGCAGATTATGCAACACCAGAAAGCGAATATCCTCCTGATGTGCAGGAGCCATGCACATGGTCAGCTGGGTCCAGTACTGAGGCTTATTCTTGGCCAAAGGCGTAGCATCAATTCCTCTCAATGGAATAGGACACTGCAAGGGCTCCAAGAAAAACCCACAACGCCTGGCATAGTCCAAGTCCATCAAATTCAGAGCAGCGCCTGAATCCACAAATGCCATGACAGAATAAGATGACAAAGAGCAGATCAAAGTAATGGACAAAATAAATTTTGACTGTACTGTACCAATGGTGGCAGACCTAGCGAACCGCTTAGTGCGCTTAGGACAATCAGAGATAGCATGAGTGGAATCACCACAGTAGAAACACAGCCCATTCGGACGTCTGTGTTCTTGCCGTTCAACTCTGGTCAAAGTCCTATCGCACAGCATAGGCTCAGGTTTATGCTCAGATAATACCGCCAAATGGTGCACAGATTTATGCTCACGCAAGCGTTGACCGATCTGAATGGCCAAAGACATAGACTCATTCAGACCAGCAGGCATAGGGAATCCCACCATGACATCCTTAAGGGCTTCAGAGAGACCCTTTCTGAAAATAGCTGCGAGCGCACCTTCATTCCATTGAGTGAGCATGGACCACCTTCTAAATTTCTGACAGTAAATCTCAATCTCATCCTGACCCTGACACAGAGCCAGCAAATTTTTCTCTGCCTGATCCACCGAATTAGGTTCACCGTACAGCAATCCGAGCGCCAGGAAAAACGCATCAATATTACTTAATGCAGGATCTCCTGGCGCAAGGGAAAATGCCCAGTCTTGAGGGTCGCCACGCAAAAAAGAAATAATGATCCTCACTTGTTGAACTGGGTCACCAGAGGAGCGAGGTTTCAAGGCCAGAAACAGTTTACAATTATTTTTGAAATTCACAAACTTGGCTCTATCACCATAAAACAAATCAGGAATAGGAATTCTTGGTTCTAACATAGGATTCTGAACCACCAAATCTTGAATCTTTTGTACATTTATAGCGAGATTATCCATCGAAGAACACAGACCCTGAATGTCCATGTCCACACCTGTGTCCTAAACCACCCAAATGTCTAGGGGAAAAAAAAGGCAAAACACAGTGCAAAGAAAAAAAAATGGTCTCAGAACTTCTTTTTTCCCTCTATTGAGAATCATTAGTACTTTGGGCCTCCAGTACTGTTATGATTAGGTAATTCAGTACCACAATGGACATAGAAGTCAGAGCACATACAGTGACCTGAATAACCCAAAAACATAGAACGAGCTCTGAGATGTGCGAACTCTGCTGACCGCAATCTCTAATCCTCTCCAACCACACTAGAGGCAGCCGTGGATTGCGCCTAACGCTCCCTATGCAACTCGGCACAGCCTGAGAAACTAGCTAGCCTGAAGATAGAAAAAAAGCCTACCTTGCCTCAGAGAAATACCCCAAAGGAAAAGGCAGCCCCCCACATATAATGACTGTGAGTTAAGATGAAAAGACAAACGTAGAGATGAAATAGATTTAGCAAAGTGAGGCCCGACTTTCTGAACAGAGCGAGGATAGGAAAGGTAACTTTGCGGTCAACACAAAACCCTACAAACAACCACGCAAAGGGGGCAAAAAGACCCTCCGTACTGACTAACGGCACGGAGGTACACCCTCTGCGTCCCAGAGCTTCCAGCAAGCAAGAAAAACCAAATAAGCAAGCTGGACAGAAAAAACAGCAAACAAAAAATAACACAAGCGAAACTTAGCTATGCAGAGCAGCAGGCCACAGGAACGATCCAGGAGGAAGCAAGTCCAATACTAGAACATTGACTGGAGGCCAGGATTAAAGCACCAGGTGGAGTTAAACAGAGCAGCACCTAACGACTTCACCACATCACCTGAGGAAGGAAACTCAGAAGCCGCAGTACCACTCTCCTCCACCAACGGAAGCTCACAGACAGAATCAGCCGAAGTACCATTTGTGACCACAGGAGGGAGCTCTTCCACAGAATTCACAACAGTTATTATTGTGGCGACGCTTCTCATGTCATTTCTGTCTGCCCTAAGCGGACAAAGAGGATCGCCAGTTCAATTACCATCAGTACTGTACAACCTAAATTTTTGTTATCTGTGTCCTTGATCTGCTCAATGTCATCATTTTCTGTCATGGCGTTTGTGAATTCAGGCGCCGCCTTGAACTTAATGGACTTTGAGTTTGCCAAGCGTTGTGGTTTTCCCTTGCAGCCTTTGCAGAACCCTATTCCTTTAAGGGGCATTGATGCTACACCCTTGGCTAAAAATAAGCCCCAGTTTTGGACACAGGTGACCATGCGCATGGCGCCAGCCCATCAGGAAGATTGTCGATTTCTGGTGTTGCATAATTTGCATGATGCTATCGTGCTGGGTTTTCCGTGGTTGCAGGTACATAATCCTGTGTTGGATTGGAAGTCCTTGTCTGTGACTAGTTGGGGTTGTCAGGGGGTTCATAATGATGTTCCTTTGATGTCAATCTACTCTTCTTCCTCTTCTGAAATTCCAGAGTTTTTGTCTGATTTTCAGGATGTATTCAATGAGCCCAAGTCCAGTTTCCTTCCACCGCACAGGGACTGCGATTGTGCTGTTGACTTAATTCCAGGCTGTAAGTTTCCTAAGGGTCGACTTTTCAACCTGTCTGTGCCTGAACATACCGCCATGCGGAGCTATATTAAGGAGTCTTTGGAGAAAGGGCATATTCGACCATCTTCTTCACCGTTGGGAGCGGGGTTCTTTTTTGTTGCTAAGAAAGATGATTCCTTGAGACCCTGTATTGATTATCGCCTCTTGAATAAGATCACGGTCAAGTTTCAATACCCTTTACCTTTGCTTTCCGATTTGTTTGCTAGGATTAAGGGAGCTAGTTGGTTTACGAAGATTGACCTTCGGGGGGCATATAATCTTGTTCGTATTAAGCAGGGTGATGTTGTGAATTCTGTTGTCGGGCTCCCTCCTGTGGTCATGAATGGTACTTCGGCTGGTTCTGTCCATGGACTTCCTCTGGTGGGTGTTTCTGAGTTTCCTTTCACAGGTGACGAGGTTAATTCATTAGGTGCTGCTCTATTTAACTCCACTTAGATCTTTGCTCCATGCCACCTGACAATGTTCCAGTATTGGTCTAGTTCACTCCTGGATCGTTCTTGTGACCTGTCTTCCCATCAGAAGCTAAGTTCCAGCTTGTATTTCTTTGGTTTGCTATTTTTCTGTCCAGCTTGCTATTTAATTTGTTGTCTTGCTTGCTGGAAGCTCTGGGACGCAGAGGGAGCGCCTCCGCACCGTGAGTCGGTGCGGAGGGTCTTTTTGCGCCCTCTGCGTGGTCTTTTTGTAGGTTTTTGTGCTGACCGCAAAGTAACCTTTCCTATCCTCGGTCTGTTCAGTAAGTCGGGCCTCACTTTGCTTAATCTATTTCATCTCTGTGTTTGTATTTTCATCTTTACTCACAGTCATTATATGTGGGGGGCTGCCTTTTCCTTTGGGGAATTTCTCTGAGGCAAGGTAGGCTTTATTTTTCTATCTTCAGGGCTAGCTAGTTTCTTAGGCTGTGCCGAGTTGCATAGGGAGCGTTAGGCGCAATCCACGGCTATTTCTAGTGTGGTTGATAGGTTTAGGGATTGCGGTCAGCAGAGTTCCCACGTCCCAGAGCTCGTCCTTTATTATCAGTAACTATCAGGTCATTCCGTGTGCTCTTAACCACCAGGTCCATTATTGTCCTGACCACCAGGTCATAACAGTACAGGTGGCCCAAAGTACTAATGCATCTCAATAGAGGGATAAGAGAAGTTCTGAGACCATTTTTTTTTCTTTGCAGTGTGTTTTGTCTCAATTTTCCCCTTTACCTCTGGGTGGTTCAGGACACTGGTGTAAACATGGACATTCAAGGTCTGTCCTCTTGGATGGATAATCTCACTACAAGGATACAAAACATTCAAGATTTTGTGGTTCAGAATCCGATGTCAGAGCCTAGGATTCCTATTCCTGATTTGTTTTTTGGTGATAGATCTAAGTTCTTGAATTTCAAAAATAATTGTAAATTGTTTCTTGCCTTGAAACCTCGCTCCTCAGGTGACCCTGTTCAACAAGTAAAGATCATTATTTCTTTGTTACGTGGTGACCCTCAAGAATGGGCATTTTCCCTTGCGCCAGGAGATCCGGCATTGCGTGATGTTGATGCGTTTTTCCTGGCACTTGGATTGCTTTATGACGAACCTAATTCAGTGGATCAGGCAGAGAAAATCTTGCTGGCTCTGTGTCAGGGTCAGGATGAAGCGGAGATATATTGTCAGAAGTTTAGAAAGTGGTCTGTGCTCACTCAGTGGAATGAATGTGCCCTGGCAGCAATCTTCAGAAAGGGTCTCTCTGAAGCCCTTAAGGATGTCATGGTGGGGTTTCCCATGCCTGCTGGTCTGAATGAGTCTATGTCCTTGGCCATTCAGATCGATCGACGCTTGCGTGAGCGTAAAGCTGTGCACCATTTGGCGGTACTATCTGAGCATGGGCCTGAGCCTATGCAATGTGATAGGACTTTGACCAGAGCTGAACGGCAAGAACACAGACGTCGGAATGGGCTATGTTTTTACTGTGGTGATTCCACTCATGCTATCTCCGATTGTCATAAGCGCACTAAGCGGTTCGCTAGGTCTGCCACCATTGGTACGGTACAGTCTAAATTTCTATTGTCTGTTACTCTGATTTGCTCTTTGTCATCCTATTCTGTTATGGCATTTGTGGATTCAGGCGCTGCCCTGAATTTGATGGACTTGGAGTATGCTAGGCGCTGTGGTTTTTTCTTGGAGCCCTTGCAGTATCCTATTCCATTGAGAGGAATTGATGCTACGCCTTTGGCCAAGAATAAGCCTCAGTATTGGACCCAATTGACCATGTGCATGGCTCCTGCACATCAGGAGGATATCCGCTTTCTGGTGTTGCATAATCTGCATGATGTGGTCGTTTTGGGGTTGCCATGGCTACAGGTTCATAATCCAGTATTGGACTGGAAATCTATGTCTGTGTCCAGCTGGGGTTGCCAGGGGGTACATGGTGATGTTCCATTTTTGTCTATTTCGTCTTCCACTCCTTCTGAAGTTCCAGAGTTTTTGTCGGATTATCGGGATGTATTTGATGAGCCCAAAGCCAGTGCCCTACCTCCTCATAGGGATTGCGATTGTGCAATTAATTTGATTCCTGGTAGTAAGTTTCCTAAGGGCCGATTGTTCAATTTATCTGTGCCAGAACACGCTGCTATGCGGAGTTATATAAAGGAATCCTTGGAGAAAGGCCATATTCGCCCGTCGTCATCACCGTTAGGAGCAGGGTTCTTTTTTGTGGCCAAGAAGGATGGTTCTTTGAGACCTTGTATTGATTACCGCCTTCTTGATAAAATTACAGTCAAATTTCAGTATCCTTTGTCTGATTTGTTTGCTCGTATTAAAGGGGCTAGTTGGTTCACCAAGATAGATCTTCGAGGGGCGTATAATCTTGTGCGTATTAAACAAGGCGATGAATGGAAAACAGCATTTAATACGCCCGAGGGCCATTTTGAGTACCTGGTTATGCCATTCGGGCTTTCCAATGCTCCATCAGTATTTCAGTCCTTTATGCATGACATCTTCCGAGAGTACCTGGATAAATTCCTGATTGTGTATTTGGATGATATTTTGGTCTTTTCGGATGATTGGGAGTCTCATGTGAAGCAGGTCAGAATGGTGTTCCAGGTCCTTCGTGCGAATTCCTTGTTTGTGAAGGGGTCAAAGTGTCTCTTTGGAGTTCAGAAGGTTTCAGTTTTGGGGTTCATTTTTTCCCCTTCTACTATCGAGATGGACCCTGTTAAAGTCCAGGCCATTTACGATTGGACTCAGCCGACTGTTGTGAATTCTGTGGCAGAGCTCCCTCCTGTGGTCACAAGCGGTACTTCGGCTGATTCTCTCTGTGAGCTTCCGTTAGTGGAGGAAAGTGGTACTGCGGCTTCTGAGTTTCCTTCCTCAGGTGATGTGGTGAAGTCGTTAGGTGCTGCTCTATTTAACTCCACCTAGTGCTTTGTTCCTGGCCTCCAGTCAATGTTCTAGTATTGGACCTTTTTCCTCCTGGATCGTTCCTGTGGCCTGCTGCTCTGCATAGCTAAGTTCCTCTTTGATATTTGTTTGCTGTCAATTTGTTTTTTTCTGCTTGCTGGAAGCTCTGGGACGCAGAGGGTGTACCTCCGTGCCGTTAGTTCGGTACGGAGGGTCTTTTTGCCCCCTTTGCGTGTGTTTTGTAGGGTTTTGTGCTGACCGCAAAGTTACCTTTCCTATCCTCGCTCTGTTCAGAAAGTTGGGCCTCACTTTGCTAAATCTATTTCATCTCTACGTTTGTCTTTTCATCTTAACTCACAGTCATTATATGTGGGGGCTGCCTTTTCCTTTGGGGTATTTCTCTGAGGCAAGGTAGGCTTATTTTCTATCTTCAGGCTAGATTAAAAATACACAGTACACCCAAGAAATATAAAAGAATAGTGGCTTATTATAATCTATATAGAATAATAACCAAAACCATCAGGGCGTGCTGTGAAGAGATACAGTGGAAAACCACTGCGAAAGGAGAACCAACACCAACGTAATATACCATGGGACAAAGTATACACAATTTAAACCAAGGCAGGGAATATGGATAATATATGGCTTTATTAATAGGGTGCCTATGATTACATATCACAAAAGTAAAAATAAATCAATACATTAAACAAGCAAAAATTACATAAAATAAATAAATAAAATGCGTACACTGACAGATTATAACAAAAGGGGGCTATATATATTTATCTTTATAGCAATAGAACCACCAACAGGATAAAATATAGGACTCCAAAGATCGGATATATAATGTAGCAGCACCAGAAGTTCACAAGAAAAATTATATGAAATTTATATATAAAAAAATAATACAATAAATAATCCTAAGAGACATGGGGATAGACTCTGTATTTATTGTATATAAAAAATATAATATATGTGGGGAGAAGAAAAAATATATATATATAAGTCCACAACTGATGAATTAAGTATGTGTGGAGTAAAGTGACAAGTGTAACTGAAACCAATAAGAAAAGTGCTCACAATAGATCAATAAAATAAATTACTGGCTGGTCATAATCGCACTACAGCCTAGTGTAAAAAAAGAGGGGGAAAAAATACATATAGTGAATTACAAATATTGTGTATAAAAAATATATAATAAAATAAGTTCCATACGTGTGCCTCACAACGTGATGTGCAAATATGCCAACTAAAGTGATATGGTGCAAAGCAAAGACAAGGAGCCAATAGAACTAAAGCCACACTACTCCTATTAGGCTCAATCAGGGACTATTAATGGGCTGAGTGGGAAAAACTCCAACCGGAGTTTGTAAATGTATAAAGTGCACCTGTGCAGTCTAATCACTAAAATAGCATGGTGCCCATAAACAGAGACTAAGCTCCTGGTGCCTCAATAAAAATAGCTATGTACCTGAGGTGGTTACTGCCAGTGCGCGCGCTGACCCGACGCGCGTTTCGGAATGTATCTTCTTTCCTTCCTTCGTGCTAAATCTATTTCATCTCTACGTTTGTCTTTTCATCTTAACTCACAGTCATTATATGTGGGGGCTGCCTTTTCCTTTGGGGTATTTCTCTGAGGCAAGGTAGGCTTATTTTCTATCTTCAGGCTAGCTAGTTTCTCAGGCCGTGCCGAGTTGCATAGGGAGCGTTAGGCGCAATTCACGGCTGCCTTTAGTGTGGTTGGAGAGGATTAGGGATTGCGGTCAACAGAGTTCCCACGTCTCAGAGCTCGTTCTTGTTTTTTGGGTTATTGCTAGGTCACTGTATGTGCGCTGACCTCTATGTCCATTGTGGTACTGAATTACCTTTCATAACAGCCAACATCTGTGAAGAGCCTGCAAAAGTTCCTGGGCTTTGCTAATTTTTATCAGCGCTTCATCGCTAATTTTTCTACTGTTGCTAAACCGTTGACTGATTTGACCAAGAAGGGTGCTGATGTGGTCAATTGGTCTTCTGCGGCTGTAGAGGCTTTTCAGGAGTTGAAGCGTCGTTTTTCTTCTGCCCCTGTGTTGTGCCAGCCAGATGTTTCGCTTCCATTTCAGGTTGAGGTTGATGCTTCTGAGATTGGAGCAGGGGCTGTTTTGTCGCAAAGAAGTTCTGATGGCTCGGTGATGAAGCCATGTGCTTTCTTTTCTAGAAAGTTTTCGCCTGCTGAGCGTAACTATGATGTTGGTAATCGTGAATTGTTGGCCATGAAGTGGGCATTCGAGGAGTGGCGTCATTGGCTGGAAGGAGCCAAGCATCGCGTGATGGTCTTGACAGATCTCAAGAATTTGACTTATCTTGAGTCTGCCAAACGGTTGAATCCGAGACAGGCTCGATGGTCGTTATTTTGCTCCCGTTTTGATTTTGTGGTTTCGTACCTTCCGGGCTCTAAGAATGTGAAGGCTGATGCCCTGTCAAGGAGTTTTGTGCCTGACTCTCCGGGTGTTCCTGAGCCGGCGGGTATTCTCAAAGAGGGGGTAATTTTGTCTGCCATCTCCCCTGATTTGTGGCGGGTGCTGCAAAAATTTCAGGCTGATAGACCTGACCGTTGCCCAGCGGAGAAACTGTTTGTCCCTGATAGATGGACTAGTAGAGTTATCTCTGAGATTCATTGTTCAGTGTTGGCTGGGCATCCTGGAATCTGTGGTACCAGAGATTTGGTGGCTAGATCCTTCTGGTGGCCGTCTTTGTCGCGGGATGTGCGTTCTTTTGTGCAGTCCTGTGGGACTTGTGCTCAGGTTAAGCCATGCTGTTCTCGTGCCAGTGGGTTGCTTTTGCCCTTGCCGGTCCCGAAGAGGCCCTGGACGCATATTTCTATGGATTTTATTTCGGATCTCCCCGTCTCTCAAAAGATGTCGGTCATTTGGGTGGTTTGTGATCGCTTTTCTAAGATGGTCCATTTGGTACCTTTGTCTAAATTGCCTTCCTCCTCTGATTTGGTGCCATTATTTTTCCAGCATGTGGTTCGTTTACATGGTATCCCGGAGAACATAGTTTCTGACAGAGGTTCCCAGTTTGTTTCAAGGTTTTGGCGATCCTTTTGTGCTAGGATGGGCATTGCTTTGTCTTTTTCCTCGGCTTTCCATCCTCAGACAAATGGCCAAACCGAACGAACTAATCAAACTTTGGAAACATATCTGAGATGCTTTGTTTCTGCTGATCAGAATGATTGGGTGTCCTTTTTGCCGTTGGCTGAGTTCGCCCTTAATAATGGGGCCAGCTCGGCTACTTTTGTTTCGCCGTTTCTCTTCAGGGCAGGTTGAGTCTTCAGACTGTCCTGGTGTAGATACTGTGGTGGATAGGTTGCAGCAGATTTGGACTCATGTGGTGGACAATTTGACATTGTCCCAGGAGAAGGCTCAACGTTTCGCTAACCGCCGGCGCTGTGTGGGTCCCCGACTATGTGTTGGGGATTTGGTTTGGTTGTCGTCTCGTTATGTTCCTATGAAGGTTTCCTCTCCTAAGTTTAAGCCTCGTTTCATTGGTCCGTATAAGATTTCTGAGGTTATCAATCCTGTGTCATTTCGTTTGGCCCTTCCTGCTTCTTTTGCCATCCATAATGTGTTCCATAGGTCGTTATTGCGGTGATACGTGGCGCCTGTGGTTCCATCCGTTGATCCTCCTGCCCCGGTGTTAGTTGAGGGGGAGTTGGAGTATGTGGTGGAGAAGATTTTGGATTCTCGTGTTTCGAGACGGAAACTCCAGTACTTGGTCAAGTGGAAGGGTTATGGTCAGGAAGATAATTCCTGGGTTTTTGCCTCTGATGTTCATGCCTCCGATCTGGTTCGTGCCTTTCATTTGGCTCATCCTGGTCGGCCTGGGGGCTCTGGTGAGGGTTCGGTGACCCCTCCTCAAGGGGGGGCTACTGTTGTGAATTCTGTTGTCGGGCTCCCTCCTGTGGTCATGAATGGTACTTCGGCTGGTTCTGTCCATGGACTTCCTCTGGTGTTTCTGAGTTTCCTTTCACAGGTGACGAGGTTAATTCGTTAGCTGCTGCTCTATTTAACTCCACTTAGATCTTTGCTCCATGCCACCTGACAATGTTCCAGTATTGGTCTAGTTCACTCCTGGATCGTTCTTGTGACCTGTCTTCCCATCAGAAGCTAAGTTCCAGCTTGTATTTCTTTGGTTTGCTATTTTTCTGTCCAGCTTGCTATTTAATTTGTTGTCTTGCTTGCTGGAAGCTCTGGGACGCAGAGGGAGCGCCTCCGCACCGTGAGTCGGTGCGGAGGGTCTTTTTGCGCCCTCTGCGTGGTCTTTTTGTAGGTTTTTGTGCTGACCGCAAAGTAACCTTTCCTATCCTCGGTCTGTTCAGTAAGTCGGGCCTCACTTTGCTTAATCTATTTCATCTCTGTGTTTGTATTTTCATCTTTACTCACAGTCATTATATGTGGGGGGCTGCCTTTTCCTTTGGGGAATTTCTCTGAGGCAAGGTAGGCTTTATTTTTCTATCTTCAGGGCTAGCTAGTTTCTTAGGCTGTGCCGAGTTGCATAGGGAGCGTTAGGCGCAATCCACGGCTATTTCTAGTGTGGTTGATAGGTTTAGGGATTGCGGTCAGCAGAGTTCCCACGTCCCAGAGCTCGTCCTTTATTATCAGTAACTATCAGGTCATTCCGTGTGCTCTTAACCACCAGGTCCATTATTGTCCTGACCACCAGGTCATAACAGGGTGATGAATGGAAAACTGCGTTTAGCACGCCCGAAGGCCATTTTGAATACCTTGTGATGCCATTCGGACTCTCTAATGCTCCATCTGTTTTTCAATCCTTCATGCATGATATCTTCCAGACTTATCTTTATAAATTCTTGATTGTATATTTGGACGATATTTAGATTTTTTCCAATGATTGGGAGTCTCATGTGCAACAGGTCAGGATGGTATTTCAGATCCTTCGTGACAATGCTTTGTTTGTGAAAGGGTCTAAGTGTCTCTTTGGGGAGCAGAAGGTTTCTTTTTTGGGCTTTATTTTTTCTCCCTCATCTATAGAGATGGATCCGGTTAAGGTTCAGGCCATTCATGATTGGATTCAGCCCACATCCGTGAAGAGCCTTCAGAAATTTTTGGGTTTTGCAAATTTTTATCGCCGTTTCATTGCTAATTTTTCCAGTGTGGTTAAACCCTTGACCGATTTGACGAAGAAAGGCGCTGATGTGGCGAATTGGTCCTCTGCGGCTGTCTCTGCCTTTCAGGAGCTTAAACGTCTATTTACTTCTGCTCCGGTGTTGCGCCAACCGGATGTTTCTCTTCCGTTTCAGGTTGAGATTGACGCTTCTGAGATTGGGGCAGGGGCCGTTTTGTCTCAGCGGGATCCTGTTGGTTCCTTGATGAAACCGTGTGCCTTCTTTTTCCGTAAGTTTTCGCCTGCTGAACGCAATTATGATGTTGGCAATCGGGAGTTGTTGGCTATGAAGTGGGCGTTTGAGGAGTGGTGACATTGGCTTGAGGGAGCTAAGCACCGTATTGTGGTCTTGACCGATCATAAGAATCTGATTTACCTCGAGTTGGCCAAACGGCTGAATCCTAGACAGGCTCGATGGTCCTTGTTTTTTTCCCGTTTTGATTTCGTGGTCTCGTATCTTCCGGGTTCTAAGAATATTAAGGCTGATTCCCTCTCTAGGAGTTTTTTGCCTGATTCTCCTGAGGTCCTTGAACCGGTCGGCATTCTGAAAGAAGGGGTGGTCCTTTCTGCCATTTCCCCTGATTTAAGACGGGTTCTTCAGGAATTTCAGTCTGACAGACCTGACCGCTGTCCAGTGGGGAAACTGTTTGTTCCTGACAGATGGACTAGTAGAGTGATTTCTGAGTTTCACTGTTCTGTGTTGGCTGGTCATCCTGGTATTTTTGTACCAGAGACTTGGTTGGTAGGTCCTTTTGGTGG
The DNA here is from genome assembly GCF_032444005.1 of Ranitomeya imitator. NCBI lineage: Eukaryota > Metazoa > Chordata > Amphibia > Anura > Dendrobatidae > Ranitomeya > Ranitomeya imitator. Next base: position 830,642,652 of record NC_091284.1, on the reverse strand, counting down.
CCTTCTTTGTCACGTGATGTGCGTTCTTTTGTGCAGTCCTGTGGGAGTTGTGCGCGGGCCAAGCCTTGTTGTTCCCGTGCTAGTGGGTTGCTTTTGCCATTGCCGGTCCCTGAGAGGCCCTGGACGCATATTTCTATGGATTTTATTTCTGATCTTCCGGTTTCCCAGAGGATGTCGGTTATCTGGGTTGTTTGTGACCGGTTCTCTAAGATGGTTCATTTGGTGCCTTTGCCTAAATTGCCTTCCTCTTCAGATTTGGTTTCGTTGTTTTTTCAGCATGTGGTTCATTTGCATGGTATTCCGGAGAATATTGTGTCCGACAGAGGTTCCCAGTTTGTTTCTAGGTTTTGGCTGGCCTTTTGTGCTAGGCTGGGCATTGATTTGTCTTTCTCTTCTGCATTTCATCCTCAGACAAATGGCCAGACCGAGCGAACTAATCAGACTTTGGAGACTTATTTGAGATGCTTTGTGTCTGCTGATCAGGATGATTGGGTGGCCTTTTTGCCATTGGCCGAGTTTGCCCTTAATAATCGGGCTAGTTCGGCTACTTTGGTTTCGCCTTTCTTTTGTAATTTTGGTTTTCATCCTCGTTTTTCTTCTGGGCTGGTTGAGCCTTCTGACTGTCCTGGTGTGGATTCTGTGGTTGACAGGTTGCAGCAGATTTGGGCTCATGTGGTGGACAATTTGGTGTTGTCTCAGGAGGAGGCTCAATGTTTTGCTAACCGTCATCGGTGTGTTGGTTCCCGGCTTCGGGTTGGGGATCTGGTCTGGTTGTCTTCCCGTCATGTTCCTATGAAGGTTTCTTCCCCTAAGTTTAAGCCTCGGTTTATTGGTCCTTATAGGATTTCTGGGAATATTAATCCGGTGTCTTTTCGATTGGCGCTTCTGGCCTCTTTTGCTATCCATAATGTCTTCCATAGAGCTTTATTGCGGAAATATGTGGTGCCCGTTGTTCCCTCTGTTGATCCTCCGGCCCCTGTCTTGATTGATGGGGAGTTGGAGTATGTGGTTGAGAAGATTTTGGATTCTCGTTTTTCGAGGCGGAGGCTTCAGTACCTTGTCAAATGGAAGGGTTATGGCCAGGGTTTTTGCCTCTGATGTCCATGCTGCTGATTTGGTTCGTTGTTGTGAATTCTGTGGCAGAGCTCCCTCCTGTGGTCACAAGTGGTACTTCGGCTGATTCTCTCTGGGAGCTTCCGTTTGTGGAGGAAAGTGGTACTGCGGCTTCTGAGTTTACTCCCTTAGGTGATCTTGTGAGCTCGTTAGGTGCTTCTCTACTTAACTCCACCTAATGCTTTGATCCATGCTTCCTGTCAATGTTCCAGTGTTGGACTTGTTTTTCCCTGGATCATTCCTGTGGCCTGCTGCTCTGCATAGCTAAGTGCTTCTTTGCTATTTGTTTGCTATTTTTTCTGTCCAGCTTGTCTATTTGTTTTGCTGGAAGCTCTGGGACGCAAAGGGTGTACCTCCGTGCCGTTAGTTCGGCACGGAGGGTCTTTTTGCCCCCTTTGCGTGGTTTTCTTTAGGGTTTTGTGTAGACCGCAAAGTTATCTTTCCTATCCTCGCTCTGTTTAGAAAGTCGGGCCTCACTTTGCTGAATCTATTTCATCCCTACGTTTGTCTTTTCATCTTACTCACAGTCATTATATGTTGGGGGCTGCCTTTTCCTTTGGGGTATTTCTCTGAGGCAAGGTAGGCTTATTTTTCTATCTTCAGGCTAGTTAGTTTCTCAGGCTGTGCCGAGTTGCATAGGCAGAGTTAGGCGCAATCCACGGCTGCCTCTAGTGTTGTTTGGAGACGATTAGGGATTGCGGTCTGCAGAGTTCCCACGTCTCAGAGCTCGTTCTATGATTTTGGGTTATTGTCAGGTCACTGTATGTGCACTGACCTCTATGTCCATTGTGGTACTGAATTGCCTTTCACAACAGTACAGGAAGCCAAAAGTGCTAATGATTCCCAATAGAGGGAAAAAAAGAAGTTCTGAGACCATTTTTTTTTTCTTTGCACTGTGTTTTGCCTTTTTTTTCCCCTAGACATTTGGGTGGTTCAGGACACAGGTGTAATAATGGACATTAAAGGTCTGTCTTCATGTGTAGATCAGCTCACGGCAAGAGTTCAAGATATTCAAGATTTTGTGGTTCAGAATTCTTTGTTAGAACCGAGAATTCTTATTCCAGATTTGTTTTTTGGAGATAGAACTAAATTTCTGAGTTTCAAAAATAATTGTAAACTGTTTCTGGCTTTGAAACCTCGCTCCTCTGGTGACCCAGTTCAACAGGTTAGGATCGTCATTTATTTTTTGCGTGGCGACCCTCAGGACTGGGCATTTTCTCTTGCGTCAGGAGATCCTGCATTAAGTAATATCGATGCGTTTTTCCTGGCGCTTGGATTGCTGTACGATGAGCCTAATTCAGTAGATCAGGCAGAAAAAAATTTGCTGGCTCTTTGTCAGGCTCAGGATGAGATAGAGGTATATTGCCAGAAATTTAGAAAATGGTCCGTGCTCACTCAATGGAATGAATCTGCGCTTGCAGCTATATTCAGAAAGGGTCTCTCTGAAGCCCTTAGGGATGTCATGGTGGGATTTCCTATGCCCGCTGGTTTGAATGAGTCTATGTTTTTGGCCATTCAGATCGGTCGACGCTTGCGTGAGCGTAAATCTGTGCACCATTTGGCGGTATTACCTGAGATTAAACCTGAGCCTATGCAGTGCGATAGGACTATGACCAGAGTTGAACGGCAAGAACACAGACGTCTGAATGGGCTGTGTTTCTACTGTGGTGATTCCACTCATGCCATCTCTGATTGTCCTAAGCGCTCTAAGCGGTTCGCTAGGTCTGCCACCATTGGTACGGTACAGTCAAAATTTTTTCTGTCCGTTACCTTGATCTGCTCTTTGTCATCGTATTCTGTCATGGCATTTGTGGATTCAGGCGCTGCCCTGAATTTGATGGACATAGAGTATGCTAAGCGTTGTGGGTTTTTCTTGGAGCCCTTGCAGTGTCCTATTCCATTGAGAGGAATTGATGCTACACCTTTAGCCAAGAATAAGCCTCAGTACTGGACCCAGCTGACCATGTGCATGGCTCCTGCACATCAGGAGGATATTCGCTTTCTGGTATTGCATAATCTGCATGATGTGGTCGTGTTGGGGTTGCCATGGCTACAAGTCCATAATCCAGTATTAGATTGGAAATCCATGTCGGTGTCCAGCTGGGGTTGTCAGGGGGTACATGGTGATGTTCCATTTCTGTCAATTTCGTCATCCACCCCTTCTGAGGTCCCAGAGTTCTTGTCTGATTACCGGGATATATTTGATGAGCCCAAGTCCGATACCCTACCTCCGCATAGGGATTGTGATTGTGTTATCAATTTGATTCCTGGTAGTAAATTCCCAAAAGGTCGATTGTTTAATTTAACCGTACCTGAGCACACCGCTATGCGCAGTTATGTGAAGGAGTCCTTGGAGAAGGGGCATATTCGCCCATCATCATCACCACTGGGAGCAGGGTTCTTTTTTGTAGCCAAGAAGGATGGTTCGCTGAGACCTTGTATAGATTACCGCCTTCTTAATAAGATCACGGTTAAATTTCAGTACCCCTTGCCATTGTTATCTGATCTGTTTGCTCGGATTAAGGGGGCTAGTTGGTTCACAAAGATAGATCTTCGTGGTGCGTATAATCTGGTGCGAATTAAGCAAGGCGATGAATGGAAAACTGCATTTAATACGCCCGAGGGTCATTTTGAGTATCTAGTGATGCCGTTCGGACTTGCCAATGCTCCATCAGTGTTTCAGTCCTTTATGCATGACATCTTCCGAGAGTACCTGGATAATTTCCTGATTGTGTACTTGGATGACATTTTGATCTTCTCGGATGATTGGGAGTCTCATGTGAAGCAGGTCAGAACGGTTTTTCAGGTTCTGCATGCTAATTCTTTGTGAAGGGATCAAAGTGTCTCTTTGGTGTGCAGAAGGTTTAATTTTTGGGGTTCATCTTTTCCCCTTCTACTATCGAGATGGATCCTGTTAAGGTCCAAGCCATCCATGATTGGACTCAGCCGACATCTCTGAAAAGTCTGCAAAAGTTCCTGGGCTTTGCTAATTTTTATCGTCGCTTCATCTGCAATTTTTCTAGTATTGCTAAACCATTGACCGATTTGACCAAGAAGGGTGCTGATGTGGTCAATTGGTCTTCTGCTGCTGTGGAAGCTTTTCAAGAGTTGAAGCGTCGTTTTTCTTCTGCCCCTGTGTTGTGTCAACCAGATGTTTCTCTTCCGTTCCAGGTCGAGGTTGATGCTTCTGAGATTGGAGCAGGGGCTGTTTTGTCGCAGAGAGGTTCTGATTGCTCAGTGATGAAACCATGCGCTTTCTTTTCCAGGAAGTTTTCGCCTGCTGAGCGAAATTATGATGTGGGCAACCGAGAGTTGCTGGCCATGAAGTGGGCATTCGAGGAGTGGCGTCATTGGCTTGAAGGAGCTAAGCATCGCGTGGTGGTATTGACTGATCATAAGAACTTGACTTATCTCGAGTCTGCCAAGCGGTTGAATCCTAGACAGGCTCGTTGGTCGCTGTTTTTTGCCCGTTTTGACTTTGTGATTTCGTACCTTCCGGGCTCTAAAAATGTGAAGGCGGATGCTCTGTCTAGGAGTTTTGTGCCCGACTCTCCGGGTTTGTCTGAGCCGGCGGGTATCCTCAAGGAAGGAGTAATTGTGTCTGCCATCTCCCCTGATTTGCGACGGGTGTTGCAAAAATTTCAGGCTAATAAACCTGATCGTTGTCCAGCGGAGAGACTGTTTGTCCCTGATAGGTGGACGAATAAAGTTATCTCTGAGGTTCATTGTTCGGTGTTGCTGGTCATCCTGGAATCTTTGGTACCAGAGAGTTAGTGGCTAGATCCTTTTGGTGGCCATCTCTGTCGCGGGATGTGCGTACTTTTGTGCAGTCCTGTGGGATTTGTGCTCGGGCTAAGCCCTGCTGTTCTCGTGCCAGTGGGTTGCTTTTGCCCTTGCCGGTCCCGAAGAGGCCTTGGACACATATCTCTATGGATTTTATTTCAGATCTTCCCGTCTCTCAAAAGATGTCAGTCATTTGGGTGGTCTGTGATCGCTTCTCTAAGATGGTCCATTTGGTACCCTTGTCTAAATTGCCTTCCTCCTCTGATTTGGTGCCATTGTTTTTCCAGCATGTGGTTCATTTACATGGCATTCCAGAGAATATCGTTTCTGACAGAGGTTCCCAGTTTGTTTCGAGGTTTTGGCGAGCCTTTTGTGGTA